>NC_089503.1:273023633-273335906 GCF_036850995.1 Saccopteryx leptura
GCCGGTTGGCTCAGCGGTAGAACGTCGGCCTGGCGTGCGGGGGACCCGGTTCGATTCCCGGCCGGGGCACATAGGAGAAGCGCCCATTTGCTTCTCCGCCCCCCCCCCTTCCTCTCTGTCTCTCTCTTCCCCTCCCTCAGCCAAGGCTCCATTGGAGCAAAGATGGCCCGGGCGCTGGGGATGGCTCCTTGGCCTCTGCCCCAGGCGCTAGAGTGGCTCTGGTCGCGGCAGAGCGACGCCCCTGAGGGGCAGAGCCTCGCCCCCTGGTGGGCAGAGCTTCGCCCCTGGTGGGCGTGCCGGGTGGATCCCAGTCGGGCGCATGCGGGAGTCTGTCTGACTGTCTCTCCCCGTTTCCAGCTTCAGAAAAATACAAAAAAAAAAAAAAAAAGATATATACATACAGATGGGTTCGGGAGGATGGCACAGTGAACAGTCTATACTGTTCCTGAGCCATAACATGGCTGCTCCACAAAATGCATCCATCTTTATTCAGGGAAAAAAAACGTGGCCATTAGCAATTCAATTGCTTCCAAGACAACTCAAAGACAGCCCCCACCATACCATTCAAATCTAACTTTACACCAATAAGAAACTAGCTTCCAGCCTCTTCTGGAGAACATGGATAGGACAAGCGAGAATCAGGTATAGCTCTTTGTTAACTAGGCAGGTGAGGTGGGGGGTTGGGCCCAGCACCTCTGTCCCCAAGATATCCAGATTGTAAAAATACGCTGTTTATATTAGTCCCCAACAAGAAATAAAGTTGTTTACTACTTCCCTGTCTTTTTCCCTTTTCCTGTGTGTTCCTAGCCATTCTACCAACAGCTTCACAAGCCATGGTCTCCATCCATGGGTCCAGGGTCTGAGGTGGAAGGTCTGCGGCAGACCCAAGAGCTTCCTTTTTCCAAGTGTCCTTATCCTTTGGTGCCAACAGTCCAGCCCCTATTAGCCTTCGTTCCAAGTTTTTTTTTTTTAATTTTTAATGTTTATTTGATTGATTTTAGAGAGAGGAAGGGAGAGAGTAGGAGAGAGAGAGGAACATCTGTTCCTGTATGTGCCCTGACTGGGGATTAAACCAGCAACCTCTGTGCTTTGGGGCAATGTTCTAACTAACTGAGCTCTCCGTCCAGGGCTTGTTTCACCTTCTGAGAGGAGGCTTGGTGTATGTATGGAGGACAGGGGTCTGGGGCAGGTGGACACATCTTGAAGTTTGATCAGCCACTGACTCTCCTGTGCCCTTGGTCAGTCCCCTGACCTCCTCTGTCTTCATCTCCCTGTAGACAAAAATGGGGATCATAATAAGAGCACCATGCTAAGCATTTTACTCACATGATCTTATATCATCATTATAACAACCCCATAAGGCTTGCCCATTTAATCACCATTTTAAAGATAAGGAAATTATGCTTTAGAGCGGTGGTTCTCAACCTTTCTAATGCTGTGACCCCGCAATACAGTTCCTCATGTTGCGGTGACCCCAAACCAAAAAATAACTTTGGTGGCTACTTCATAACTGTAATTTTGCTACAGTTATGATTCGGAATGTAAATACCTGATATGCATTATGTATTTTCTGATGGCTTTAGGCAACCCCGCTGGGGTCGCGACCCACAGGTTGAGAACCGCTGCTTTAGAGATATTAAAAGAGCTGCCCAAGATCACACAGCTATTTCATTGGCAAGCTGGGATTTGAAGCTTATACCCTTACCTCTCTTTTGATCCTCAACTTTCTCATCTATGAAATTGAGGGCAATAATAGCTAATTGTTGTTAGTGTTATGTACAATAATTCTAATTACTTATTAGAATTATTACTTATCTAGGAGAAAACAGAGAAGTAGCCTGCCCACCTATGTTGCTCTTTGGTCTCATGAGGCTGGTGTCAGAACTGAATAACAGTTTGTATTTATTGAACCTTTATACAGTTTACCACATACAACATTGTCCCCATTTTAAATGTGGTAGCTGAGGCATGGAGAGGTTAGGTCCTTGCCCAATGTGTCACAGCTAAGAAGTGGTGAGACTGAGAGATGAACCTAGGTTCTTAATCACTCCACTAAATTGAAATGATATAATGTATGTAAATTTTTATAACAGCTACCATTTTCTGAGCACTTATTATGTTCCAGGCATTGATCTAAATTATTTATGTGCTCTAATTTATTTAATTCTCACAGTAACCCTCTGAAGTAGGTGCTATTACACTCATTTTTCCAGATGAAGAAACTGAGGCACTTACAAATCATTTGTCCCAAGTCCCACAGCTAGTAAATATCAAAGCTGAGGTTATAAAAGAAAAGCTGTTTCTAGAGGGTCCTTACTGTAATACTATGTGTAAAGGGCCTGGGTCCCAATTAACTATCAGTGATTGCTATCCTTCAACTAGGAAGGGAAATCTGTGTCCTGCGGCCAGAAATGGAGAAGTGTAGGAGGACATACAGAAAATCCACTGGGCAATAACAACTCGGAAGAGGTGGTAGCCTACCTGGAGTCTGGCGACTTAAGAACAGATCAAGTAATACTGTGTACAGAAGGGTATGTGGTGTTCCTTCTCACTAGGTCCACTAAAGCTGCAGGGACCAGGGTAGCAGTGATAAGAATTGGGAGGATTCTGGGGATATCATGAGGGAGAGCCAACAGGATTTGCTGAAGGAGTAAACGTGAGATAAGAGAGAAGGCAAAGATGATGGCAAGGTTTTGGGCCTGAGCATCTGGAAGAATAAAGCTGCCATTTGCTGAGATGGGGAAAGCTGAATGCAGGTGGAGCAGATCTGAGGTGGAAATCAGGAATTTGGTTTTGAACTTGTTGAGTATGAAATGATATGAACAACCAGTAGCCATTGGATATATGAGTCTAAAGTTACCAGGTGAGGTCCAAATGAGATTTAGATCTGGTACTTCCCACTGGGGAGGAGGGGAAGAGTGGATTGTCTACTCCATTCAGTTCAGCCCCAGCCACCAGTCTATTATCTATCTCCTGCTTCCTGTCCTTATGGCCTATTTGAAAGGCAGCTCTGCAGAAGGTAAGTGTACATGATTTAAATATAAACGTAATGTAGAGCTAAAGATGCTGATGTCTACAAGCAGCCTGGTCTGTGAGAATTATATCAAACATGTGAAAGGTAATTTCTCATTTAAAAAAAATGTGACTTTCGCCTGACCAGGCGGTGGCACAGTGGATAGAGCGTCGGACTGGGATGCGGAAAACCCAGGCTCGAGACTCCAAGGTCGCCAGCTTGAGCGCAGGCTCATTTGGTTTGAGCAAGGCTCACCAGCTTGGATCCAAGGTTGCTGGCTCGAGCAAGGTGTTACTCAGTCTGCTGAAGGCCCGCGGTCAAGGCACCTTTGAGAAAGCAATCAATGAACAACTAAGGTGTCACAACAAAAAACTGATGATTGATGCTTCTCATCTCTCTCGTTCCTGTCTGTCTGTCCCTGTCTGTCCCTCTCTCTGACTCTCTTTCTGTCTCTGAGGGGGAAAAAAAATGTGACTTTCTATCAGTCAAATACCAGTAAAACTAATTTTACCTCAAGTAGCCATTCCTTGGAGTCTACTGACTTCATGCAGACTACCCTCCACTCCCAAAAATGACTGGATAAAGAGGTGTTTTACACCTTGAAAACCTCAACCTCATTAAGTGTTAAGGGAATGAATAAAACTACAGAAATTAGTTTGAATTAAAAGTTTGGCCCTGGCCAGATAGCTCAGTTAGTTACAGCATCATCCTGAAGTGCAGAGGTTGTGGGTTCGATCCCTAATCAGGGCACATACAAGAACAGATTGATGCTCCTGTCTTTCTATCCCATTCTTTCTCTCTAAAATCAATAAGTAAAAAACTTTAAAAAAATTATCAAGTGAGAGGCAGGGAGGCAGAGACAGATTCCTGCATGTATCCTGACCGGGATCTACCTGGCAAGCCCCCTATGGGGCAATGCTCTGCCCATCTGGGGCCATTTTGCTCCATTGCTTGGCAACTGAGCAATTTTAGCACCTGAGGTGGAGGCCAGGGAGCCAACTTACTCAAATGAGCCATAGCTGCAGGAGGAGGAGAGGGAGAAGGGGGGAGGAGGGGGAAAAGGAGGGGTAGAGAAGCAGATGGTGACTTCTGTGTGCCCTGACCTGGAATTGAACCTGGGACTAGCTGATGCTATACCACTGAGCCAACCGGCTGGGGCCTAAAAAACTTTTTAAAAACAATACCATATAAGTTCTATTTTTCTCTACATGGCACAAGAGTCTTCATACTTGAAATTTCATGTCTGGAACATGTGCCACTCTAGAACAGGGGAAAGGACCACCACACAGAACTTCATTGGATATCTATTCTGTGCATTCTTTGCTACTCTGTATGCATTTACATGACACTTAAACATGCTGTACTGTAGTTATCTTTTTTTTTTTCTATATTTTTCTGAAGTTGGAAATGGGGAGGCAGTCACACAGACTCCCGCATGCGCCTGACCGGGATCCACCCGGCACGCCCACCAGGGGGCGATGCTCTGCCCATCTGGGGCGTCGCTCTGTTGCAACCAGAGCCATTCTAGCGCCTGAGGCAGAGGCCATAGAGCCATCCTCAGCGCCCGGGCCAACTTTGCTCCAAAGGAGCCTTGGCTGCGAAAGGGGAAGAGAGAGGCAGAGAGGAAGGAGAGAGGGAGGGGTGGAGAAGCAGATGGGCGCTTCTCCTGTGTGCCCTGGCCGAGAATCGAACCTGGGACTCCTGCACACTGGGCTGACGCTCTACCACTGAGCCAACCGGCCAGGGCCTGTAGTTATCTTTTTATTTCTGTGGCTCCCATGTTAGACTGTAGGCTTCTTGACAAAGCTGAGGAATGTGTTTTTCCCTTATCCTATTGTATACCCAACACCCAGCATATATTAGCCATCGAAATATTTTTTGAATAAATGAAGGACAAAGCATTTCAAGATTTTCTTCTAGTACGATCTCAGGCTAGTTTAGGGGGTTCTGATATTATTTTTGCAATTTCCCAGAGCTCTTCTGGATGTCAGAATGTTGCACTAAGCTTAAAGCAGTTCCTAAAGGAGAAAGATAAATAGAACTAGGTCCTCTAACTCATCTCAGTCCCCTCCACTGAAAGTCCTGGATAGCCCTAGACCTCTGGATTTTTAGGTTGTAGGCAAATGCCTCAGCACTCGCAGTTCATTCTCCCCCTGAGATTTTTAGATGTTAGCACAAGAAAGCTGGGATAAGTGAGCCATTTGTTAGGTGAGCAACGTGCCCTGTCAGGTTTGCTTCAGGTATTTTAAAATTCAACTCACTGGAGAAAGAAGGCATAGGAGGCTCTGGGTGGTCTCTGGCTTCCCTAGCAGCTTTTACCAGAATTGTCCAAATTATTATAATTACTTAAATTTTTTACCTCTGGTGGCACAGTGGATAAGCATTGACCTGGAATGCTGAGGTCACTGGTTTGAAATCCTGGGCTTGCCTGGTCAAGACACATACAAGAAGCAATTACTTTGAGTTGATGCTTCTCATTTTTACCCTCCCTCCATCCCTTTCTCTCTCTGAAAACAAACAAACAAACAAACAAACAAAACCTATATATTTAGAATTTTTTATATTTCTTTGGCAGATTTATTCAAAATATTAAATGTTCATTTTAGAACTTGGTTTATATGACAGAATGCCTTAAATCAATAATCAGATTTAATGCCTTAAATCTTAAATCAATAATTCTCTAAGCCAGTGATTTTCAACCAGTGTGCTGCAAGAATTTTTAAAACATGCAATACCTGAGAAGGCCAAATATACAATGATGGAAAATCATTTGACTTTTGATGATGGGCACACAATGCAATGCACAGTTCAAGTGCTATACAGAGAGATGTTTACCTGAAACCTATGTGTTCTTATGCACCAATGTCACCCCATTGAATTTAACTTCTAAGTTAAAAATATTTTGTGGAATAAAAACATGAAATGCCTATTTAGTCAGGGGCACTGACTTATTTTCCCTTAGATTGTCAAATAAAAAAATGACAACAGCCTGACCAGGCGGTGGCGCAGTGGATAGAGCATTGGACTGGGATGCGGAGGACCCAGGTTCGAGACCCTGAGGTCGCCAAATTGAGTGTGGGCTCATCTGGCTTGAGCAAAAAAAGAAAAAGCTCACCAGCTTGGACCTAAGGGTACTGGCTCAAGCAAGGGGTTACTCGATCTGCTGAAGGCCTGTTGTCAAGGCACATATGAGAAAGCAATCAATGAACAATTAAGGTGTCACAACAAAAAACTGATGATGGATGCTTCTCATCTCTCTCTGTTTCCATCTGTCTGTCCCTATCTATCCTTCTCTCTGACTCTCTCTGTCCCTGTAAAAAAAAAAAATTCACCCATTATCAATAAACTAAGTAGTTTGTGTGTGTGTGTGTGTGTGTGTGTGTGTGTGTGTGTCTGTATGTTTAAATGACAATAGCCAACACAATTTAAACCATCCAATGTGGCCTGACCAGGTGGTGGTGCAGTGGATAGAGTGTCAGACTGGGATGCGGAGAACCCAGGTTGGAAACCCCAGGGTCGCCAGCTTGAGCGCAGGCACACTGGCCTGAGCGTGGGATCATAGACATGACCCCATGGTCTCTGGCTAGAGCAAGGGGTCACTTGCTCTGCTGTAGCCCCTCAGTCAAGGCACATATGAGAAAACAATCAATTAACAACTAAGGAGCCTCAATGAAGAATTGATGCTTCTTATCTCTTTCCCTTCCTGTCTGTCCCTCTCTTTAAAAAAAAAAAAAACACAAAACAACAACAAACCAAAACCATTAAATGTGAATGAATCAAAATGATAAAAAAAAATCTTGTCAGTGGCAAAAAATATAATACATTTTTTGGTGTGCCACAGAATTTTAGTAATTAGTTTTTTTGTGCCATGAGATGAAAAACATTGAAAATTGCTGCCCTAAGTGTTTTTTTTTATCTTTTCTTTAATATGTATAAGTATCATTTTTATTACATTGTGATTTTCAGAGATATTCAAGAGAAAAAATTATGAATTAAACACCTATAAATTTTTCTTCATTTCTGTTCTAGTGTAGCAACTGATCAAAACTAGTGGCCTGAGTAAAACTGAATTTCTTAGTCTCTTCAGACCTATCTACAACTTTTCTGCTTCTTTACCAACAACCATAACTTGAGGTCATTCTGTGATCTATACATTTTGACTATTGTAGTTTTAGCCTCTGAAGGTGTTATTTCTCCTGAACCTGCTTCATCAACTTTGCCTTCTCTTCCTTTAATTCTTGTTTGTAAAGGTTCTGATTCACAAAGTCATTTGGAGACTACTGCATGACCCAGTATCAAGTGACTGAAATTCACATGCATTGATTTTTTTAAAAAATTTTTATTTATTGGTTAGAGAGAAGGAGAGAAAACATTGATTTGTTTTCCACTTACTTATGCATTCACTGGTTGATTGTTGTATGTGCCCTGACCTTCAACCTTGGAATACTGGGAGGATGCTCTAACCAACTAAGCTACCCAGCCAGAGCTTATATTCTTGAAGGTATTTTTCAAATATATACCTTTTTCAAATTCACTGGCTGTCTTTAAAATTTTCTGAACTTTCGAACAGTTTTTTTTTCCATTTTTTTATTTATTTATTCATTTTTAGAGAGGAGAGAGAAAGGGTGAGAGACAGAGAGAGAGAGAGGAGAGAGAGACAGAGAGAGAGAAGGGGGAGGGGCTGGAAGCATCAACTCCCATATGTGCCTTGACCAGGCAAGCCCAGGGTTTCGAACTGATGATCTTAGCGTTTCCAGGTCGACGCTTTATCCACTGCGCTACCACAGGTCAGGCAGTTGTTTTTTTTTATCTGAAAAGTTCTGATAGTTTTCTTCTCTCTACTTGAAGATGTTCTACCACTCTGTAACAAGGATTAAATGAAGTTTGTAATTTCCTTTATTATTCTCTAAGTGTTGCACTCACAGGTTGTTTTCTTGATATGCTTGTATGGGAATTGGTGGCCTAGCACAGGCCTGTGGAGTGCTAAGTAGGCTCACAGCTGAGTCTGATGGACTTTTCATCTTGGAAATCAAATCTTGGTTTACCTGTGCCTAGCAGGGGTCCCGAAACTTTTTACACAGGGGGCCAGTTCACTGTCCCACAGACCGTTGGAGGGCCACCATATTCAGTGCTCCTCTCACTGACCACCAATGAAAGAGGTGCCCCTTCCAGAAGTGCAGCAGGGGGCCGGATAAATGGCCTCAGGGGGCAGCATGCGACAGGCCGTAGTTTGGGGACGCCTGGAAGGCATCCTTAGAGAGTGCAGAAAACCCATACAATGGAATAATACCCAGCTATAAAAAGGAATGATATACTGGTACGTGCTACAATATGCATAAACCTTGAAAACATTCTGCTAAGTAAAAGAAGCCATATGCAAAGGGACATATAGTGTAGGATTCCATTTATATGAAATATGGAGAAAATCCTTAGGAAATAAGCTGATTAGTGGTTGTCAGAAACAGAGGGGTGGCAGGGAAAGGGATTAACTGCTAATGGGTGTGGGATTGGGAGGGAGTGATGAAAATATTCCGGAACTAAATAATGGTAATGATTGCACAACAATGTGAAGGTGTTAATATCTACTGAGCTGTATATTTTTAAATAGTGAATTTTATGTTATATGGATTTTATCTCATTCAATAAAAACACAAAAAAAGTAAAACAAACAAATAATGCAGGGATGAAAGAAGAAAGTGAAGGGAAAGGTGAGGAATCCACAATACTTCTCTGAGTTTAGTTTCCTTATCTATATGGTGATAATAATGCCCCCAGCTGGCATGAGTAATACATAAGTGATTACATAAAATGCTTAGCACAATAACCACTCAAAATAAATGTTAATTTCCTTCTTTTCCATATAAGTGTCCAAACTTATCTGCCCCTTTTATTACTTTTATTTCTTATGACTATATGGTTTGTAGCTCCAGCTACAACCTTTCCTTACAAGGGCCTCTCCCACTCCTCACTGCATTTGGCAGACTGCCCTGCCGTCTGGGATGTTGTCCTGCCTCCATCCTGCCTCCACTGTAAAAGGCCAGTATGGCCCTTGGGCCACTGCCACAAAATCACCTACGAACTGATTCTGTGGGACCCCCCAGCTAAGTTAGATTCTCTGGGGTTGTTGGGTGAATCTGGGGGGTCTGTGGTTGGTTTGTTTGTTTTAGTGAGAGACAGGAAAGGAGAGAGAGAAGCATCAACTCATAGTTGCAGCACTTTAGTTGTTCATTGATTGCTTCTCATTGGGGTTCTGTGTTTTTTAATAAGTGCTCCAGATGATCATGCACATTAAAGTTTGAGACTAATGTTTTAATTTATTACTATTTTTACTGTCTCTTCCAGAAAGTCTGCTTAGACTCCTTCCCTGAGAAGCACTCTGACACCCAACGTGCTCCTTGTCCATGTTTGAGGTTCTGAGTGCCTGGGTCACAGTTGCCTTGGGTTCTGTTGAGTTGTCTCTCTCCCAGTGAATGGTGGGGGGGGGGGCTCCCAGGGACAGATGCCTGGCCTTCTCTTTCCTCTTGTTATCCTGGTTCTTCTTATTTTCTCCCCCTGGTTCTTCTGAGTGTAGGTTCTTCTGGGATGCTGTAAGAAGCGAGGCACTTTAGTTTTTGTTTTGTTTTGTTTTTTTATAAATATTATTTTTATTTTATTTATTCATTTTTAGAGAGGAGAGAGAGAGAGAGAGATAGAAAGGGAGAGAGAGGAGAGAGACAGAGAGAGAGAAGGGGGGAGGAGCTGGAAGCATCAACTCCCATATGTGCCTTGACCAGGCAAGCCCAGGGTTTCGAACTGGCGACCTCAGCATTTCCAGGTCAACGCTTTATCCACTGCGCCACCACAGGTCAGGCACGAGGCAGTTTAGTTTTAAAGTCCTTACAATCCTTTCTGTCTACAAATACTTGGGAAAACTTAGCTTCTCTCTCTTCCTTCCATTCTACTTCTGACTCTTTGAGATGGTATGAAAATTGTATTACTGAGTCATATCAGCCTTTGCTTTTCCCATCCCATTTTGCCCCACAGGATGTGCTAGGTGTGGGCCGGCCCCCACTCCACCCTGACAAGTGACCATGGATCCAGGAGCTGGCCCAGAGTCCTCTCTGACTGTCAATGAGCAGGTATCTTCTGGGGCAAAAAGAGGTGGGGGAGTGAGAGTGATGGACCAAGAGGTATGGGAAAGTAGGAAGACCCCATAGAGACCCTCATCATTTGTTTCTTACCAAAGTTCATGATGACCTCACCTGTTCAGGTAGTTCCCAGCTAGGAATTCTCAAGGGGCTAAGTTTGGGGATTTTAGCCATGACTTTATTTATTTTTTATTATTATTATTTATTTATTTATTTATTGTATTTTTCTGAAGCTGGAAACAGGGAGAGACAGTCAGACAGACTCCTGCATGCACCCGACCGGGATCCACCTGGCACGCCCACCAGGGGCAACGCTCTGCCCACCAGGGGGCGATGCTCTGCCCCTCCGGGGCGTCGCTCTGTCGCGACCAGAGCGACTCCAGCGCCCGGGGCAGAGGCCAAGGAGCCATCCACAGCGCCCGGGTCATCTTTGCTCCAATGGAGCCTCGGCTGCAGGAGGGGAAGAGAGAGACAGAGAGGAAGGAGGGGGGGTGGTGGAGAGGCAGATGGGCGCTTCTCCTGTGTGCCCTGGCCGGGAATCGAACCCGGGATTTCTGCACTCCAGGCCAACGCTCTACCACTGAGCCAACCGGCTAGGGCTAAGCCATGACTTTAAAAAGTGAAATTAAAATGAACAAATATGTATAAGTTTACATAGGGAAAGATTTGGATACAGTGTGTATGCAAAATCCCGCGATATAGTGAAAAATCTGCGATACTAAATTAGATATATACAATTTAAAAATCCACAATACAGTGAGACCACGAAAAGTGAACTGTGATGTGGCTAGGGACGACTGTATTGGGTAATTTGCTCTTAATTTTTTCTTCTTGCTTATATATATTTTCTAATTTTTCTGCCATGACCATTTATTACTTAAGTAATTTTTAAAAGGAGAAAAAAGATTAACAACTCTTAAAATGTAATTAGAGTGAAGTTCCTCATAGGTCAAGTTTGAGTCAGAAGACAACTGCTTTGGGGGATTTATTTCATTCCAGCTCCCCTGATGGGTCATACTGCCACTTTTTCCAGCAGAATCTCTGGCTGGATTGAATTTTCAGGCGTAAGAAGTGTGTTGTGGGAGTGGCTTCAGGCACAGGCCAAATGCAGGGAAGGCCAGACAGAGAGCTTTTTAACCCTTTGAGTAGTACGAACGTTCATGTACGTCCTTGTGCCTCCTGACCATCCAGAGTACGATCAATTAATTTTAAAAATGTGTAAGGCAACATAAAAAAAAAGACAAATGTATGTTTTTCTTGTTTCCATAAATTGGTTACCAAACAAATATGATTTTAAGTGAATAAAACTGGAACTGGAACTAATTTCATTTTTGGAGAAAAAAAAACAAAAACTCACTTCTGGGGGTCAGCGAGCATGAAAAAAACTCACTACTCAAAGGGTTAATGTACAATGTCCTTGATTTTTAATGGGCCAATCTGAAGCCTTTCAGTGCCAGAGGTAAAGAGCTGAGTGCTGGCTGTCTGAGCAGAGGAAGAAGCGAGCTAGTGTTCGGAAGAGGCCCAGGGCACCGCGTTGCTGGGGCATGGAAGCTCCCTTCAGCGTCAGAGCAGGCCCACAGCAGATGGCACAACTGTAGTCACAGGCCCACAGGGTACAAGCTCTAGTCCAGGGAGTGGGGCGAGGCGAGAGGCTACATCTTCAGGATTCAGGAATTTAGCTCGCAAAGAAGTCTTGGCCTTTACCCCGGAGTTTTGGAATAAAAGAATCATGAGCTGAAAAAGTTACTTAACGTTATGGAGCACCTGTTTCCCACTGCTCTTTCTTTGAGGGAACTTCTATAAGGTCTCAAGGGACATGGAGCAGGATTTGCTTCTTGACCCAGCTTAAGCTGTGGATACTGTGCTAGGAGCCCACATAGCCACACACCAATATCCTAGAGCCAAGAGGACATCCTTGCAAGGCTGTGGGATGAATCTTTTACCACTTCCTGAACTGAGTTCAAGAAAGGGAGCAAATAGAAATATCCCCAAGTGGTTTGGCTGCATGGGACTTTTTCTAGCTTATGTCAGGCCTTTTCCCCTGCCCCTGGGGCCTACTTTCTCCTAGCTGCTCCTTCTCTAGAATCCAGGAGCTGTGGCCTGCCCCAGGCTCTGGAATTCTCAAAGAGCTCACAGTCCTTGGGAAAGGAAGTCTGCATCCTCAGGTGCCATTTCCTCTCTCCCCCAGCCATACCCAGAGCTCTGGTCCCCAGAAAGGTCTATATTTGCCCCATTCCCCAGAAATGTTCCCTGTACTCTGTTTGTAGGTCATCGTGATGTCAGGCCATGAAACCATCCGCGTGCTGGAAGTCGGAGTAGATGCCCAGATCCCTGCTGAGGAGGAGGGCAAAGGACTGGAGGGTGTGGCCGCTGAGGGCTCCCAGAGTGGAGGCTCTGCTGAAGCCAGTGAACTTACTGGTGAAGCTGGACCAGACAACCCAGACTCCTCTGCAGAGGCAGCTGGTATGAGGCCATTGCCCCCATCTGGTATTGCTCCACCCAAGTCCCTGCCTGTGGTTCCCTGGGGAGCCAGCACAAGTCCCTGGAACTTAGGTGGCTTTAGAGTCTTGTTGTCTTCCTGTCCACTGGACAGCCTTTGGCCATGGCCTGTATTTCTGGTCAGCTACTAGGGCTATCTTGCACTCCTCATCTCTGAAACTTTAGTTCTGGTTTCAGTCACTTCCAGACCTAAACTGGGATGGGTCAGGGTAAGGTGGGTGGAGAGTGGCCAGGCTCAGCTAAGGGGACTGAATAAATGTCCGAGTGTGCTCCTAGACCTAAAGAGACCTTCAGGCCCAGTGCAGAGAGCACTAGACCTTCAGGGCCCTGCCAGCCCTTTCAACTTGACTTGCTGTAGTACAGCTGGGAGGTCCCAGAAGCTGGCAATAGGAGGGCATTTTACCTACCTTGGACTAAGTATGTACATTAGGTAGGACCTCGCAGAATGCTAGCTCCTTACATCCGGCTGGGCTGGTGTGAGTTAAACCTGATGACTTGTTTCTGCTGTCATCCAGAGGTGATGTGATGGTGTGATTCTCCTGCATGGGTATGGATATGGCTGATCCCTGCACACTATCTCCCCTAATTACCTACAACGGTGCTGTTCTGAAGGCTCGGGCTGGTACCAGGCCCTGCTTTCTTGCCATAGGGCACCATTTCATTAATTTTTCTCATTAACACCGTGTAGAACAGATTATCTCCTTCTGCAGGAAACGTAAGGTCTCCCCTGCCAGTTCCCACAGAACACCAGGATCCATCTTCCCTTGCCTTCTGCTTATCTACCGTTCCTTAGATTGGAGATCTGGGCTGGTAGGGCTGGGAAGCCAAGAAGACAGCAAATGAGAACAGACAGACTTCAGGGAAACAGCATCTCCTTAACAAGGAAAACTGCAAGACCTCACATCCTTTGCTTTACCTGAAAATTAGTGTGCAGATTCATTTGGGACCCTAATAACTTGGCTTATTTTACCCCCTTTTGAAAAAAGAAGTGACAAGAGACATGACCATTTTCCCTTTACCAGGAAATGCTGTGCTTTTATTGAGGCCAGGATGGGGCATTACCTGTGTTTCTATGGTCCAGTGCCCTGGAGAGCAGACAGAGAGGACAAGGATTCTTGCCAGTCACCCTTCCCATTCCTTTCCATTGTGGGGATGGAGCCCCTTTTCAGAAAATTTGAGAGGTGTCCCAGGTTTATCCACAGTGCCTTGACTTCCATTTTTACCCTTTTAACCATATTCCATATCTATTTTTTTCTGATATCTTAATTCTGCTCCTTATCTAAATCTGCTCCCAGGAAGAGGCCCTAAGTCAATTACTTTCACCTTAGTGTGAGTGTCTTGTTTTTGACAGAGACAGAAAGAGGGACAGATAGAAATAGAAAGACAGGAAGGGAGAGAGATGAGAAGTATCAAGTCTTTGTAGTGGCACCTTAGTTGTTCATTGATTGTTTTCTTATATGTGCCTTGACCTGGGGGCTAAAGCAGAGCAAGTGACCCCTTGCTCAGGCCAGCGACCTTGGGCTTCAAGTCAGCTACCATGAGGTCATGTCAATGATCCCTTGCTCAAGCCAGTGACCTCATGCTTAAGCCAGATGAGCCTGTCCTGAAGACGACAACCTCGGAGTTTTGAACCTGGGACCTCAGCGTCCAGGTAGATACTCTATCCACTGTTACACCACTAGTCAGGCAAGAAGCATTTCCTCTTAAAACAAAATAAAGCTAAATAATAGGGAACTTTTCCATAGTGAAGAAAAATCTAGTGATTTATGGCACTCTAAGTTACTACCCATACCTTGTCACACATACATATTTTTATAGCTGGAACCACCACGTATAGAATATGTAGTATGACACTGACCACCATGCTATTTCAGATACTCTTTTCCTTTACTGACAGATTCAAAAACCTGTTTTGGGCCCTGGCCGGTTGGCTCAGCGGTAGAGCGTCGGCCTAGCGTGCGGAGGACCCTGGTTCGATTCCCGGCCAGGGCACACAGGAGAAGCGCCCATTTGCTTCTCCACCCCTCCGCCGCACCTTCCTCTCTGTCTCTCTCTTCCCCTCCCGCAGCCAAGGCTCCATTGGAGCAAAGATGGCCCGGGCGCTGGGGATGGCTCTGTGGCCTCTGCCCCAGGCGCTAGAGTGGCTCTGGTCGCAACATGGCGACGCCCAGGATGGGCAGAGCATCGCCCCCTGGTGGGCAGAGCGTCGCCCCATGGTGGGCGTGCCGGGTAGATCCCGGTCGGGCGCATGCGGGAGTCTGTCTGACTATCTCTCCCTGTTTCCAGCTTCAGAAAAATGCAAAAACAAACAAACAAACAAACAAAAAAAAAACCTGTTTTGGTTTTGGCTATTGTCAAATGTCTGTTTTTTTATTGTCATAACCAGTGCTGCTTTGAATATCTTTGTACTAGTCCTTTGAAAAAAACAATTAAAAAATTTTTTTAGAGATTTTATTTATTCATTTTAGAGAGGAGAGAGAGAGAAGTGGGTGGAGCAGGAAGCATCAACTCCCACATGTGCCTTGACCAGGCAAGCCCTGGGTTTCAAACTGGCGACCTCAGTGTTCTAGGCTGACGCTTTATCCACTACACTACCACAGGCCAGGCTGAAATATTTTTTCTTTTTTCTTTTATTTTTATGACAGATACAGAAAGTCAGAGAGGGACAGATAGGGACAGACAGACAGAAAGTGAGAGAGATGAGAAGCATCAATTCTTCGTTGCGGCATCTTAATTGTTCATTAATAGCTTTCTCGTATGTGCTTTGACAAGGGGTGGAGGAGGCTACAGCAGAGTGAGTGACCCCTTGCTCAAGCCAGCAACCATGGGGTCATGTCTATGATCCTACGCTCAAGTCACAAACCCCGCGCTCAAGCTGGTGATCCCGCACTCAAGCTGGCGATCTTGGGGTTTCAAACCTGGGTCCTCTGCGTCCCAGTCTGATGCTCTATCTCTTGTGCCACCACCTGGTCAGGCAGAAAAAAACTTTTTTCTTTGCAGTATAGTCCACTCACATTCGTTTTGAAGAGAAATCAATTGTTTATATAGGAAGAAGTCATCATATGAAAAAATACAAAATCTTGCTATCAATGAGAGAAAAGGTAAATGGCTATAAGGTACTACCTGCCTGTTAGGCCACAACAATCAACAGCAGTAAACACTACATTGGGTGATGCCGTGAAGAAACAGATACATTGTCGATGTTTCTATAAATTGGTTTAGTCTTTCTGAAAAGCAGTCTAGCAAGAAGTGACCGAAGTCCTAAATGTATGCAAACTCTTGGACCCCTTGATCCTACTTTGGAGATATATTCTAATAAAATGAATATTTTATATCTTCAGATGTTAAGCTTTTATCATTCATGTTTATCATATTGATATGTTTTAGTTTCCTTTTTATAGTTCATTATATTTGTCAAGCAAAATGTTTTTACAATTTTTCTAGGATCAGATTATCCTTGCCTTCTCTGATTTTTTCCAGTAGTTAAAAATGTATTTTTCCTCCACAGTGGAAATAAATCTGACATTTTGTTTTATTTTAGGATTTGATAAGGCTTTCATTGCTGCTTGTTTGTCTCTTTAATTCCTTAAACAATGTGACTGTCTTTATTATGTGCTATGAGCAGTATAGTCCTGAGTTAAGTCAGTGCCTTTTCAGATTGGGCTGGGAATGCGGGGCTGGAAGGTTATCTAATTCAGTGGTTCCCACGGTAACTGTGTGCTGTACCACAAGGGGGCTTAAAAGGAAAGAGGCATTAAGAAGTACAAATTGCCAGTTATAAAAACAGTCATGGGGATGTAAAGTATAGCATAGGGGAATATAGTCAATAATATTATAGTAACTATGTATGATGTCAGAGGGTAATAGACTTCTAGGGGTGATCACTTCATAAGTTATATAAATGTCTAATCACTATGATGTACACTTGAAACTAATATAATGTTGAATGTCAACTGTAATTGAAAAAAATAGAGAGAGGAGAGGTTACTTGCCTTCACTCCCAGGCATTCTGATCAGTAATGGTCCTGGAAACCTGTGCCCAGACAGTATTAAGAGGCCACTGATCTGGCCATGTACCCATCACCCGATACCTACACTCCTTTTAATGGCTCATCAGATAGAACATAATAACCCTTTTCATTGCGTGGCTTTGAAAAGGCTTCCTGGTGGGCACCCCCAATACCTGACAAATCAAGGCAGCAAGAGGAAGCTATAACCTGGATGAAAAGCTTTGGTTTACAGGAAGTTCCTTTAGAAGCTCATTAAAGCTGCTCATCCAGGCGTTAGACCTCAGGGACTGGCAGAGAAGAGCTACCTGGCCTGTAGAGCCATTGTGATCCTGAGTGTGGCAAAGACATGTCCAATATTTAGGGACTGTCATTTCAAGGACTTCACCCTGCAGAATCCTTGCCCCTTCCCCTGCATCCAAAAACTAGTCTAAAGGTGGGTTGAGCAATGGTCCAGTTGCTGGATAAGCCAAGGGAAGCTGCTCCCATAGATCCTATCTAGTTCCTTCCCTCCCAGATACATGTTCACTTCAGGCCCCTCTGCTGATTATGTGATAGGTCACAGTGTTCTGTAGAGCCAGGAAATGAGAGACTGAGAATCAGCTGTGCATAGGCCTGCATTTTCTTCATCTAAATGTGGGAAGAAGAGTTCCTATATTCTATGTTTGGCACAGAATAGGGCTATGTTTGGAGCGAATAAGGCTCTCCAGTTTCCTATTGTCACTACCAGTAGCGTTTGGGAATCTGCCTTCTGGGCAAGGGAAAGCCAGGGATTATCTTGGGTTGTGCAGAAATACAGTGTGAGGCTGATAGTTGCCATTTCAAGCTGTAGACAAGATATTCTAGCCCAGTGACCCCTCTGCTCACACCAGGCTTACCCTTTGTCCCTCTTTCTCTCAATGCCACATGAAGGGAAGTCACTTCCTGGGACCCCTTCGAGCCCTGCCCCTAATGTCACCACCTTTAGCCAAGCCTCAAGCCAGCCTCAGGCATCGCAGATCCTGACACCACTGGCTATACAAGCTGCCCCCCAGGTAAGAGCCACCCCTGGGAGCTGGACAGAGAACAGTGGGCAGAAGCAAGGCATGGGACCACCAAGGTGGAGTAGGCTTGGGATCTGGAAACTTCATTGGGCAGGACAGGGAAAGGGCTGTGGCTTGAGGGTGGGAGTCCCCTACTAAGCACCCCTGGCCTTTCCCCTGCCCGAAATCAGGCCCACTGGAAAAGAGTAGACCTGCATTTTCCAGGTAATCTCCTTGGGTCCAGAAAGGATTGTAGGTTCATTAACTCTTTCATGGCACAGGCCGTTCTGTTTATCTGATGATTAAATGAGTGACTGCCCTTGTCATTCCCTCCAGTGGATGCCTGGAAGAGTTAATGATTGCATTGTTAAAGTCCTCATAGTGTGTGTGTGTGGTGGGGGGAGGGGGAACCCCAGCAGTTAGCTGCCTCCGGCATCTCCCAGGCTCCCTATCACCTTTCGCTGTATTTCAGAAGCATCCATCAAAGGGTGGCCTCCATCAGAGCTGCTCAGAAGCTTCAGTGGGCCCTTGATCACTTGGGTTCCATCAGCCTCTGCCCCTGCTCTGGCCACAAAGTGTTGGTCCTGCGGGTAAGGGCCCAGAGGAGGCTGGGAAGCAGCAGCAGCCTGTAGTGGAAGAGGCCTGTGCACCCTTTGCTGTCCTGTGAGCAGGGCCAGGTCCTGTCCTTGATTTGGGCTGCTTCTCTGAAGGCAGGTTAGTCTGGTCAGGCACACCCCTCACAGCTGAGCCTCAGGTTAGGGCTTGTCTCTTCCCTGCCTTCAAGCAGCCTTTCCCCTGGTGCCCTCAGAATGCTTTGTTTGTTCTTAGCTGGGTCTCAGAGATCCAGTGTTTGCACTGTCGATGTTGATTTTTTTATTTTTTGTTTTCTTTTTGAAATCTTGTTTGCTTTTGCAGGTCTTGACTCAGGAAAACTTAGCCACAGTTCTGACAGGAGTTATGGTTCCAGCAGGGGCAGTTACTCAACCTCTTCTTATCCCCATCAGTATTGCAGGTCAAGTGGCTGGTCAGCAGGGGCTGGCCGTGTGGACAATTCCTACAGCAACGGTGGCTGCCCTCCCAGGACTGACCACTGCTTCTCCTACGGGGGGAATTTTCAAGCCACCTTTAGCCAGTCTCCAAGGTAACAGCAGATCTCCCCAGGACTGTACCAGGCCCCCCACGACCCACCACTGCCATTCCTGCACGTGGGCTTGCCATGTTGGACTCAGAACCCGCAGCCCACCCAGTGCAACAGCCCTGGAGTCTGGATCCGGTGTCCCAGGCACCCAGCCACAAAGCTGATGTAGCACCTCGGGACTCTAAGCCATGACACCATGCTGGCTCAGCAGGCCTCACTTACTTCAGCCAACTGCCTGAGACTGCCCCTCTCCCCCCACACCAGAATTCAGCCCATGACCAGCCTCCTGAGAAGGACTGCAAGAAGACGCAACTTCTGGTTTTGAACCTACACATCTCCAGGCCCAAGGGAGGGGGGATGAGAGATGTTGGCATGTGCTGCCCTCTGTGAGGATCAAGGGAATCACAGCTGCCTGTCCCCTGCCCCACTGCCCCAACCCTCTCTCCTTTTCGTGCCAGATCCCTTGGGATTGGAGCTGCACTGGGCTTTGGCTAGGAATTTGAGCACCTCTGTCTCTGCCTTGCTCCATAGCAGCTGCCGTGCTGAACACCGCTCTCCCGGCACCCATACAAGCTGCCCCATCGGTACAGGTCTCCTCGCCCACCCAGCCACGGCCACCAGCTCAGCCCCAGACGCTGATCCAGACCCCACCGCTGCTGCAGACCACACCTGCCATTCTCCCGCAGGCCCCTGCTGCCACCGCTACCGCCCCCGCCCCCAAGCCAGTGGACACGCCCCCACAGATCACCCTGCAGCCTGCAGGCTTCGCATTTAGCCCAGGAATCGTAAGCTGCTGCCCTCACCCAGGGCTGACCAGGGATGGACCAAATCTTGGGCCAGGGGTGGAACTGACGGGAGGAAGGTGGTGGAGTACCAGCTCCCTGAATACGGCTCTTTTTTTTTTAACACATCAGCAGGGATGGGCTCCCTTGGAAGCTGCCAGCCCGTCCATCCCAGACAAGAGCAAACAACCTCTGCCAAGAGGGCTGGGCAAATTCTCCAGAACCTGAACCACTGGACCAGCCTTGGAGGGTGGGATGATGTCTGGGGATTGCAAACTTGTGAGCTGTCACTAAGGTGGAGCTAGAGGCTCACAGCCCCATGCCAACATCTGTCCAGTGTGGCTTCTGGCTTGGCAGTGGAGCTGTTAGATGTGACTAGAATCACATCAGTCACTCCAGTCTGGCCCTTAAACCCTCCCGGGCCTGACCTGAAAGATTAGCCAGCTACATTTTTATGGCTTTGACCTTACCTGTCCCAGCTGACCGCCTGCCACCCCTAGCCCTAGATACTATTCACCTGGTGGACATGGGCCTGCAGCCCACATTCATATCTGCTCCACATCCCTACCTCCCTACCCCAATGCCTTGATCCCTCTTCCTTCTGCCTTGGGTTCTTTCTGTCCCCTTTAGCCACTGAGCAAGGCTCTTCCTCCACCCACAGATCAGTGCTGCTTCCATCGGGGGACAGACCCAGATCCTGGGCTCCCTCACTACAACTCCAGTCATTGCCAACGCCATTCCCAGCATGCCAGGGATCAGCAGTCAGATCCTCACCAATGCTCAGGGACAGGCAAGTGGTCGGCCAGGGCTAAGGGATGGGGGCTGTGGAGAAGCTGGCCGGGACCAGAGTTGGACTGAGGGTCATAGAAACTCAAACAGGATGTCAGGCTGCTGTTCATATCTCCTGTGTGGCAGCTCTCTGCTTATGCTGAGACCAGGCCTAGCCACTACCTTGCCCTAGAGGTACCCACTCTAGTTGAGGTGAACACCCACTTAATTTATGGAGCACTTACTTTGTGGCCAGTCTCTGTGCTTTCTTATACATCATCTCACTTTGAGTACAGATCTGTGAGGTAGAGATTTTTATTCCCATTTCACAGGGAAGAAGATTGAGGTTCAGAGAAATTAAGCCACTCAGCTAAACTGACAGAGCAGGGATTCACTCCAAGTCTGTATGACTCTATGTGCAGACCTGGTTCTGCCCCATCACAGCTCTGGAGACAGAATAAAGGAAGCAGCCCCCAGACTGTGAATCCTTCCCTTTAAAGGTTAACCAGTTCACCTAGTGTTGGGATTTGGGTTGGGAGAGGAGCTGGACACTGCCCTCAACTTAGGGCCCCTGCCTTATTTCCTCCCAGGTTATTGGAACACTTCCATGGGTAGTGAACTCGGCTAGCGTGGCAGCCCCAGCACCCGCCCAAAGCCTGCAGGTCCAGGCTGTGACCCCTCAGCTGCTGCTGAACGCCCAAGGCCAGGTGATTGCAACCCTGGCCAGCAGCCCCCTGCCTCCACCTGTGACTGTCCGGAAGCCAAGCACACCTGAGTCCCCTGCTAAGAGTGAGGTACAAGGGCTGCGGTTGGGGATCGGGCAGGCAAAAGGTTATTTTCTGAAGCTCCTGGGAAAGCAGGGTACCTTCCCAAAGTAAGGGGAAGTCCAGAGTAGAAGGTTCACATGAGTCACACCTGCTCTGCCCAGGGAAGATGCACCCCTGCCCCCAGCCCCTACCTACACACATCAAACACCTGTCTATGTGCCCTCAGAGGTCAGTGCCATTCTGAGAAGGCCCAGGAGGAGGTGTTCAAAGGAAATGCTCTGGGAGGTTAGTTCTGCATCCCTTCTCTCTTCCCCCTTCATCCCCCTAACCCTCTGCTTTGTACTGTGGCTTTGATTATTCATTTATTTATTCATCCCAGGAGGAGTTTTTGAGTGCCTACTGTATTCCAGGTGCTGAAGATATAGAGATGAATAAGACGCCTTTCCTAGCCTTAGGTAGCCCAGCACTGGAGGCAAGTACAAGGCAGCCTGACAAAGACTAGGATAGGGGCGTCATAAGGGAACCAGAAAAGGAGCTCTCAACAGACTGGGGAGTTCAACAAGGCTTCATAGAGAAAGACATTGAACTAATCTAAAGGAATGAGTTGGACAAAAGAGTATTTTATCTTTAGGAAATTGCAAGAAATATAGTGTGCAGGAGTTCTCAAACCCGAGTGTGCATTAGAACCACTTGGAGGGCTTGTTGAAATGCAGATTCCCAGGCTCACCCTAGAGTTTCTTATTCAGTAAGTGTGGAGTGGAGCCCAAGAATTCCCATTTTAACAAATTCCCAGTTGTTGAGGCCTATGGTTCTCAAATGTGGTATGCCACTTCCCAGCTTTGTGAATAATCTCTTAGCCTCATTTGTAAAAGGGAGATTATAAGAAGACCAACTGCAGAAGGTTGAGTATTACAGGACCTATATTGCACATAGGCAGTTAACATTCTAGTACACAGGAAGCACTTGAAAAACAGTGTTTTTGTTGTTATCACTATTATTATTAGCTAGTGAAGGGTCATGGAAGGATTTTTAGCAAGGAAAGGGCTAATTAAATGTACACTAAAAAAACTTCCTCTGGCCCTGGCCGGTTGGCTCAGTGGTAGAGCGTCGGCCTGGCGTGCGGGGGACCCGGGTTCGATTCCCGGCCAGGGCACATAGGAGAAGCACCCATTTGCTTCTCCACCCCCCCCCCCTCCTTCCTCTCTGTCTCTCTCTTCCCCTCCCGCAGCCAAGGCTCCATTGGAGCAAGGATGGCCCGGGCGCTGGGGATGGCTCCTTGGCCTCTGCCCCAGGCGCTAGAGTGGCTCTGGTCGCGGCAGAGCGATGCCCCGGAGGGGCAGAGCATCGCCCCCTGGTGGGCAGAGCGTGGCCCCTGGTGGGCGTGCCGGGTGGATCCCGGTCGGGCACATGCAGGAGTCTGTCTGACTGTCTCTCCTGGTTTCCAGCTTCAGAAAAATACAAAAAAAAACAAACAAACTTCCTCTGTCATTGGGTGGAGCCAAGAACTAGACTATGTTGAGATTTAAGTCCTTGTCACCTGCATGGAGGTGAGTTAAACAGTTAGACAAAAGACTGAACTAAGCCTGAGGACTTGAGAAGCAAGGAGTGGACTTGAAAGCTACTAAAAGGTAGATTCCAGGGAACAGGGCCCATCCTAGAAAATTTGAACTTTTCAGGAAGCATTTTCAAAAAACACTAAAAATACTAATTTCATATAGTTATAATTTCTTCTGATTATAAATGACAGATGATTTTTATAAAAATTCCAAGATTATGTCTAATGTAAAAAAGTAAACTTCCCAGCCCTGGCCAGTTAGCGCGGTGGTCAAGCATCGGCCTGGTGTTCAGATGTCCTTGGTTCAATTACCAGTCAGGGCACACAGGAGAAGTGCCCATCTGCTTCTCCACCCCTTACCCTCCCCCTTCTCTCTCTCTTCCTCTCCTGCAGCCATGGCTCGATTGGGATTGGTTCGAGCAAATCAGTTTTAGGCACTGAAGATGCCTCAAACACTATTTAGCTTAGTTCTGAGCATGGCCCCAGATGGGCAGAACATTAGCCTCAGAGGGGGGTTGCTGGGTAGATCCTGGTCGGGGCACATGCTGGAGTTTGTCTATCTTCCCCTCCTCTCACTTGGAAAAGAAAAAAAAAAGTAAAAATCCCTTCTAATTCCACCTCCTTTTTATTTTCTTCTGGAAATTCATATGTATTTTTTGAAAGAATTATTCCATAAAACCTGTTTTTCACCTGACTTTTCTCTTTCACTTAGCATTATGACTCTGACCTCTTTCCATGCCAGTAGTTGAGATATACCTTATTCTTTTAAATGGCTATACAGTATATCATTGTAAGGAGGTACCAGACATCTTGTACTTGCTGATTTTCTATTAATGAATGTTTGGGTCTGGAAGGCTCTAAAATTAGGTTAAGTTTCTCCTCTGAGGGCAGAGATCTGAGAGTAGTTATCTTAAGGGTGGACACTTGGAGCTTTGACCAAGTATATTGAGCCTTCCTGAACCTCTGACCTGCCTGTGTCACAGGTGGCTATGAGGCTCCAGTTTGGTGGGACATGGTGCTGTGCTTATTTTGGAGGTCATGATCATTGGTGGGTGATAATAAGTAGCTTCTACTCTTGCTTTTTGATGGGACACAGGTAGGAGTGTGAATTTCATGCCCATTTTGCCCATCTCTGGTCCATGCAGGGACTACAACCCCATGAGCTGGGCAGGTGGTCAATAGGGACTTGTTTGTTGTCTTCTCATAGGTACACCCCATCCAGCCTACACCAGCCATGCCTCCGCCTGCTGTGGTCATTGCCAGCTCAGCTCCGGTGGCCAAGCCATCTGCTTCTGTTCCCATCCCAATTACCTGCTCAGAGACGCCCACTGTCAGCCAGTTGGTGTCCAGTAAGTGGCTCCTGGAGGAGGTTGTGAAGAAGGGGACATAGGCATTTATTTGGACACCCTGACCTCTTTAGGTGCTGCTCTCCTTAATAAATTTCCCAGAGTCCAAAGGGGAAGGGCAAACACTCAGTGCCAGGGTCTGGCTTTTTTAGTCCTGTTGAGCTGGGTTCTAGGCATGATGATAGTGGAGGCTGTTTCTCTGACCAGCCACGCTATTGGCTATCTCTCCTGTGGTCTCTCATCCAGTATTTGAGGAATGTGGATGGCCAACAGATGTGCTTGGGGTCCAGGAGTAGGGAAAATGGGGAGGGTCAGCAGTTAGAGCTGGAAGAACTTGAAAATAGATGCCCTAACTCCAGAAAGGTTGGTCCAAACCCTATTCCCCCAGTCCTGTTTCTCTTGGGCACAAGGTTAATGAGGGTCTCAAGGAATGTGGGCCAAATCTCCTCATCCCTCTCCACCAAACCAGGCCAATGTGCCAGATAAGTAGTAATGAATGTCTATCCTCTGCACTCACTCCTGGCCCCTTTCTCTGGCCTAGAGCCACACACCTCAAGTCTGGATGAGGATGGGATCAACTTAGAAGAGATCCGGGAGTTTGCCAAGAACTTTAAGATCCGGCGGCTGTCCCTTGGCCTCACACAGACCCAGGTGGGTCAGGCTCTGACTGCAACAGAAGGCCCAGCCTACAGCCAGTCAGCCATCTGCCGGTGAGTAAGGCTGCCTGAACAAGGCCAGGGCCTGCTCAGCTGCCTGGAGGCACAGGGACCTGGGTGTCTGACTCCTATATTCTCTCTTCCACCTGCCTTCTTCCAAATAAGGAAAGCTGCTTTAAGGAAAAATACGAGCCTAACCAGGTGGTGGCGCAGTGGATAGAGCATCTGCCTGGGATGCTGAGGTTACAGGTTCAAAACCCCAAGGTCATGGGCTTGAGCGCAGGCTCACCAGCTTGAGCACAGGGTCGCCAGCTTGAGCATGGGATCGTAGACATGACCTCATGGTCATTGGCTTGAGCCCAGAGGTCACTGGCTTGAGCAAGGGATCACTTGCTAAGCTGGAGCCTGCTGGTCAAGGCACATATGAGAAAGCAATAAATGAACAACTAAGGTGCAGCACCTATGAGTTGAGGCTTCTCATCTCTCTATCCTTCCTGTCTGTCTGTCCCTGTCTGCACCCCCCTTGCTAAAAAACAACAACAACAAAAATAGATAGAAATGAAAATCTGAAGTAGCCAAAGTCTGATCAGGTCCTTCTGAGGGGCCTCTGATGTTTATCCTCCAATCCTGAACATTTCCATAGTCTTTCTCTCTCTTTTTAAAAAAAAATTTATTGGTTGATTTTAGAGAGAGAGAAAGAGAAGCACCCATTTGTTGCTCCACTTAGTCGTGCTGCATTGCCCTTCTGTATGTGCCCTGACTGGGGATCAAATGTGCAACCTTGCTTTTTTGGAACTGTGCTATAAATGACTGAGCTAACCAGCCATGCCCATGAGTATTGACATGGTCTATCTCTGGGAATCGAAGACCCTAATCCATTCGGGAATCCTAGAGAAAAAGGAATACAGCTTATGAAACTAGTCACAAAGGTGGGAACTTCAGTTCTGGCATGGCTGTCAAGTATATACCCCCAGCACCCCTATCATGCGCCCATCTCTATGTCTTATAAGGCATGACTCTAAAGTGATGTAGCTGGTGTTCTGTGTGCAGCATATAAACTGGTTCTGGTGCCAGTATCATAGGAAGGGTAGCAGAGGGTCTCAAACAAGAATGAGTGTATGGGCTCAGGGATGGTAGAAAGATTTCATCTGCCTTTCAGTTCCATAGACTAGAGTGGCTATTAGATATAGTGCCATGTTGGGAATGTCTGTAGTTACATCTGAGCTTAGCCAGAAAGAGTAGTCTGATGTAGTGATGCTTCTATGAAGATATAATTAGAGGGGGACAGGACTCATGACATTCATTTGCAGTCTCTGGAGTCCTCTCAAGATAATACCTCAATCCCTGGCCAGGTGGCTTACTGGATAGAGCATTGTCCTTGCTTGCCGAGGTTGTTGGTTTGCTCCCTGGTCAGGGCACATATGAGAAGCAACCAATGAGTGCACAACTAAATGGAACAATGAGTTGATGCTTCTGTCTCTCCGTTTCTCTCTCAAATCAATGGAATAATTAAACCCTGGGCAGTTTGGCTCAGTGGTAGAGCATCAACCCAGCGTATGGAAGTCCCAGATTTGATTCCTGGTCAGGGCACACAGGAGAAGCAACCATCTGCTTCTCCTCTTCTCCCCTTCCCCCTTCTTTCTCTCTGATTTGAGGACATTGGCCCCAGGCGCTGAGGATGGCTCCACAGAGCCTCCACCTCAGGCGCTAAAAATGACTTGGCTGTGAGCATTAGAGTCAGACTGGGGTCACTAGGTGGACCTTGGTTGGGGCACATGTGGAAGTCTATCTTTGTATCTCCCCTCCTCTCGCTTAAATTTTCTTAAAAAAAGGAATAATTAAAAAAAAAAGATAGGGGCCCTGGCTGGTTGGCTCAGTGGTAGAGCGTTGGCCTGGTGTGCAGGAGTCCCGGGTTCGATTCCCAGCCAGGGCACACAGGAGAAGCGCCCATCTGCTTCTTCACCCCTCCCCCTCTCCTTCCTCTCTGTCTCTCTCTTCCCCTCCCGCAGCCAAGGCTCCATTGGAGCAAAATTGGCCCCGGGCGCTGAGGATGGCTCTATGGCCTGTGCCTCAGGTGCTAGAATGGCTTTGGTTGCAACAGAGCGATGCCCCAGATGGGCAAAGCATCGCCCCCGGTGGGCATGCCGGGTGGATCCTGGTTGGACTCATGTGGGAGTCTGTCTGACTGCCTTCCCATTTCCAACTTCAGAAAAATAAAAAAATAAAAAAAATAAAAAGATAGGACCTCCCTTATTTGGGTGTGAAAGTTCTGGAATGATTCATATAGCATTTGCACTGTTATCACTGCACTACTAAACTAACGCTATGCAAATGGTCCCTCTGTATCACCTAGGATACAGGACAGTCCGAGAAGTTTGGGTTTGACTGAGCTAGGAGGGTCTTGGTGGGGGTGGTAAGGAGTAGCCTCTTGAGTGGAGTGTTCATACCTGGGTGTGGGGAGTAAGACACTCTCACTCTCCCTTCCTGGGCTTGGGTTACCTACAGGTTTGAGAAGCTGGACATCACGCCCAAAAGTGCCCAGAAGTTGAAGCCGGTGCTGGAGAAGTGGCTGAATGAAGCTGAACTCCGGAACCAGGAAGGCCAGCAGAACCTGATGGAGTTTGTGGGAGGTGAGCCCTCCAAGAAACGCAAACGCCGCACCTCCTTCACCCCCCAGGCCATAGTGGCTCTCAATGCCTACTTCGAGAAGAACCCCCTGCCCACTGGCCAGGAAATCACCGAGATTGCTAAGGAGCTCAACTATGACCGAGAGGTCGTGCGGGTCTGGTTCTGCAATCGGCGCCAGACGCTCAAGAACACCAGCAAGCTGAACGTCTTTCAGATCCCTTAGGGCTCAGCCCCAGCTCTGTGTTCCAGCACTTTGTACTTGCTCCTTGGCGCCCTGCTGCAGCCATGGTCATGACAGCACTGTCATTCCACTACATATGACTGTGCTTGTCCTGAGTCTCAAGACTCCACCGTGTGCATGTGTGTCAGCTGCCTCCCTCCCGTCCGTCCCTCATATATTGCACATCATGGGGAGGGTGGAGGGGCCCACTAAGAGCACCAAGCTCCGCTGGTCATGTTGAGGGAGGGTATTTGTAGTGTCACTTAAAGAAGCACTTTGCCAGTGGTAGAGCGTCGGCCTGGCGTGCAGGAGTCATGGGTTCAATTCCAGGCCAGGGCACACAGGAGAAGTGCCTATCTGCTTCTCCACCCCTCCCCCTCTCTTTCCTTTCTGTCTCTCTCTTCCCCTCCCGCAGCCAGGGCTCCATTGGAACAAAGTTGGCCCGGGCACTGAGGACGGCTCTGTGGCCTCTGCCTCAGGTGCTAGAATGGCTCTGGTTGCAACAGAGCAACGCTCCAGAGGGGCAGAGCATCGCCACCTGGTGGGCATGCCGGGTGGATCGCGGTCGGGCGCATGTGGGAGTCTGTGTGACTGCCTCCCCATTTCCAAATTCAGAAAAATACAAAAAAAAAAAAAAAAAAAAAAAAAGAAGCACTTTGCAAACATGGTTTTTGAAGGGTGAATTCTGGTTGGGAACTAGAAATTCCCCACCCTTGGGGCAGGGCTTTAGCAGCCCCTAACAACTGGCCATTAGCTCTTGTTTTCAATTCTCTTTCCACCCTCTTCTCTTGGCTCCTCTGTGTAAGTGTGGCAGGTATAACAGCTCATTCAGTAGAACACAGCCTCACCCTTCTCTTCGCCTGCAGGCACACTATCCCCTGAAAGGACCCAAGAGACTCAATTCTGAAAAGTGTGATGTGCTGCTCAGAAGGTCAGACTCTTGTCTGCCTCGGCTTCAAGGTCAGAAGGTTCCATAGCCCTAGGGCCAGAACATGTCACCTCCTCACACACCTCTCCCTGGTTCCTTTGGAGGAAAATTGCACTAAAGCAGAATCTTTTCTTTTGTAATCCATGTTGGAAGGAAGCATCAGTGAACTCTAGCTGTCCTGGAGTTGACCTGAGTCTATGGCATATTAAATAAGGCAGTTCTTCCAGATTTAATCTAATATCAGTCCATGACTATCTCTTCCCCCACCCCTAACAGTATGGGTTAAAGAGAACTTCCAGCCTGGAAAATCCCCTGCTCAAGCAAGTAGGCACTTTGGAGAAAAATGAGGAAAGAAATGCTGGCTCTTTCTCTTGTCCTCACATTCTAACCCGGCCCAGGGGCCTTCTCAGAAGTGTCAAATGAAACAATAAAACCAGAGAGCAAGGCCTGGGGGGAAAGACCAACATCCAGAAAGAGCTGATGGCAGCCCCAGAAGGTTCTTGTGGAAGATGACTTAACTGATTTTCTTTGTAACTGTAAGCCTTGGATATTGGAGGGGAAATCTTATTTTCTCCAGAGTCTTAGACCCTGTGTTTGGGTAACAATGCCCCCAGTGCTCCAATAAACCAAAAAATACCCCTGGAGCAGGATGGGTTTTGCCTCTAGAGATGGCAACTATGGCACATTGGGGGTTTACATCTCATCCGAGCTCCTAGGTGAGTTTCCCAGCTTCAATGAGGCTGGACAGCCACTGGAACTCAGCATGTGACTCCGGGAAGTCAGAAGGACACTGAGAGGTGTTGCTTAGATGAGCCCAGCCTTCATGTGTAGACCATCCCTAAAGGGACACAAGTCACAGGGGTTAGCTACCTCCTCTCTTTACTGTTCTTATCCTTACAGAGCCAGGTCTCTAGTAACTGCCCTCCACTGCACCTCATGTGATGCACCCTGAGGATGTGACTGCCAGGCAAGGGCATATCACCAGCTCTGCTGGTCACTGGCAGCCACCTCCTAGCCTAGCTTTCTCTGGCATGCTGTTTCCGTTTCTGCCTACAGCTGGTCCCTCCCAGGCCCTGCAGTACCAGTGTGGCCATTCTCTTGGTAGCCTTGCCAGTAGGGTGACAGTTGTGTGTCAAATGACTACACATACACACACTTTTGCCCCTTGCAGTGGGACCAACAAACCTGTGGTGGCAGTGAGGAAGCAGGTGGGCATCTTGCCTGTCCCAGCTCTCCAGGAAAATGTCTCCAAGTGAGAGGCTCTACACTCAAGTTCAAGGTTTTCAACCTGTCTCAGTCAGATAAGGGAGGGACACTGTAAACAAGTTTTCTGTAATAGTTAAAGTACTGGAGTTTGTTAAGGATTCAGTTACTCTGGCTGGTTTGCTCAGGGGGTAGAGCACTGGCCCAGCCTGCAGAAGTCCCAGGTTCGATTCCCAGTTAGGGCACACATGAGAAGCAACCATCTGCTTCTCTTCCCCTCCCTCGCCTACTTCTCTCTCTTTTCCCTTCTCGCAGCCAGTGGCTCAGTTGGCAAAGCATCAGCCCCAGACAGGGGTTGCCCAGTGGATACCAGTTGGGGTGCACGCAGAAGTCTGTCTATCTCTCACTCAGAAAGAAGAAAAAAAAATTCTCATGGAACCCTGGTTGAAAATTACTGAATTAGAGAAATACAGGTTTTCACCCTGAAACACTTGTGTTCAGATACACTTTCTTCCAGGTGGGTCATGGCTAGTACTCTGGAAGTAGCATACAATCAAGTAGCATATAATCATGGCAGTGAACATGCAGGACACCATCTGTCTAATGTTAGGGCAGGAAAAAGATAATGAATTGGTAGTCTAAATTAGGCCTGGCCATGCTTTCTCAGCTCCTCCCTCATCTAAATCTGTTTTCCCAACACTGGGCTAGAGCTAAACCATTTTCTCCTCGGCAGGAAGGATGGGTAGGTTGTTCAGAGGAATGATACCAGGGGCAGAATATTTGTAGGCTCAATCCCCAGGCAGGAGGGCACAGGGTATCCCTGAAATGTGCTCCAAGCAGAGCTCACCAACCTACACTCTTTCCTGCTTCCCTACTGTAGGGCCCCAGGAAGCAGCTGTGGTCCTGAGGTGGGTTTTCTTTTTCTTTTTTTTACAGAGACACAGAGAGAATCAGAGAGAGGGGTAGACAGGGACAGACAGACAGAAATGGAGAGAGATGAGAAGCATCAATCATTAGTTTTTCGTTGCGACACCTTAGTTGTTCATTGATTGCTTTCTCATGTGCCTTGACCGTGGGGCTACAGCAGACAGTAACCCCTTGCTCAAGCCAGCGACCTTGGGTCCAAGCTGGTGAGCTTTGCTCAAACCAGATGAGCCCGTGCTCAAGCTGGCGACCTCGGGGTCTTGAACCTGGGTCTTCCTCATCCCAGTCCGTTGCTCTATCCACTGCGCCACTGCCTGGTCAGGCCTGAGGTGGGTTTTCTGTTTTTGTTTTTGGTAGCATCACACTCTAAAGGGAGTTGATATAAATTTTGTTTTGAAAGCACCTTTCTGGGGATAAAGCCAGAGCTCAGTGGCTTCTTTGCCATGGAAAGGCAAGAGAAAGGGAAGAACTGGTTTTACTGTTTGTGGTTTTGTTTGTTTTGTTTTAAATGAAAGACCAAAACTTTCTATGGCCTAGTGACTTAGCTGAGGCCTTTGGCCCTGCACTGTGCATGGTATTTTATCCATGTGGGGTCCAGGGAAAGAATTTGGCCAAATAGATTGAAGAACACACTTGATTTTAGAATGAGAGTCACTGACGTTTTTGTGTCCTTGCAAATCCAATCACCTTCCCATGCCTAGATTCCCTCCTATTTTATAAGCCAGGCTCTGAAACTGAGGATCTGACTGCCCTCTGACACAGGAAAAACCTGCTGAGGGCTGGAGTGAGGGTTAGGGAGGGAAGAAACACTTGATGTAGTTGTGTGGAATAAACAGTATTTTTCTTTTGTACCGATCTGTTTCTACCTCCTTCTCTTCTCAGGGTGGGGATGTAAGGGAACTCATGTTGGGGGCCAGGAAAGTGTCAGTGAGCTTCCTTTGCTGTCAGAGCTGATAGCCTGGAAAATCCCATTGCAAGAGGGTGAAGGTCAGTGCCCTGGACCTCCACTTCAGAAGACCCTGCCCCTGGCCTTCAGGCCACTACCCTCTCCATGGGGTGCCAGCTCAAAGGCATGTGCCCTTTCTCTTTCAACACCACCTTCCTGGTAACTAGGACCCCAGAATACCTTGCCAAGCCTGCTTTCTGGCCCCTCTTCTCTGGGTCTTGACAAAAGATGTTGATATTCATACTCTTAGATGTTTGTAAGAGACCTGGGTAGACAAAGCTTGGATGTGCAGGCTGGAGTGTCTATACATATAAGACAAAAAGTCCTCTGCAATGTGAGATGAGGCTACAAGGAGGAAGTTAAGGCAGGAGGATGGGGGCCGGGCTGAGGATTATTCTAGCACAGAACTTCAAGGACTTTTAAAAGTTTAAATTTGGCCCTGGCCGGTTGGCTCAGTGGTAGAGCGCCGGCCTGGCGTGCAGAAGTCCCGGGTTCGACTCCCGGCCAGGGCACACAGGAGAAGCGCCCATCTGCTTCTCCACCCCTCCCCCTCTCCTTCCTCTCTGTCTCTCTCTTCCCCTCCCGCAGCCGAGGCTCCATTGGAGCAAAGATGGCCCGGGCGCTGGGGATGGCTCCTTGGCCTCTGCCCCAGGCGCTAGAGTGGCTCTGGTCGCAACAGAGTGATGCCCCGGAGGGGCAGAGCATCGCCCCCTGGTGGGCAGAGCGTCGCCCCTGGTGGGCATGCCGGGTAGATCCCGGTCGGGTGCATGCAGGAGTCTGTCTGACTGTCTCTCCCCGTTTCCAGCTTCAGAAAAAAAAAAAAAAAATGTTTAAATTCAAGCCTGGCCTTCCAGGTCATTATGAAGGTATGCTTATCATTATAGGCTGCTAGATCATTCACAATTAGCTTGGTTTATACTGTGTGTGTGTGTGTGTGTGTGTGTGTGTGACAGAGACAGAGACAAGGAGACAGAGAGAAGGACAGATAGGGACAGACAGGCAGAAAGGAGAGAGATGAAAAGCATCAATTCTTTGTTGCAGCACTTTAGTTCATTGATTGCTTTCTCATATGTGCCTTGAACAGGGAGGGGGGGCTACAGCAGAGCTAGTGACCTCTTGCTCAAGCCAACAACCATGAGGTCATGTCTATGATCCCACGCTCAAGCCAGCAACCCCATGAGCAAGTTGGTGAGCCCACACTCAAGCCAGATGAGCCTGTGCTGAAGCTGGTAACCTCGGGGTTTCGAACCTGGGTCCTCTGCATCCCAGTCCGATGCTCTATCCACTGCACCACCACCTGGTCAGGCTATACTTTATAAAATCTAGATATATGGTATGTGTATCTTCATTTGTGTTCTTCCTCAGGCTGGCAAATGTGAGGGATAGAATGAATCTTGAACCTATAGCTGGTAGAGCACAGCTGTAATAAGGGTCTCTCTTTGCTTGTCCACTTCCTAGGAGTAGGGTTTATGCCATGCTTGTCTGCAGCCTTCCCTTTTCCACCCTCCACATACCTGTTACTGATGAGGTTTGGGCTACAAAATCTAAATTGGTGAAAGCAAGGCATCATCTTTGATTTTACCCAACCAGGATTTCTGAGCCAGGCACTGTGCTAGGTTTGACTTCATGCTCCACCACCCCACCTCCACCTTAGGCACATTAGATGTCTAATATTCTGTTATAAGGTTAGAACCAGAAGAGGTTTACAGCACTGTGAAATAATGGGACAAAAAATTAAATAGAAGCCCACACTTACTTCTGAATAGATCTCACAGCCCTAATACTAGCTGTCCACACTAGGCAGTGGCTCCTCAGTACCAAGACCAGGTGCACACAGTATGTGCTTGGTAAATTTCAGAGAGATGACTGAATGTATCTCTTATCCTTTAAATAAGAGGTTCTTCAAGGAAATAATAGGAGCTGAGACACTGACTTCAGGCTACTTGGGGAAAGCAGATAGAATTCTGCTTAGCTATGCAGGGTTTAGACTGTGATATGTGGAATTGAATCGAATCTGGGTAGCAGTTGGCCCTGACTGGAAAGAGACAGATTCCATCAGAAGAGTCAGTGGAAGCTGATATCTCTGGCCCAGACTAGTTGAGTGTGGTTCCAGGCACTTAACCCAGAAAGATTTTAAAGAAAGCGAGGTGGGGGTCTGACCAGGCGGTGGCACAGTGGATAAGAGCGTCGGACTGGGATGCGGAAGACCCAGGTTCGAGACCCCGAGGTCGCCAGCTTGAGTGCGGGCTCATCTGGTTTGAGAAAAAGCTCACCAGCTTGAGCCCAAGGTCGCTGGCTCGGGCAAGGGGTTACTCAGTCTGCTGAAGGCCCACGGTCAAGGCACATATGAGAAAGCAATCAATGAACAACTAAGGTGTTGGAACATGCAACAAAAAACTAATGATTGATGCTTCTCATCTCTCCGTTCCTGTCTGTCTGACTCATTCTCTGTAAAAAAAAAAAAAAAAAAAAAAAAAAAAGGCGAGGTGAGTTTGTGGACAAACTGTAGTTTCTATTCCCAGGTATATCTAGGATCTTCTTTTGGGTTCCTGGACCCAATTCCAGAGTGTGTGTATGTATGTGCACGGGTGTGCGCTTTCCCACACCAACAAGCAATTCTCAGACACCAGCAGGGTGTCCAATAATTTAACTCAATTCTGACACTCTCTACCTGGAGATAGCATCAGATTCCACAGATAAATGTCTGAGTTCCACAAGACCACCTTCCACTTCAGATATCAATTGAGGGTCCATATTATTTCCAGTGCTTTTTACCAACCTACTGCAACTGGAGGCTCCAACTACCTCCTCCAACTCAGGATGCCAATTCTAAGTTCAGATTGTTACCTGTGCTTCTGACCAACTGACTATAAATCAGAGGTTCCCACAACCCCCTTCTTGCATTTGATTAATTTGCTAGAACTGCTCACAAAACTTAAGAAAACCATTTACTCTCTAGATTGCCAGTTTCTTACAAAGGATACTAGGATATGAACAACAGCAAAATTTAGACATACATAGGGTAAGGTCCTGAACAAAGGGGCTCTGTCCTCATGGAGCTTGGGGGCCTGGCATGATGCCTCTAGCAATGTTCTGGTTCTCCAACCCGGAAGCTCTCCAAACACTTCTTTTTGAGTTTTTATGGGGGTTATATAGGTAATATTTTTCTGCATATGAGAAAACATACATTGTTCAATATTCCTTTATGGGCTCAGTTTTCTCAAAATTCAATATTCTCACCTGCACAAGCTTCAAACTCGTCTCTAAAGAGAATAGGTAGGAAGCAGATCTTTTTTAGGTCAAAACTACCCACAGGGACAGAGTACCATGATGGTTGGATGCCTAGACTTTGAGGTTAGTCAGTCAGGCTTTAACACTCAAGTTGGATGACCCTGACTGAACAAGCCAAGTAATTTTTCTAAGCCTCAGTTTCCTTATCTATGAAAGTAACCTAGTAATGGTACTTTCCTTAAGGTGTGATGCAGAATGCACCTAGGTAAGCCTTGGAACTTCGGAATGAGTCAGTAAATATGAAACTGTTGTTATTATTAGCTACTATTTGCCCTATATCTGTGTGGTTCCTAGGAACTGGTACCACCAGCAGGGAGGCATTGAGGCAGATAAAGTCTAGCTAAGAGAACCAGGGACCAGGACTGTAGTTTCTGTATCAGCTTCTCACTTGTATAATGTCTGTTATATATTCAAGAATATTTTTTCTGTGTGTGTGACAGAGACAGAGACAGAGAGAGGGACAGATAGGGACAGTCAGAAAGGAAGGGAGAGAGATGAAAAGCATCCATTCTTCGTTGCAGCACCTTAGTTGTTCACTGATTGCTTTCTTATATGTGCCTTGGTGGGAGGGGGGCACAGCAGAACAAGTGATCCCTTGCTCAAGCCAGTGACCTTTGGGCTCAAGTCAGCAACCATGGGGTCATGTCTATGATTCTATGCTCAAGCCAGTGACCCCACGCTCAAGCCAGCAACCTCAGGGTTTCGAACCTGGGTCCTCCGCATCCCAGTCTGACACGTTATCCACTGTGCCGCCTCCTCGTCAGGCAAGAATACTTTTTTTTGTATATTATGAAGCATAATGATGAAACAATCACCCCTGAACTTACCATTTATCTTAACTATTACCACTACTGAAGCTACTTTTGAGTTCTTTCCCTAGCCCACTCTCCTGCCTTTTTTAAAAAAAGATTTTATTTATTGATTTTACAGAGAGAAATGGGGGGGGGGAATGAGAAGTATCAACTCATAGCTTCATTTTAGCTGTTCATTGATTGCTTGTTGTATGTGCCTTGACTAGGCAAGCCTGGGGTTTCAAACCGGTGATCTCAGCATTCCAGGTCAATGCTCTATGCACTGTGCCATCACAGGTCAGGCTCCCCTGCCTTTCTTTAATATGACCATTTAGAGTTGTGTTTATATGTATTTTAAAAGAATGTATATTTCCCTGAATGATAGATTGCTTAATTTTGCTGGGTTTTGGTCTTTATAAAGTGATATTACACTGTATGAGGACTTCTGTACATGCCCCCCCCACTTCTGGCCCGTATTTTAGAATGGATTTATTCATGTGTCTTGCTGCTATGAAAACAAAACAAAAACTTCTGAGGATTAAATAAGAATATATATTGTCTGACCCGTGGTGGTACAGTAGATAACACATCAAACCGGGATGCTGAGGTTGCTGGTTCAAAACCCTAAGGTCACTGGCTCTGAGAGCAAGCACATCAGCATGGGGTTGCTAGCTTGAGTGGGAGAAATGTCTACATGATCCCAAAGCTCACTAGCTTGAGCCCAACGGTTGCTGACATGAAAAACCCAAGGTTACTGGTTTGAACAAGGGACACTAGCATGGCCCTGGTCACCCAGCTTGAGTGTTAAAGCCTGACTGAGTAACCTTGAAGTCATAAAGGATTATTAGACAATGGCATGGATGAGAAGCTCAATGTACAATTAAAGTGGAAACAACTATGATGCTTCTTACCCTCTCTCGCCCTTCCTGTCTCTATTTCTCACTCTCAAAATTATATATATATGTTAAAGTACTATTAACACCATAACACATCATACAAAGTAATTTAATGTTTTTAAGTAGGTTAACAATAGTGACCTAATCTTTTTTTTTTTTTTTTTTAACAGAGACCGAGAGAGAGTCAGAGAGAGGGATAGACAGGAATGGAGAGAGATGAGAAGCATCAATCATAGTTTTTTGTTGCGACACCTTAGTTGTTCATTGATTGCTTTCTCATATGTGCCTTGACCGCGGGCCTTCAGCAGACCAAGTAACCCTTGCTTGAGCCAGCGACCTTGGGTCCAAGATGGTGAGCTTTGCTCAAACCAGATGAGCCCGTGCTCAAGCTGGCGACCTCGGGGTCTTGAACCTGGGTCTTCTGCATCCCAGTCCGATGCTCTATCCACTGCACCACCGCCTGGTCAGGCTACTGACCTAATCTTAACAGAGAGGTGGAAATTGGCTAATGGGAGACTGAAGTTAATACTTAATGGATAATTATTATTTAGTAATAATTATTGGCATCTTGGTATTTAATTTAATCCTCATAATTTTAAAAGGATGAATTATTTTCATTAATTTATGAATTAAAATACTAAAGCTCATAAAGAGAAAGTTACTTGCTCAAGATTATGTATTTAGTGATGGAGTTGTTTTTCAAAGAAGGCATAGTTATACCTAATAGATATGTTTTAAAATACTCTGCCTGAATACAAAAGTTTTTTATTATGACATCTCTCTTTTGGTCTCTGAGCCCAGGACCCATTCCTTTACCCACAGGCACGTGTTTTGAGATAAACTGGCTCAAGGGAAGAAACTATGGCCTGAAGAGATGCTGAATGTCACAGGAAAGAACCAAAACTTGGATGCCAGAGCTCATTAAAGTAAGAAGATGAGTAAGCCTACAGCCCTCATAAAAAGAAGCCAGTGGCTGCCTGACCAGGTGGTGGTGCAGTGGATAGAGCACTGACCTGGGATGCTGAGGACCCGGGCTCAAAACCCCAAGGTTGTCGGCTTGAGTGCAGGCTCAACCAGCTTGAGCACAGGTTCACCAGCTTGAGCATGGGATTATAAACAGGACCCCACGGTCACTGGCTTGAGCCCATAGGTCGCTGATTTGAAGTCTAAGGTTGCTGGCTTAAGCAAGGTGTCACTGGCTTGGCTGGAGCACCACCACCCTTCATCAAGGCATATATGAGAAGCAATCAATGAACTAAAGTGCCACAACTATGAGTTGATGCTTCTCATCCCTCTTCCTTCCTTTCTCTCTTGCTAAACAACAACAACAACAAACAAAAATGCCAGTGGCTGAAACTGGGGCATGCTGTCAACTTCATGTCAACCACTTTCCTCTCATTCTTTCCTTTTGTAATTCAATAAGCATTTTTATTTTAGAAAAGTCCTATTGAATATAGGAACTATACTAGAAGATATTTAGAACACAAACCTATAAAAGCATATTCTCTATTCCTTAGGAGGTCATGGTCAAGTGAAAAAGGCTGATATATACAAAATATTAATTCAAGGCAGAGTATAAAAATTCAATAATGGAATACAACAATGAACCAATACTTTCACACTGTGCCTCTGTCTTGTGAAAATGTCAGGATCTGAAGCTGGCACATCAATTTAGCTCTGGCCAATTTAAACCCTTAGCCTTATTGATAAGATGAGGGTCACAATACTTACTTTTAGAATTATAATTCTAGTTACAAGATTGTTTTGAGGATTACTGATAAGGTAACAAAGTGCCCTGTATATAGATGATGCTCAGGCCTGCCTGTGGTGGTGCAGGGGAAAGCGTCGACTTGGAACGCTGAAGTCGCTGGTTCGAAGCCCTGGGCTTGCACATATGGTCAAGGCACATATGGAAGTTGATGCTTCCTGCTCCTCCCCCTACTCTTCTCTCTCCTCTCTCTCTTCTCTAAAATGAACAAATAAAAAATAATTAAAATAAATAAAAATAAAATAAAATAGATGACGCTCAATAAACAATGGACATCAAATGCTGAGGTCGCCGGTTCAAAACCCTGGGCTTGCCTGGTCAAGGAACATATGGGAGTTGATGCTTCCAGCTCCTCCCTACCTTCTCTCTCTGCCTCTCTCTCCTCTCTCTCCCCCTCTCTGCCTCTCTCTCTCCCTTTCTCTCTCCTCTCTAAAAAAAAAAAAAAAAATGAATAATAAAAAAAAATAAACAATGGACATCATTATTTAAACCTCAAAGGAGGAAGGTGGAGCAGATACGGTTATCTCCTCATTTCAAATGAGGAAGTTAAATCTCAGTGAGAGTAAGTAATTATTCTTAAGCTACTAAACTAGTTAAGTGAAGATGTCAGCCCAATTCCTGATCGTTAGGCCACTATTTTGGCCCTGGCAGGTGGCTCAGTGGTAGAGGATCAGCTCTGCCTATGTACAGTGTCCGTAAAGTCATGGTGCACTTTTTTTTTTTTTTTCATTTTTCTGAAGCTGGAAACAGGGAGAGACAGTCAGACAGACTCCCGCATGCGCCCGACCGGGATCCACCCGGCACACCCACCAGGGGCGATGCTCTGCCCACCCTGGGCGTCGCCATGTTGCGACCAGAGCCACTCTAGCACCTGAGGCAGAGGCCACAGAGCCATCCCCAGCGCCCGGGCCATCTTTGCTCCAATGGAGCCTTGGCTGCGGGAGGGGAAGAGAGAAACAGAGAGGAAAGCACGGCGGAGGGGTGGAGAAGCAAATGGGCACTTCTCCTGTGTGCCCTGGCCGGTAATCGAACCCGGGTCCTCCGCACGCTAGGCCGACGCTCTACCGCTGAGCCAACCGGCCAGGGCGTCATGGTGCACTTTTGATCAGTCACAGGAAAGCAACAAAAGACGATAGAAATGTGAAATCTGCACCAAATAAAAGGAAAACTCCCAGTTTAATACCTATTCAGTGCAGTTCAATGTGGGCTCATGCACAGATTTTTTAGGGCTCCTTAGGTAGCTAGCTATCCCGTATAGCCTCTACAGCAGGGGTCTCAAACTCAACTCAGCATGTGGGCCACAGAGCAAGATCACAGCCGTTTGGTGGCCGCACTAGGTCTACAAAAGGCAACTGTTACGCAACACTTTTCTCACTGCAGTTGAAAACAAAAAAAAAATCAGTACAACAAGCACAATCATACATGCAGTTTACTCAGTGTCACAAAACGACCAGAAACTGTAGTTCGCATCACAACTGCTGTTAACTAAGCTATTATCTAGCTAGGATGCTAGAGAAATGAAAAATACAAGTAGGCCCCTAGGCTTACTTAATTTTATCCAAAATATTTTGAACTTCGTGGATTAGTCTGCGGGCCGCACAAAATTGTCTGGCGGGCCGCATGTGGCCCGCGGGCCGCGAGTTTGAGACCCCTGCTCTACAGACTTGTCACTGACTGATGGCCTACCAGAACGGGGTTTCTCCACCAAACTGCCGGTTTCCTTCAACTGCTTACCCCACCAAGTAATGTTATTCCTATGTGGTGGCGCTTCATTATAAATGCACCAATATTCACGTTGCACTTTGGTCATGGATTCGAATTTAGCGAGCCACAGAACACACTGAACTTTCCTCTGAACCATCCACATCTTTACTGGCATGGCCGTGGGCTGCTCTGCTGTATACACAGTGTTACATCATCATCTGCACATGCGCACATGCTGCCACATCATCCTAAAGAAACTGGGAGTGTTTTCCTTTTATTTGGTGCAAATTTCACATTTCTATCATCTTTTGTTGCTTTCTGGTCAAAAGTGCACCATGACATTACGACACACTGCACATCCCAGGTTACAACATTTCGGGTTAGGGCACACAAGAAAAGCGACCATTTGCTTCTCCCCCTTCTTTTTCTCTTCCCCTCCAGCAGCCAGTGGCTCATAGAACATGGCCAGGGTGGGGAGTGGTGGGGTGTGTGTGTGCTTGCTGAGGTTGGTCCCAGCTGGTCAGCCTCAAGTGCTAAAAATAGCTCAGTACAGGAGCATTGGCCTCAGGTGGGGTTGCTGGGTGCATCCTGGTCAGGGCACATGTGGGAGTATTCCTAACTATCGCCCCCCCCCTCACCTACAAACAACAACAACAACTCACTTTCACTTATCTTATGCTTTCCTGTTCAAATGCATTAGGAAGAATGCGGAAGGGAAGGGGGACTTAGGCAGTCTTGACCCCCAGAGAGGTGATCTGAAGGAGAGGATTACAGAGAAAACAGTCAAGAGTCCTCCAGGGTAGGGTCTGGGTTCCAGAAGACTAGAGCGAGGACTCCACGCAGGCCTTAGAGGGCCGACTAGGTACCTAGCAGACGCGAGAACTCAGGTAGTACCGGCAGAGACGTAGAAAGCGAGACACCTGACCTCCACTACGTGCGATCCAGATCATCCAGCCCACTTTGGGGCGGGAAGCCGTGGAGTATCTGACCTATTATCACTGCCTAGGCTGACGAAGTCTCTTTCTCATTGGTGAGTATTTGGGTGACGTCATGTTTGCCGGACAAGCAAAGGAAAAGGGCGCCATGATTGGCTGGCGTTGGCGGTGGTCAGCGAAGGATTTTGGAGAGACTGGGTTTCACATCAGTGCTGGACTTTCCCCTTACATGTTTTGGGGCCGTTTGGGGGCTGCAGAGGTCAGAAAGTCGGCTGGGCGGAAACCTGGATTTGGTTCTAAGAGCCTGGGGTTGACCGGAAGTGATCTTGGGGTTGACCGGAAGCGAGGTCTGGAGGGGAAAGGGAGAGCGGGTCCGGGAGGGAGGGGGTTATTACTAGTAGTAGTGGGCGGAGAAAAGGTGCGAAAGCGACCTGTGAGCGCCGAGTGGGCAGTGGGTCGCCGCTGCTGGTCTGTTGGGGAAGCAGCGAGTGACCACCTCGAAAGGGGACAGAGCAGAGAGTGGGAGTGTGGGGATACAGGGGTGACTCTGGGCAGTCTGGAATAATTAAGCAAAAGAGCCCTCGCGCGGCTCCAGAGAGCTGGGAGGGAGGGATTTTGGAAGTCGGGCAGCCCAAAACAGGGCCTAGGGTACGGGACATTAGTGAGGGTCGGGCTTGGGGGTGGCTGCCGGGTACTGCGAGGGAGATCTTGGTTTGAAGTTTCCTACAGTCCTTGCCCCGTTGGGTAGAATCAAACTATTCACCTCTGTGCAAGAAACTGTGTCTCCTGGGGCAAGGAAGGAACCAGGATGGCTTGGGCTCTGAAGCTGCCTCTGGCCGATGAAGTGATTGAATCCGGGCTGGTGCAGGACTTTGATGCTAGTCTGTCCGGGATCGGCCAGGAACTGGGTGCTGGTGCCTATAGCATGAGGTGAGTGAGATTTTCCCAGACCTTGCACCTTCTGAATAACAAAGGCAGGATAGAAAATAGCGGTGGTGTTCGTGGAGGGTAGTGTAATGCAGAGTTAGAGTCTGCGTTAGGGAAAAGGGACTTGTTTCTTTCGTTGCTTTTAGTTGTGAGTATTGTGGAAGAAATGGAACAAGAGATTGTAGGCAGTGTCAGTAGGAGTAAGAGTGTCTGCAGGGTCAGTAGGAGAAGGAAGAAGGGCTCTCGATAAATGTTGAGAAGCTGTTGTGCCAGTGTGAGAGACTTGGCGATTGATGGTCTGATAGTGTGTGTGTGTGGGTTGTACTGGACTTATATGAAGAGGAGGCCACATTGAGCACGTGATGGATGTCTATGGAGCTAGGGAGTTGGAAGTTGGGTCTTAATGATGAATACTGGTTGACTGTTGGAAGGAAATGTGAGACCTCGGTGAAGAAGTCCACACATCTGTATCTTAGACTGCTTTTAAGGGACTTCTGAAACATAGCTGTGAAATGAAAAAGTGTCAAAGACAACTTTTAGATTTTTCTAGACCTTTATGTATCAAGTCAAATGTTGATAAGAAATAAAAGTACTCTTTGAAAGCAATATTACTTTTTCATGTAACTTATTTGCATACATTTGCTACTTCATTTCTCTAACATAGTTTGTTTCATTTATATGATATGCAAAAACAATGTCTGGAAATGTTGAAACATCTGCATTTTAGGATTAGATAGAATACAATAGGGTTTCCAAATGCATTATAAGGCTTAATCTAAATGAGTAAGTCAAGAGAGACTTTATTTGTATTGAATTTATTGAGGTGACATTGGTTAATAAAATTAAATAGGTTTCAGGTGTACATTTTTATAATACATCATTTGTATATTGTGTATTTACCACCCTAAGTCAAGTCTCCTTCCATTATCATTAAATCCTCTTTACCCTCTCCTATCTCTTGCCAAACCCTTTTCCATTTGGTAATCACCATGCTGTAGTCTGTCTGATGTTTTTTTTTGGTTTGTTTTTTGCTTAATCCTTTCACCTTTTTCACGAACCTTCTAATCCCCTCCCCTCAAAAGAGAGTTAAGATTTAACACTTTATTTGGGTTTATGGGTTTATAGAGGAAAGATGCTTTTTATGAGAAAAGTGGAGAAACTTTGCATTCTGATAGTGAAATCCTTTGAGGGTTACATAATGTAAACTTTCTTTCTTTATCCTTATGAAATCAAAATGGACTTTCCTCACTAAAGTAAAAAAATTATGTTAGAATTTAGTAAATACTTCACCTTTAGGAATCTTTGTTTACAGAATAATAAAGGCTATCCATGTGTATACATTTTTGTGATCTTTCAAGGAAATTTGAGTTCTATCATGCAATACTCTTGAGAAATTTAACTCTAGTTTTGCCTGTTCTTGTTCACCTAAGTCTGACCATAAAAATAGAGATTAACTTGGTCTGAAAGTAAATAAGTGGACCCTGAGCTTGCATGTCAGTGTCTGACATTATATTTGACAATTTATACTAGTGTTCATGTGAAGATTACCACAGCAAAAGTTTGGTTTGTCTAGGTTCTTAGAGTTTAGGATAGAGATAATTAAACATAACTGTACTTGTTATAAATATAGTTAACATTGTCAACAGACATTTGCGCATCCACTATGTACTCTCTCTACTACATGACCTTACATTGATGAGTACTTTCTTTGTCATACCCTGAGTGGTCTTCACAGGTGTTAGTAAGAATGACTTGCATATTTATACATTTAGAATATTTTTCCAACATCAAATCCACAAGTTTTCAAGCATCAGTTTATGTTTTCCCAAGAGCACAATGTCCTAATATTTTTCTTCTCTTTTTTCACTTTTTTTTTTTTATTTTTTTTATTTTTCTGAAGCTAGAAACGGGGAGAGACAGTCAGACAGACTCCCGCATGCGCCCGACCAGGATCCACCCGGCACGCCCACCAGGGGCGATGCTCTGCCCATCAGGGGGCGATGCTCTGCCGCAATCAGAGCCATTCTAGCGCCTGAACAGAGGCCACAGAACCATCCTCAGCGCCCGGGCCATCTTTGCTCCAATGGAGCCTCGGCTGCGGGAGGGGAAGAGAGAGACAGAGAGGAAGGAGAGGGGGAGGGGTGCAGAAGCAGACTAGCGCTTCTTCTGTGTGCCCTGGCCGGGAATCGAACCCGGGACTTCTGCACGCCAGGCCAACGCTCTACCACTGAGCCAACCAGCCAGGGCCTCTTTTTTCACTTTTTTAAATGCATTTTACTCTTGTCACTGTTCTCTTGGCTCTTGCATACATTTCATTTCTTTTTTTTTTTTTTTGAGTGAGACTGGGGAAGAGAGAGACAGGAACACAGAAACATTGAGCTGCTCCTGTATGTACTCTTACCAGGGAATTTAACCAAAAACCTCCATGATCTGGGACGGTGCTCTCCAACTGAGCCATCTGGCCAGGACTTAACTTTCATTGATTTTTAGAAAGACAGAGAGAGGAAGGGAGAGAGAGGGGAAGGGAAAGGGAAGCATTCATTTTTTTGTTCCACTCAGTTATACATTCCTTGGTTGCTTCCCGTTGTTTGCCCTGACCATGGATTGAACCTGCAGCCTTGTTGTTTCAGGATTATGCTCTTAACCAACTGAGCTAACCGGCCAGGGCCTTTAATCTGATTTTTTAAAACAAGTTCTTAGATTTTATTTTAGTGAGAGAGAGAGAGAGATGGATGGACAGACAGGAAGAGAGAGAAATAAGAAAAATCAACTTGTAGTTGCAGCATTTTAGTTCTCATTGATTACTTCTCATGTGTGCCTTGACAGGGGGAGGGTGACTCAAGTCAAGCCAGTAAGCCTTGCTCAAGCCAGCAACCTTGGGTGCAAGCCAGCCACCATGGGAACGTGTGGATGATTCCATGTTCAAGCCGGCGACCCTGTGTTCAAGCTGGTGAGCCTCCACTCAAGCTGGCAACTTCAGGGTTTCAAACCCAGGACCTCACTGTCCCGGGTCGATTCTCTATCCACTGTGCCACCACTGTTCAGGCTTATATGATTTTGATGCAGGTAGTCCAGGGACCATATTTCGAGAAGCACTGGCAGGGGTCTCAAACTCGCGGCCCGCCCACCAATTTTGTGCGGCCTGCAGACTAATCAAACCTCGTGGATTAGTCTGCGGGCCAGTCTGTGGGCCGCACAAAATTGGTGGGCGGGCCGCATGTGGCCCGCGGGCCCGAGTTTGAGACCTCTGGACTAGAGGATATAGACAGAGGTAATGGCTTTTTACTCTTCCTGATCCTCGTTTTAATTAGAACCTGTGATTGCTTTTTGTACACCTTCATTTAAGGAAAATGTTCTCTTTGACATGCAATTTGTTTTTATTTTATTTTTTAAAATGCTTATTTTGTTGATTTTAGAAAGCGAGGAAGGGGGGAGGGAGAGACACACAGAGAATCAATATGTTCCTGCATGTGCCCTGACTGGGGTTTGAAGCAGCAACTGCTGAGCTTCAGGACAGTGCTGTAACCAACTGAGCTATCCAGCCAGGGCCGACAAGAAATTTGTTTTCATTCTTATTTTTTTTATTACTTTTGAAGTGGGAGGAGAAGAGATAGACAGACTCCTGTTTGTGCCCTGACAGGGATCCACCCAGCAACCCCCACTGGAGTCAGTGCTCAAATCAACCGAGCTTTCCTCAGTGCCTGAGTCTGATGCTCAGACCAACCCACCTATCCTCAGCTCTCGGGGCTGATGCTCAAACCATTGGAACCACTGGCTGTGAGAGAGGAAGAGAAAGAGAAGGGGGAGGGGAGGGGAAGAAAAGCAAATGGTCACTTCTCCTGTGTGCCCTGACTGGGATTGAATCCAGGACTTCTACATGCCTTTCTGATGCTCTGTCCACTGAGCCAACCTGCCAGGGCAAGCAGGGTTTTCTTTTTCCAAGTGAGAGGAGGGGCAATAGATGCACTATGACCAGGATCCACCCGGCAACCCCCATCTGGTGCTGATGCTCTGCCTATCTTGGGCCATGCTCACAACCAAGCTAATTTTAGTGCCTGAGTTGGAGTTTCCACTGAACCATCCTTACCGCCCGGGGCTGGTGTGCCCAAACCAATCAAGCCATGGCTGCTGCAGGGGAAGAGGGAGAGAAAGAAAGGGGAGGCAGAGGTGGGGAGAAGCAGGTGGTCACTACTTCTGTGTGCCCTGACTGGGAATCAAACCAAGGACTTCCACATGCCAGGCCAACACTCTACCACTGAGCCAACCAGACAGGGCCAGCAGTTTGTTTTAAAAATTCTTTCTCTAGCCTGACCTGTGGTGACACAGTGGATAACGTGTTGACCTGGAATGCTGAGGTCGCTGGTTCAAAACCCTGAACTTGCCTGGTAAAGGCACATATGGGAGTTGATGCTTCCTGCTCCTCCCCCCTTCTCTCTCTCCTCTCTCCCTAAAAATGAATAAAATCTAAAAATAAAAGTCCAAAATAAAATATATAAAGAAATAAGTTCTTTCTCTAATATATTTTACCCTAGTTTTCTTACTTTAATGATTTTACTTTAAGTCTCTTGATTTATATTTTATGAAGATTCATCTTAACTTTTAGATTCCTCTTTTTGACTTTAAAAAATTTTTAATTGACTTAGAGAGAGGAAGAGGGGTAAAGAAAGATCAACTTGTTCCACTTATTTATGCATTCATCGGTTAATTCTTGTATATGCCCTGACCAGGCATCAAACCCACAACCTTGGCATATTGGGACAATACTCTAATCCAGTGGTTCTCAAATTTTTTGAAGTCAGGACACATTTAAAATCCTACAAATAATTGTAGGCTCACTATATCCAAATTTTTGAGAAATATGTTATAATAATTAAGTCAAATATTAAAGAAAAAATAAAGCATGCTTTTATGGTAATTAAACAAAATAAATACGACAAAATTAAATTTATTCTGACATTAAAAAACATTTTCATGTTACATTTTTTGAGTTATGCTTTTTAGAATTCATAAAAAAGAGGAGTTAAAAAATAAAAAATGACAAAATTATCTTTTTATATATACAGTGCTACCTTGAGATACAAACAGACCAGCATACAATTTTTTTTTTTTTTTTTTTAAGATACGAGCTGCGACTTGGTCCGTAATTTTGTTTGAGATTCGAGCAAAATTCTGAGATACCAGTCATGATTTGGGAAGCTGCTGCTGGTTGGTGTGTTGGTGCATGGGTCCATTATCAGCAGTTTATATACAAGTTGACTGACTTATGAGCTCGGTTACAACGAATTAAATTCATATCTCAAGGTACCACTGTATAGATACATTCTAAATAAGATTTAGTAAATTTGGCAGGTCCCGGCACAAATGTGTTAAGTTTTTTCATTCTTGTATTTATGAGAAACATGAGCCTGATGTGTCTTAGTGATTTCTTCAATGTTTGGGCATATATTTGAAAGGCAAACTCTCATTTCCTCGTCAATACATTGAAGAATTCCTCTCTTTTTACTCTTAATTGTGTTGAGTGCAGAAAACCCCCACCATACATATCATCTTAACTTTACACCAAACAAAGGATAGAAGAAACTTGCCTCCAGTCTTTCTGGGGAACATGGAGGTAGTATAAACAATCCAGCACCACAGCTTAAAGGCCTTTTGCAACCTAATCAGGCAAGTGAGGTGAGGGGTTGGGCAGACTGTCAGATTACAGCCAATTCCCCACGTCTGTCTCCAAAAATCTAAACTCCAAAAACCCTGCTGGATTTTTGGTCCCCAACAGGCACGTATTTCTCTGGAATACCATAGGGTGCACCTGGAAATCTAGGGTGCACCAATGTGCCCTGGCGCACACTTTGAGAACCACTGCTCTAATCAATAGAGCTCTATCAATAGAGCCAGTGACCCCTTTTGATTCTTTTTTTAAAATTTATTTTTATTTATTTATATTTTTAGCGAGGGGTGGGGGGCCAGACAGGGCCAGACAGAGAGATATGAAGCATCAATACATAGTTGCAGCACTTTAGTTGTTTATTGATTACTTTTTCATATGTGCCTTAACCAGGGGATTCCAGACGAGCCAGTGACCCCTTGCTCAAGCCAGCGACCATGGGCTTCAAGGCAGTGACCATGGGGTCATTTCTATGATCCCATGATCAAGCTGGCAACCCCATGATCAAGCTGGTGAGCCTGCACTCTAGTTGGATGAGCCCATGCTCAGGCTGGGGACCTTGGGGTTTCAAGCCTGGGTCGTCCTCATCCCAGGCTGATGCTCTCTAATCACTGTGCCACCACCTGATCAGGCCCTTTTTGATTCTTGATCTGCTATGGTATTTAGTAGTGTTCTTTTCATAAGTAGCTCTTTAATATTCTTCTTGCTTTTTTTTCTTACATTTTAATACATGGCACAAACTTATAGTTAAAATAAAGGAGATTCTCTGAAAACATGCTGAGTGAAAGAAGCTAGTCAAAAAAGACCACATAACATAGGATTCCATTTCTATGGAATGTACAGAATAGGCAAATCTCTAGAGACAGAAGATAGATTAGTGGTTGATGAGAGTTGTGAGAGAGTAGGGCATAGGGAGTGACTGCTAATGGGTACCATTATTTTGGGGGGCTGATAAAAATGTTCTAAAATTGTGATGGTTGCCTGACCAGGTGGTGGTGCAGTGGACAGAGCATTGAACTGGGATGAAGCAGACCCAGGTTTGAGACCCAGAAGTCGCCACCTTGAGCGCAGGCTCATCTGGCTTGAGCATGGGGTTGCCAACTTGAGTGTGGGTCATAGGAATGATCTCTTGGTCGCTGGCTTTAGCCTATAGGTGTCTGGCTTGAGCAAGGGGTCACTTGCTCTGCTGAAGCCCCCTGGTCAAGGCACGTATGAGAAAGCAATTAATGAACAACTAAGGTGCTGCATTGAAAAATTGATACTTCTCATCTTTCTCCCTTCCTGCCTGTTGCTATCTGTTCCTCTCTCTCTCTCTCTCTCTTTCTCTCGCCAAAAAGAATAAATAAATAAAATTGTGCCTGACCAGGCGGTGGCGCAGTGGATAGAGTGTCGGACTGGGATGCGGAGGACCCAGGTTCGAGACACCAAGGTCACCAGCTTGAATGCGGCCTCATCTGGCTTGAGCAAAAGCTCACCAGCTTGGACCCAAGGTCATTGGCTCGAGCAGGGGGTTGCTTGGTCTGCTGAAGGCCCGTGGTCAAGGCACACATGAGAAAGCAATCAATGAACAACTAAGGTGTTGCAACGAAAAACTGATGATTGATGCTTCTCATCTCTCTCCATTTCTGTCTGTCCCTATCCCTCTCTCTGACTCTATTTCTGTCCCTGTATAATAAATAAATAAATAAATAAATAAATAAATTGTGATGGTCGCACAGTTCTGTGACTATGTAAAGATAGTTGTATTGTACATTTTGAATAGGTGAATTGTATGAGATATGAATTATATTTTTATTTTATATTTTTATTTTTTTTCTGTATTTTTCTGAAGCCGGAAACGGGGAGAGACAGTCAGACAGACTCCCGCATGCGCCCGACCGGGATCCACCCGGCACACCCACCAGGGGGCGACGCTCTGTCCACCAGGGGGCGATGCTCTGCCCCTCCAGGGCGTCGCTCTGTCGAGACCAGAGCCATTCTAGCGCCTGGGGCAGAGGCCAAGGAACCATCCCCAGCGCCCGGGCCATCTTTGCTCCAATGGAGCCTCGGCTGCGGGAGGGGAAGAGAGAGACAGAGAGGAAGGAGAGGGGGAGGGGTGGAGAAGCAGATGGGCGCTTCTCCTGTGTGCCCTGGCCGGGAATCGAACCCGGGACTTCTGCATGCCAGGCCGACGCTCTACCACTGAGCCAACCGGCCAGGGCCAGAGATATGAATTATATTTTAATAGAACTGTTATAAAAAAGTAGATTAGCTTTACCTGTGCTGGCACAGTTGATAGGGTGTCAACCTGGAATGCTGAGGTTGCTGGTTTGAAACCTTGTGCTTACCCGGTCAAGGCACATACAAGAAGCAACAGCTATGCATTGATGCTTCTCACTTCTCTGCTGCTTTCTCTCTCTCTCCCCCCCCCCCTTTTCCCTCTCTCCCTTATCTTCCTCTCTTCTCTCTTCCCTCTCCTCTCCCACCCGTCTCTCCCCTCTGTCTCCTCTCTCTAAAATTAATAAAATCTTTAAAAAAAAGTAAAGATTAAATTTTGTGTTTTGTTTTTAAGTTGTCCCTTTTCCTGATTTTTTAAATTTAGATTTAATGGTGTGACATTGATCAATAAGAGTACATAAGTTTTTTAAGTTGAGGTGGAATTCACATGATGTAAAATTAAAAGGGAACAGTTCAATGGCATTTAGTATATTCACAGTGTTGTACAACTACCACCTCTAGTTCCAAAGCATTTTCACCCCCAAAGAAAACCCTCTACCCATTAAACAATTGCCTCTCATTTCCCCCCTCCTCTCTCCCTAGTAACCACTAATATGCATTATGTCTCTATGGATTTACCTATTCTGGATATTTCACATGATGATATATGATATGTGACTTTGGCTCTTTCACTTAATGTAAGTTTTCAGGGTTTGCCTACATTGCAGTATGTATTATTACATCAGCACTTCATTCTTTTTTATGGCTGGGTAATATGCCATTGTTTGTAATTATCACAATTTGTTTATCCATTCATCTATTAATGGATATTTGGGCTGTTTCTACCTTTTGACTATTGTGAATAATGGTAACATGCATTATGTTTATAAAGGAAATCACAATGAAATGTTTATAAACATGAACAAGTTTTTAAATCTTTGTAGACACATTTTTTATTGAGGTATAATTGGCATATAATGTATTAATTTCAGGTGTACAATGTATTGATTTGATATTTGTATATTTTGTGAAATGATCACTGCAATAAGGCCAGTTAATATACATCACTATTCATAGTTACAAAATTTCTTTTCTTCTGGTGATGAGAACCTTTAAGATTTACTCTCTTAGCAATACAATATTATTAACTATAATAACCGTGCAGTACTAGACATGTTTTTATTTCTCTTGGGTATATATAAGGTCTACCGGAAAGTTCTGTCCATTTTTGGAATAAAACAAAATACAAATTTTTCTTAATGTCAATAAACTTTATTAAATAATATAATTGCCATTATTATTAATGATTTCTTGCTAGCGTGAGCGCAATTTGTATATCCCATTTTTGAAAAATGTTTTATCTTTTTTTAAAATTTTTTTTATTTTTAGCCCTGGCCGGTTGGCTCAGTGGTAGAGCGTCGGCCTGGCGTGAAGGAGTCCCGGGTTCGATTCCCGGCCAGGGCACACAGGAGAAGTGCCCATCTGCTTCTCCACCCCTCCCCCTCTCCTTCATCTCTTTCTCTCTCTTCCCTTCCTGCAGCCAAGGCTCCATTGGAGCAAAGTTTGCCCGGGCGCTGAGGATGGCTCTGTAGCCTCTGCCTCAGGTGCTAGAGTGGCTCTGGTTGCAACAGAGCGACGCTCCAGATGGGCAGAGCATCGCCCCCTGGTGGGCGTGCCAGGTGGATCCAGGTTGGGTGCATGCAGGAGTCTGTCTGACTGCCTCCCATTTCTGGCTTTGGAAAAATACAAAAAAAAAATTATTTTTAATTTTTACTTATTTATTTTTTTCAGAGACAGAGAGAGAGTCAGAGAGAGGGATAGCCAGGGACAGACAGATAAGAACGGAGAGATGAGAAGCATCAATCATTAGTTGTTGTTGTGTTTTGTTTTGTTTTTACAGGGACTGAGTGAGAGGCAGAGAGAGGGATAGATAGGGACAGACAGACAGGAACGGAGAGAGATGAGAAGCATCAATCATTAGTTTTTCTTTTTTTTTTTTTCTTTTCTTTTTTTTGTATTTTTCTGAAGCTGGAAACGGGGAGAGACAGTCAGACAGACTCCCGCATGCGCCCGACCAGGATCCACCCGGCATGCCCACCAGGGGCGAAGCTCTGCCCACCAGGGGGCGATGCTCTGCCCCTCCGGGGTGTCGCTCTGCTGCGACCAGAGCCACTCCAGCACCTGGGGCAGAGGCCAAGGAGCCATCCCCAGCGCCCGGGCCATCCCTGCTCCAATGGAGCCCTGGCTGCGGGAGGGGAAGAGAGAGACAGAGAGGAAGGAGGGGGGGGTGGAGAAGCAAATGGGCGCTTCTTCTATGTGCCCTGGTCGGGAATCGAACCCGGGTCCCCCGCACGCCAGGCCGACGCTCCACCGCTGAGCCAACCGGCCAGGGCCTCATTAGTTTTTCATTGCGCGTTGCAACACCTTAGTTGTTCATTGATTGCTTTCTCATATGTGCCTTGACCGCGGGCCTTCAGCAGACCGAGTAACCCCTTGCTTGAGCCAGCGACCTTGAGTCCAATCAAGCTGGTGAGCTTTTTGCTGAAGCCAGATGAGCCTGCGTTCAACCTGGCGACCTTGGGGTCTCGAACCTGGGTCCTCTGCATCCCAGTCCGACGCTTTATCCACTGCGCCACTGCCTGGTAAGGCGAAAAATGTTTTATCTTTTGATGTGAAAAATAGAACCAGTGCTTATTTGATATCTTCTTCATTTTTGAATTTTTTCCCTTCAAAAAATTTTAAAGTTTTTATTTTTATTTTTATTTATTTATTTATTTTTTACAGAGACAGAGTGAGTCAGAGAGAGGGATAGACAGAGACAGACAGACAGGAACGGAGAGAGATGAGAAGCATCAATCATTAGTTTTTCATTGTGCGTTGCAACACCTTAGTTCATTGATTGCTTTCTCATATGTGCCTTGACCGCGGGCCTTCAGCAGACCGAGTAACCCCTTGCTCGAGCCAGCGACCTTGGGTTCAAGCTGGTGAGCTTTTCCTCAAACCAGATGAGCCGCACTCAAGCTGGCGACCTCGGGGTCTTGAACCCAGATCCTCTGCAACCCAGTCCGACGCTCTATCCACTGCGCCACCGCCTGGTCAGGCTCAAAAAATTTTATAAGGACAAAAACAAGTGATAGTCGGAGGGTGCTAAGTCCGGGGAATATGGTGGATGTGACAGACATGCTTCTGTAGCATTTCTTCCTTGTTGAAATTCGTAAAAATTACGGTGGCGTAAATGAACTTTATCAGTAGCCATGGGTATACTATCGCTTCACATATAAGACCAACATGAATCAACTTTGTTTTAGTTAATTTGCTATGTCAGTATGTATACATTAAGTGATAAAAATAGAGAGGCACACATGCGCCAAATAAACATGTGCTTACGTGTCAAAACTTGTGATAGAAACGGACAGAACTTTCCGGTAGACCTTATACTTAGAATTGGAATTGATGGGTCGTATGCTAATTATGTGCTTAATTTTTTTTTTTTTTTTTTTTGTATTTTTCTGGAGCTGGAAACGGGGAGAGACAGTCAGACAGACTCCTGCATGCGCCCGACCGGGATCCACCCGGCACGCCCACCAGGGGCGATGCTCTGCCCACCAGGGGGCGATGCTCTGCCGCGACCAGAGCCACTCTAGCGCCTGGGGCAGAGGCCAAGGAGCCATCCCCAGCGCCCGGGCCATCTTTGCTCCAATGGAGCCTTGGCTGCGGGAGGGGAAGAGAGAGACAGAGAGGAAGGAGGGGGCAGGGATGGAGAAGCAAATGGGCGCTTCTCCTATGTGCCCTGGCCGGGAATCGAACCCGGGTCCCCCGCACGCCAGGCCAACGCTCTACTGCTGAGCCAACCAGCCAGGGCCTTTTAAAGACCATTTTTTAAGAGTATTTTTAGGGCCTGACCAGGTGGTGGTGCAGTGGATAGAGCGTTAGCTTTGGATGCTGAGGACTCAAGTTTGAAATCCCAAGATTGCCTGCTTGAGCACAGGCTCATCCGGCTTGAATACGGGGTCATTGCCTTGAGCGTGGTATCATAGACATGACCCCATGGTCACTGGCTTGAAGCCCAAGGTTGCTGGCTTGAGCACAGGGCTACTCACTCTACTGGAGCCCCCCAAGGCACATATGAGAAAGCAATCAATGAACAACTAAGATGCCACAATGAAGAATTGATGCTTCTCATCTCTCTTCTTTCCAGTCTGTTTCTCTCTCTCTTGCTAAAAAAACCCCCCCAAAACAAAAGAGTAGTTTTAGGTTCACAGCAATAGAGGAAAGTACAGAAATTTCTCATATACCCCCTTTATTCTTACATGTAGAGCCCCTTAGTATCATTATCCCCCACCAGAGTAGTACACACTCTGTATCTACACTGATGATCCTACATTGACACATTGTAATCATCCAAAGTCCACAGTTTACCTTAGGGTTCACTCTTGATGTATGGATGGATTTAGACAAATTTGTAACATGTATCCATCATGTCAATACCAGCATTTTTTCACTGCCCTAAAATCCTTCATGTTTTGCCTATTCATTTTACCACCCCCCATCCCTGGCAAATTATTGATCTTTTTACCGTCTCCATAGTTTTGTCTTTTCCAGAATGTCATATAATTGGAATCATATAATATGTTGACTTTTCAAATTGACTTCTTTCACTTAGTAATATGCATATAGCATTCCTCCAGGTCTTTTTTTCCCCCTCCATGTCTTTTCATGGCTTAATAGCTCATTTCTTTTTAGTTGTGAATAATATTTTATTGTCTGGAAGGATTTATTTTATCTGTTCACCTTCTGAAGGACATCTTAGTTTCATCCAAATTTTGGCAATTATTAATAAAGTATAAACATTCATGTGCAGGTTTTTGTGTGGAGGTAGTTTTCAACCGCTTTGGGTAAAACCAGTGAGTGTTAATTGCTGTATCATATGGTAACAGTATGTTTAGTTTTGTAAGAAACCACTGAACTGCCCTTCAAAGTGATTGTATCATTTTACTTCCCATCAGCAATGAGTGAGTTCCTGTTGCTTCACATCCTTGCCAGCATTTGGTGTTACCAGCATTCCAGATTGTGGCCATTCTAATAGATATGTAGTTATCTTTTTCAAGAACTGCCAAGCTGTCTTACATAGTACCTGCACCACTTTACTTTCCTACCAGCATTGCACAAACTTTTCTGTTTCCCTATATCTTCACCAACATTCCTTCCTTTCCTTTCCCTCCCCCTCCCCTTCCCCTCCCCTTTCCTTTCCTTCCCTCTTTCCTCCCTCCCCTCCTTCCTCCCTCCCCTCCTTCCTCCCTTCTCCTTCCTTCCTCCCCTCTCCCTCCCTCCTCCTTTCTCTCTCTCTCTCTTCTTCCTTTCTTAATTAATTAATTAAAGCCATCCTAATGAATTTGAAGCAGTGTCTTATTGTGGTTTTGTTTTACATTTCCTTAACGTCCATGATGATGAACATCATTTCATGTGCTTGTTGGCAATATATATATATATATATCTTCTTTGGAGAAGTGTCTCTGCAAGTTCCTTGCCCAATTTTAAATTGGGTTGTTGTATTTTTGTTGAGTTGAAAGAGGTCTTTATATAGTCCGGGTACTACATCATTACCAGTTATATGGTTTACAGATAGTCTTTTCACATTCTTGATAATGTTCTTTCACTTTACAAAAGTGTTTAAATTTTTTTTTTATGGAATGCTTCATAAATTTGCATGTCATTCTTACACAGGGGCCATGGTAATCTTTTCTGAGATAGACAGGCTCCCGCATGTACCCTGACTGGGATCCACCGGGCTACCCCAGTATGGGGCCAATGCTTGAATTGACTGAGCTATCTATCCTCAACACCTGAGGCTGATGCCCAGACCAACTGAGCTATCCTCAGTGCCAGGGACCAACACTTGAACCAGTTGAGCCACTGGCTAGGAGAGGGGAAGAAAGAGAAAAGGGAGAGAGGGAGGGGGAAAAAAGCAAATGGTCTCTTCTCATGTGTGTCCTGGACAGGGATTGAACCCTGTATGTCTGCACGCCAGGCCCACGCTCTATCTACTGAGCCAACTGGCCAGGGCCCACTCTTTGTTTTTTAACAGTTTGAATGTAATCTAGGTGTAAATCTCATTGAATTTATCCTGTTGAAGTTTGTTAAGCTTCTTGGATATGTATGTAGATTTATGTCTTTCATTTAGAAAGTTTTTTTCTTAATTCTTCAAATAGTTTTTCTGCCTCTTTCTCTTTTCCTGCTGGGGCTCCTATAAACTGTATATTGGTAGTCTTGATGGTATACCATAGGCCCCTTAGACTCTGTTCTTTTTTTTTTTTTTTTCTTCTCCTTATAGGCCTGAGTAATATCTTACCTTCTACCTGGTCAAAACCTGAAGTTGAACCCTTCTAGTGAATTTTTAATCCCAGCTATTAGACTTTTTTGGTCTAGAACTTTTATCTGGTTCCTTTTTAAAAATTTTTTATTGATTTTAGAGAGAGGAGAAGGTAGGGAGAACGAGAGAGAGAGAGACAGACAGACCATCGATCTGTTCCTTTATGTGCCCTGACTAGGGATCGAACCAGCAACCTCTGCACTTCGGGATGATGCTCTAACCACTGAGCATCTGGCCAGGGCTATCTGGCTCCTTTTTATATTTCTGTCTTTTTATTGCTATTCCTTACTTAAGCATATATTTTTCTGATTCCTTTATTTGTCCATTCCTTTATATTATGATTTCCTTTATTTGTCCATGATTTCCTTCAGTTCTTAGAGCATATTTAAGATAGTTAATTTAAAGTCTTTGTGTAGTAATTCTAGTATCTGGACTTGCTCAGACATGGTTTCTGTCAGTTTCTTTTTTTCTCCCTGTGACTGGGCTATACTTTCCTATGTCTTTGCTTGCTTCATAATTTTTTTTTTTTATTCATTTTAGAAAGGAGAGAGAGAGGGAGAGAGAGAGAGGAGAGATACAGAGAGAGAAGGGGGGGGAGGAGCAGGAAGCATCAACTCCCATATGTGCCTTGACCAGGCAAGCCCAGGGTTTTGAACCGGCGAACTCAGCATTTCCAGGTCGACGCTTTATCTACTGTGCCACCACAGGTCAGGCATTTTTTTGTTTTTGTTGAGAGCTATTCATTTTGAGTATTGTAATGTGGTAGCTCTGGAAATCAGATTCTAATTCCTTCCTAGAGATTTCTGTTACATGGCAAAAAGCTGTAGTTGTCCATTTGTTTAGTGATTTTTCCTATTTTTGCAGTGACTTTTTCTTCTTGTGTGTGGTCAGTGAAGTCTCTTCTTTTATCTCCATGGTCAGCCAGTGGTGACTTGACACAGATTTCCTTAAATGCCTGAGTCCAGTAAGAAAAGGGGGGGGTATGTTTTGTTTTTTTTTAAATCCCCTATCTGACTCTGCTAGTAAAGACACTTCAGCCATGGGAGTTGAAACAATGGCTGGCCTCTGTGCCAGCTTCTCAGCATTTAAAAACAGTGATCACAGCCCTGGCCGGTTAGCTCAGTGGTAGAGTGTCGGCCTGGCGTGCAGGAGTCCCAGGTTCGATTTCCGGCCAGGGCCCCAGGAGAAGCGCCCATCTGCTTCTCCACCCCTCCCCCTCTCCTTCCTCTCTGTCTCTCTCTTCCCCTTCTGCAGGCAAGGCTCCATTGGAGCAAAATTGGCCCCGGGTGCTGGGGATGGCTCTGTGGCCTCTGCCTCAGGCACTAGAATGGCTCTGGTTGCAACAGAGCAATGCCCCAGATGGGCAAAGCATCGCCCCCTGGTGGGCATGCCTGTTGGATCCCGGTCGGGCACATGCGGGAGTCTGTCTGACTGCTTCCCCGTTTCCAACTTTGGAAAAATTAAAAAACAAAAACAAAGAAACAGTGATCAAAACTCATAATTTTATATTTGTAAGATAGGGTCCCTATTGCTCATTCTAACACTAAGAAGCTGTAACAGGATCTTGAGCAACTGTCCCCACAGCTGCCTGCCATGGGACTGTGAACTGGAGGATGATAGATGCTACACCAAACACTGAAATTCACTAAAATTTACCAGCCATCTTCTATAACCTCTGGATTTTTTTGTTTGTTTTGTTTTTCCTTTTTAAGACCTCTGTTCTTAATCTATAATAGCCTTTTTTTCCCTTTTATTAAGTGAGAGGCAGAGGAACAGACTCCTGCATGTGCTCCGACCAGGATCCACCTAGCAACCCCCCTACAGGGGGATGCTCTGCTCATCTGGGCCACTATTCCATTGCTTGGGCAACTGAGCTATTTTAGCACCTGAGGCATGTTCATGGAGCCATCCTCAGCACCCAGGGCCAATTTGCTTGAACCATTTGAACCATGGCTGCACGTGGGGAACAGAGAGAGAGAGAGAAAAGTGGGGAGGGTTGGAGAAGCAGATAGTCACCTCTCCTGTGTGCCCTAAGAATTGAATCTGGGACTTTCACACCCTGGGCCAACACTCTACCACTGAGCCAACTAGCCAGGGTCATTGGTTCAATCCTATTTCTAGTTCTGCACTTACCAAACCCTCAGTGTATTCTATACACAGAAACTTTTACAAATGTGTGTGTATTCATTTAAAAAAGTAATTTCAGCCTGACCTGTGGTGGCACAGTGGATGGAGTGTCAACCTGGAATGCTGAGATCACCAGTTCGAAAGCAACCCTGAGCGGCTTGCTCTGTCAAGGCACATATGAGAAGTAACTACTATGAGTTGATGCTTCTCATTTCTTTCTCCCTTTCTCTCTCTCTAAAATTGATAAATAAAATATTTAAAAATTAATTTCAGACTTGCAGAAAATTTAAAAAAATAGGACAAAGAATTTGTGAATACCTTTCACCCAGATTCCTTAATGTTAACATTTTACTGTATTTGCTCAATCTTTCTTCCTCTCTCTTGCTCTCCCCAAATACCTAGAAGTATTTTTTTTCTGAACTATTTAAGAATAAGTTGCAGATGTGGTGCCCCCTAATACCTAAATACTTCAGCCTGACCAGGTGGTGGCGCAGTGGATAGAGTGTTGGACTGGATGCAGAGGACCCAGGTTTGAGACCCTGAGGTCGCCAGCTTGAGCGCGGGCTCATCTGGTTTGAGCAAAGCTTGGACCCAAGGTCACTGGCTTGAGCAAGGGGTTACTTGGTCTGCTGAAGGCCCACGGTCAAGGCACATATGAGAAAGCAATCAATGAACAACTAAGGTGTCGCAATGAAAAACTGATGATTGATGCTGCTTCTCATCTCTCTCCATTCCTGTCTGTCCCTATCTATCCCTCTCTCTGACTCTTTCTCTGTCTCTGTAAGCAAACAAACAAATAAAAACCCCAAAAACCTAAATACTTCAGTGTTTTGTTGTGGTTTTTTTTCAACAAACTTCCTTACATAAAGTCAGAAACTTAACACCAACACAATACCCTGCTATGAACTATGGATCTTATTCAGATTTTGTCAGTTGTCCCAGTAATGTTCTTTATAGCAGAACACCAAAGATCATGTTTTGTTTCAATAGTCATATCTCTTTTATTTCCGTTAATCTCCCATCCAAGTACTAACCAGGCCCGACCCTACTTAGCTTCCGAGATCAGACGAGATCGGGCGCGTTCAGGGTGGTATGGCCATAGACTATTTCCGTTAATCTCAAACAGTTCCTAAGTATGTTTTTGTATTTTTATGAATTTGATGAATACTGTTATTTTATAGACTATCCCTAATCTGGGTTTGTCTGTTGATTTAGGTTATGTACTTTGGGTATTAATACCTAAAAAGTGATGCTGAGTTCTTTCTGTGTGTCATATTTGGATGTACTTGCTATTGACTGGTCCCATTACTGGCAATGTTATCTTTGACCATTTAGTTAGGATGGTGTATGCCGATTTTTTCCATTGTAAATTTATTATTTTGCCTTTTGTAATGAATAAGTGTCTTGTGGGAAAATATTTTGAGACTACATAACTATTCTATTTTCGAACTTTCACACTACAATTTTAGCCTTTATTGAATTCTTGCTCTAATCAGTTATCTTTATGATGGTTGCTAAATGATGATTTTCTAATTACGTCTTTCCTCCTACATTTATCAGTTGGCTTTCAAAGCACTTTCCCTTATTTATTTTTATCAATGTTACCTTATAAATTACTTTAAGCAATACGTAATAATCTTTTATTACCACTATATATTTTGATCAAATTATTCCAGATTTGGCTAGTTCCATGCAGAAGCCTTTTAAAATTAAGCTTTTGTTTATGCTTATTGTCCTGAAGTAACTTTTTTTTTAAAATTTTTTTAATTTATTGATTTGAGAGAGAGAGAGAGGAACATAGATTTATATGTGCCCTGAACAGGGATTGAACCAGCAACCTCTGTGCTTCAGGATGACGCTGTAATCAACCGGGCTATCCAGCCAGGGCCTGAGGTAACTATTAATAGCTCCCTCCTTCACACACCAAAGTGTCCCTGATTGAGTGATAAATTGTATGACAAATTACATATGATAACAGATCATGTTACTTATCTCACGAAAAACTCCAATGATTTTGCATCTAACTTTGAATAAAAGCCTCAGTTCTGGCATTGATCCTCGTGGAATGCCTCTCTGACCAGCTTGTTCTCATCTACTCTTCTCCTGGCTTGCTCTGCCTCAGCCACCTCTGGCTTTCTTATTGCTCCTCAAATGCTGTGCACACTCCTACTTCAGGTCCTTTGCTTTTGCTTTTACTCTTCCTGGGGTAAAAGACTTGAGAGGAAGTAGAGGAGAGCAAGGAAAAGGAACTGTCAGCTGGAACTTTTAAAAAGGGAAAGGAGATATGGGAAGTATAATATAGATGAGACTATAGGTAAACTGGGCCACTTTGGAAGGGACTTCTGGGTCCTGTTGAAGAGCTATCATGATTTCACTGAGAAGCCACTGAAGCATTGTAAACAGAACAGTGATATTTTAGATTTACATTTTTAAAGGTTACTCTGGCTGAAGATTGGAAGATAATGATAAAAAGCTAGTTATCATTCCTAAAAAGGGTTGAAGCTTAGTGAACTGGGTATCTTTTGCTTTGCATATTCTTAGAGATGTAAATTGATTATTTATAAAAGAAAAGGAACAAATAACAGTTCTGCTTTGATTGCATTGTCAGGCCTAATTGAGGACATCTTGGAACATGTTGGCCATTTTAGAAGAAAGAGCCTTCATCAAAGGTGCAGTCTGAAGGAGGAGAAATTTTTAAAATTGATTTTAAAGAGGGAAAGAGAGGAAGGGAGAGAGACAGAGAGAAAGAGAAACATTGATTTGTTGTTCCACTTATTTATGCATTCATTAGTTGCCTCTTGTATGTGCCCTGACCAGAGATTAAACCCGCAACCCTGGTATATTGTGACCATGCTCTGACCAACTGTGTTACATGGCTAGGGTTGAGGAGGAGATTTTTTTTTTAAGCCCTACCACTGAGCACAAAGGGAGAAGGAATAGCTGAAGCCTTTTACCATTTCATAGGACTAGTGTTCTGGTATTTATAGGATTTCTCCAAAAGTCATTATCGCTCAAAGTCTTAAAAAACAAACAAACAAATTAACCCAGAAAAATGTCTGCCTGTTCACTGCAGGGAGGAATTGGGCACTTAGGGAGATTGTATGACTTTGAAGCTAGGTTTGGTAGCAGGGATGGAATGAGCAAGGCAGAAGAACCCCAAAGATGGTGATACTTCTTGCCAGTGAAAATGGAGTGAAGCTTAACTGCCAAACAAAGGAGAAAAAAGAACTGGCAGACATTTTGGATCTGAAAAGAACTTGAGGCTCAGCACTATTAGGAGTAAGTGTGGTTTCCCTTAGTCACAGAAAAACAAAAACGGCTGTTTTCCCAGCTGGCTCATACTATGATGGTAGATATCAGAACTTTGTTTTTTTAAACAGTCTTTTTTTTTTTTTTTTTTTTTACAGAGACAGAGAGAGAGTGTGAGAGAGGGACAGATAGGGACAGATAGGAACGGAGTGAGATGAAAAGCATCAATCATCAGTTTTTCGTTGCGATATCTTAGTTGTTCATTTATTGCTTTCTCATATGTGCCTTGACCGTGGGCCTTCAGCAGACTGAGTGACCCCTTGCTTGAGCTAGCGACCTTGGGCTCAAGCTGGTGAGCCTTGCTCAAACCAGATGAGCCTGTGCTCAAGCTGGCGACCTCGCGGTCTCAAACCTGGGTCCTCTGCATCCCAGTCTGACACTCTATCCACTGCGCCACCGCCTGGTCAGGTGATATCAGAACTTTGAATACTGAAATGGGAGTTCTACTTTCTGTATCAAAATGATCAGATTTCCAGAAAATATATAAACTCATGAATATTGTTGCAGATCGCCATTCATTTTATTAATGGGAAGAGTCATTAATTTCAGAAATTTAATAAAAGAGCCTGGTACTAATGATGCCACAGGTGATGTTTTCAGTTAACAGTGTTTTAATGAGATTTATAGACTGGTAAGAGCTAATCCTGTCATGTAGGAAAAAAACTGAGTATATCTGGCAAATCTCCTGAAGTAGGGCTTTGCTGATTCAGAAGTCTTGGATTAAACATTTAATATCTTACAAGCTCTCTGGAAGTATCTGACATTGGTTAGATACTTTTCCACTTCCAAAATAAGTAAGACTTGCAAGATATATTTGAAATTAGAAGTTTTTAGTGACTTTCTTAGCTAATGGAAAATAAAAAACACATTGTTTATAGAAGTACATTAGTGAGTTGGCAAATAACTCAGTAGAAATGAGAAAGATTCAAAGACTTGGGGTAGGGGAGAAATTAGCTTAATTTTTTGCTAAATTTGAGAGGCACATGATGACAACAATTCAGACCTCTGGTCTCTCATAACTGTGCTGAAGAAATAGAATGGTTTATACCTAAAAGCACCTTCTTAAAGTACTTAAAGACTATTAAGCCCATATTGAGATCAGGAAAAAAGTTCTAGAAACAGTATTCCTAAAGAAAGACTATCAGATAACCAATATATCTATTAGGGGAAGCATTAGTATAAATTATCTACTGTCCCCTTGTTTTGACATCAGACTCATCAGTCTGTATTCCAGGTTTTAAGTTGGAGGGGAATAGAGTTAAGCTCCTCAGAGCAGAGTTGTATAAAATACCTGCTAGAAACATGCGAGGCCCTTTCCAGTCATATCACTTTTCCTATATATATTTAAATAAGTCATTTAAGCTTTCTTGAGTATTAGTAATACTGTAAGGACAATGAACTGGAATGTAGGAAAACAATAGGTGTTTGTAGAATAGTATGCTTTGTTGATGTGCAGAGTTAGAAATTTAGATGACAATGATGCTGTGATCTCTAAAGGGACCTTATCTATAACTTGTTTACTTGTATTGCTATATCCTGCAACATAAAATAGAGCCCAGAACATAGTAGGTGCTCAAAAACTATTTACTGAATAAATGGAAAAATTAAAAGATCTAGAATGGATTTAAGTGATTCAATATCAAGCTTAGTGTTTTACCCACTAGTGGTGGTAGAACAAACTCCTTTGTCCTTAGTGGCAATGTTTCAAGATGGCTCACTGAGGACCTCTGTAAAATCAGGTCTTGGTATAGAAAGGTAGTCATCCTGGATCACATAGAGATCAAACCCATTACCTTGGCTTATTAAGACACAGCACTCCAAGTAATTAAGCTCACCAGACTCTTCCTCCCAGCTCTGATTTAATTGGCATGGAATAGGGCCTGGCAGGGATATTTAAAAGCTCCCCTGGTGATTCTTAGTATGCAGCCATGGTTGAGAACCACTGGTATTTACAAGCCTTTCATATACACCTGACTCCTTTAATAATGCAATCTACAAGTACAGCAGATGACTTGAAAGCTATTTTATTTCCAAATATTTGCTGACTTAAAAAGTAGAATATGGATTGTAGTGTTGTTTTTTTTTGTGTATGTGTTTATTTAAGATTTGATTTACTAATTTTAGAGAGAGAGGGAGCAAGATCATAGTTGCTTCACTTTAGTTGTTCATTGATTGCTTCGCATATGTGCCTTGACTGGGCAAGCCCAGGGTTTCTTTTTTTTTATTATTTTTTTAATTTTTTTTGTATTTTTCTGAAGCTGGAAACGGGGAGAGACAGTCAGACAGACTCCTGCATGCGCCCCACCAGGATCCACCCGGCACGCCCACCAGGGGGCGATGCTCTGCCCCTCTGGGGCGTAGCTCTGCCACGCGACCAGAGCCACTCTAGCGCCTGGGGCAGAGGCCAAGAAGCCCAGGGTTTCAAACCGGCAACCTCAGCACTCCAGGTCAATGCTTTATTCACTGTGCCACCAAAGGTCAGATGGATTGCAGTTTTTAAGATAGTCTTTGGTATGAATATGTTGGCCGTTAGATTTAGCAGCATTGTTTGTTGTTTTGCGTTGGAGAGTTATATACTATGAGTTTAAAAATGAGAGTCAGCCTGACCAGGCGGTGGTGCAGTGGATAGAGTATCGGACTGGGATGCAAGGACCCAGGTTCGAGACCCCTAGGTTGCCAGTTTGAGTGTGGGCTCATCTGGTTTGAGCAAAGCACACCAGCTTGGACCCAAGGTCGCTGGCTTGAGCAAGGGGTTACTGAAGGCCCATGGTCAAGGCACATATGAGAAAGCAATCAATGAACAACTAAGGTGTCACAACGAAAAACTGATGATTGATGCTTCTCAACTCTCTTTGTTCCTGCCTATCTGTCCCTCTCTCTGACTCTCTGTCTCTGTAAAAAAATAAAAATAAAAAATAAAAATGAGAGTCAAAAAGGACCAATAAAGATGAGTTGGAGGAAGAGTCACTTTTCTATTGAGTACCATCTGTGTTTACTCTATGTGTGAATCTCACTATTTGTTTAATTATCTATTAAAGTAGATAATATCCTTGTTCTTAAGTAGCTGAGTTACAGTTTGATGAAAGACTTTTATTGTGTTAGGTTTTTAAAAATTTTTAAATACTGATAAAAGGACTGTAAATAAACTTGAATTAATTTATTATAATCCTAAGGAAAAAACCCAAGTGGTGTTTTACAAACTGCAGGTCGTGGTCCACATTTTAAAAAGAAGTTAACTAGCCTGACCTGTGGTGGCGCAGTGGATAACGCGTCGACCTGGAAATGCTGAGGTCGCCAGTTCGAAACCCTGGGCTTGCCTGGTCAAGGCACATATGGGAGTTGATGCTTCCAGCTCCTCCCCCTTCTGTCTCTCTGTCTCTCTCTCTCCTCTCTAAAAAAAAAAAAAAAAAAAAAGAAGTTAACTAGAAAATACTAAAACTAGTAAGTTTTCCTTTTTTTTTTTTTTTTTTTTTTTTGTATTTTTCTGAAGCCAGAAACGGGGAGAGACAGACTCCTGCATGCACCCGACCGGGATCCACCCGGCACGCCCACCAGGGGGCAATGCTCTGCCCCTCCGGGCTTCGCTCTGTTGCAACCAGAGCCACTCCAGCGCCTGGGGCAGAGGCCAAGGAGCCATCCCCAGCGCCTGGGCCATCTTTGCTCCAATGGAGCCTCAGCTGCAGGAGGGGAAGAGAGAGACAGAGAGGAAGGAGGGGGGGGGGGGATGGAGAAGCAGATGGGTGCTTCTCCTGTGTGCCCTGGCCGGGAATTGAACCTGGGACTTCTGCACGCCAGGCCGACGCTCTACCACTGAGCCAACCGGCCAGGGCCTAGTAAGTTTTCTTGAACCTTGTTTCATATCTGTATACACACAAAAATATATGTATGTGTATCCTGGGCCTTAATATAAAAATGATTTAATGTGAATAGTATTCAAAGAAGTTTGAAAGCCATAGGACTAGAACAGGGGTCGGGAACCTATGGCTTGTGAGCCAGATGTGGCTCTTTTGATGGCTGCATCTGGCTAATTAAATCTTTTTTTTTTAATTTTTTAAAAATTTTATTTATTCATTTTAGAGAGGAGAGAGAAAGGGAGAGAGAGAGACAGAGAGGGAGAGAGAGAGGAGAGAGACAGAGAGAGAAGGTGGGGAGGACCAGGCAAGCCCAGAGTTTCGAACCAGCGACCTCAGCATTTCCAGGTCGACGCTTTATCCACTGCACCACCACAGGTCAGGCTAATTAAATCTTTTTTTTTTTAATTTTATTTTTTTATTGATTCACTTTAGAGAGGAGAGAGAGAGAGAGAGAGAAAGGAGGAGCAGGAAGCATCAACTCCCATATGTGCCATGACCAGACAAGTGCAGGTTTCAAACCAGCGACCTTAGCATTCCAGGTCGACGCTTTATCCACTGCGCCACCACAGGTCAGGCTAATTAAATCTTTAATAAAAAAAATAATAAGGTTAAAAATATAAAACATTCTCATGTATTACAATTCATTCATTTCCTACCGTTCATGTTCATGGTTGCGGGTGGCTGGAGCCAATCACAGCTGTCCTCCAGGACAACACCACATTTTTATTGGATAATGCGTAATGTACACAGGTCATTGTATGGCTCTCACGGAATTACATTTTAAAATATGTGGCGTTCATGGCTCTCTCAGCCAAAAAGGTTCCCAACCCCTGGACTAGAGTATTTGAACAGATGGAGGGAAAGAGGTGGTTGTCGTATCTTTTCTGTTTTTTTCCTTTTTTTTTTTTTTACAGAGACAGAGAGAGTCAGAGAGAAGGATAGACAGGGACAGACAGGAACGGAGAGAGATGAGAAGCATCAATCATCAGTTTTTCGTTGCGACACCTTAGTTGTTCATTGATTGCTTTCTCATGTGTGCCTTGACTGTGGGCCTTCAGCAGACCGAGTAACCCCTTGTTTGAGCCAGCTACCTTGGGCTCAAGCCGGTGAGCTTTTGTTCAAACCAGATGAGCCCGCGCTTAAGCTGGTGACCTCGTGGTCTTGAACCTGGGTCTTCCGCATCCCAGTCCGATGCTCTATCCACTGTGCCACTGCCTGGTCAGGCCATTTTTTTCTTTTTTTAAAAAAAATTAATTTTAATGAGGTGACATTAATCAGTCAGTGTACATAGGTTCGGAGAAAACATCTCCAGGTTATTTTGACATTTGATTATGTTGCATACCCATCACCCAAAGTCATATAGTCTTCTGTCACCTTTTATCTGGTTTTCTTTGTGCCCCTCCTCTCCCCCACCTCCTCCTTTCCCCTCCCCACCCCCAGTAACCACCACACTCTTGTCCATGTTTCTGAGTCTCATTTTTATGTCCCACCTATGTATGGAATCATATAGTTCTTAGTTTTTTTTCTGATTTACTTATTTCATTCAGTATAATGTTATCAAGGTCCATCCATGTTGTTGTAAATGATCCGATGTCATCATTTCTTATGGCTGAGTAGTATTCCATAGTGTATATGTACCACATCTTCTCTATCCAGTCATCTATTGAAGGGCTTTTTGGTTGTTTCTATGTCTTGGCCACTGTTAACAATGCTGCAGTGAACATGGGGCTGCATGTGTCTTTACGTACCAGTGTTTTTGAGTTATGGGGGTATATTCCCAGTAGAGGGGTTGCTGGGTCATATGGTAGTTCTATTTTTAATTTTTTGAGGAACCACTATACTTTCTTCTATAGTGGTTATACTACTTTATATTCCCAGCAACAGTGGATGAGGGTTCCTTTTTCTCCACAGCCTCTCCAACATTTGTTATTGCTTGTTGATAATAGCTAATCTAACAGATGTAAGGTGGTATCGCATTGTAGTTTTGATTTGCATTTCTCTAATAGCTAATGAAAATGAGCATCTTTTCATATATCTGTTGGCCATTTGTATTTCTTCCTGGGAGAAGTGTCTGTTCATGTCCTCTTCCCAATTTTTTATTGTATTGTTTACTTGTTTATTGTTGAGTTTTATGAGTTCTTTGTATATTTTGGATATTAGGCCCTTATCTGTGCTGTTGTTTGAAAATATTATCTCCCATTTAGTTGGCTGTCTGTTTCTTTTGTTGTCAGTTTCTCTTGCTGAGCAAAAACTTCTTAGTCTGATGTAGTCCCATTCATTTATCTTTGCCTTCACTTCTCTTGCTTTTAGAGTCAAATTCATAAAATACTCTTTAAAACCAATGTCCATGAGTTTAGTACCTATGTTTTCTTCAATGTACTTTATTGTTTCAGGTGTTATATTTAGGTCTTTGATCCATTTTGTATTAATTTTAGTACAAGGGAACAAACTGTAGTCGAGTTTCATTCTTTTGCATGTGGCTTTCCAGTTTTCCCAGCACCATTTGTTGAAGAGGCTTTCTTTTCCCCATTGTGTGTTGTTGACCTCTTTATCAAAAATTATTTGACCGTATATACATGTGGTTTTATTTCTGGGCTTTCTATGCTGTCCATTGGTCTGAGTGTCTATTTTTCTGCCAAATTCGAACTATTTTGATTATCATGGCTCTGTAGTATAATTTGAAGTCAGGTATTGTAATGCCCCCAGCTTCGTTCTTTTTCCTTGGGATTGCTCTGGCTATTCGGAGTTTTTCATAGTTCCATATAAACCTGATGATTTGTTGTTCCATTTCTTTAAAAAATGACATTGGGGCCCTGGCCGGTTGGCTAAGTGGTAGAGCGTTGGCCTGGCATGCAGAAGTCCCGGGTTTGATTCCTGGCCAGGGCACACAGGAGAAGCGCCCGTCTGCTTCTCCACCCCTCCCCCTCTCCTTTCTCTCTGTCTCTCTCTTCCCCTCCCGCAGCGAGGCTCCATTGGAGCAAAGATGGCCCGGGCGCTGGGGATGGCTCCTTGGCCTCTGCTCCAGGCGCTAGAGTGGCTCTGGTCGCAGCAGAGTGACGCCCCGGAGGGGCAGAGCATCGCCCCCTGGTGGGCAGAGCGTCGCCCCCTGGTGGGCGTGCCTGGTGGATCCCGGTCGGGTGCATGCGGGAGTCTGTCTGACTGTCTCTCCCCGTTTCCAGCTTCAGAAAAATTACAAAAAAAAAAAAAAAAAAAAGACATTGGAATTTTGATGGAAATTGCATTAAATATGTATATCACTTTGGCTAATGTAGTCATTTTGACTATATTTATTCTTCCAATCCAAGAACAAGAAATATTTTTCCATTTCATTATATCTTTTTTTTTTTATTTCCCTTAACAATGCTTTGTAGTTTTCATTATATAGGTCCTTTACAGTCTTTGTTATGTTTATTCCTAGGTATTTTATTTTTTTTGTTGCAACCATAAAGGGGATTGTTTTTTTTTTAGCTTGTTTTCTGATGTTTCATTGTTGGCATATAGGAAGGCAATGGACTTTGTATATTAATTTTGTATCCTGCAACCTTATTGTATTGGTTTATTGTTTCTAGTAGTCTTTTTGTGGAGTTTTTGGGGTTTTCAATGTACAGGATCATATCATCTGCAAAAAGTGAAACCTTTACTTCTTCTTTCTCAATATGAATGCCTTTTATTTCTTTCTCTTGTCTGATTGCTCTGGCTAGAACTTCTAGTACTACATTGAATAAGAGTGGAGAGAGTAGACAACCTTGTCTTATTCCTGATTTTAGGGGAAAAGTCCTCAGTTTTATGCCATTTAATATGATGTTAGCTGATGGTTTATCATAAATGGCCTTTATCATGTTGAGATATTTTTCTTCTGTACTCATTTTGTTAAGTGTTTTAAACATAAAATGATGTTGTATTTTATCAAATGCCTTTTCTGCATCTATTGATAAGATCATATGGTTTTTGTTCTTTGTTTTGTTGATATGGTGTATTACGATATTAACCATTTTACGTATGTTGAACCACCCTTGTGATTCTGGGATGAATCCCACTTGATCATGGTGAATTTTTTTTTTTTTAAGTTTTTTTTTTAAATTTTATTTTATTTATTCATTTTAGAGAGGAGAGAGAGAGAGAGAGAGAGAGAGAGAGAGAGAGAGAGAGGAGAGAGAGACAGGGGGGAGGAGCTGGAAGCATCAACTTCCATATGTGCCTTGACCAGGCAAGCCCAGGGTTTTGAACCAGTGACCTCAGCATTTCCAGGTCGATGCTTTATCCACTGTGCCACCACAGGTCAGGCCCAAGTGAATTATTTTTTTAATGTGTTGTTGTATTTGATTTGCTATTATTTTGTTTAATATTTTAGCATCTGTATTCATTAGAGATATTGGTCTGTAGTTTTCTGTTTTTGTGTTGTCCTTGCCAGGTTTTGGAATGAGGGTTATGTTGGCCTCATAAAATGTGTTTGGCAGTATTGCTTTTTCTTCAATTTTTTGGAAGAGTTTGAGTAGAATAAGAACCAAGTCTTCTTTGAATGTTTGATAGAATTCACTAGTATAGCCATCTGGCCCTAAACTTTTATTTTTGGGGAGGTTTTTAATAGTTGTTTCTATTTCCTCCCTGCTTATGGGTCTGTTTAGGGTTTCTGCTTCTTTATGACTCAGTCTAGGAAGATTGTATTGTACTAAGAATTTATCCATTTCTTATATATTGTTAAATTTGGTGGCATATAGTTTTTCATAGTATTCTATAATAATTCTTTGTATATCTATGATATCTGTGGTGATTTCTCCTCTTTCATTTTGGATTTTGTTTATATGAGTCCTTTCTCTTTTTTCCTTTGTGAGTCTTACCAAGGGTTTGTCAATTTTGTTGATCTTTTCAAAGAACAAACTTCTTGTTTTATTAATTTTTTCTATAGTTTTTCTGTTCTCTATTTCGTTTATTTCTGCTCTGATTTTTATTATTTCCTTTCTTCTACTAGTTTTGCGTTGCCTTTATTCTTCTTTTTCTAGTTCTTTAAGATGTGAAGTTAAGTGGTTTACTTGGGCTCTCTCTTGTTTGATCATATAGGCCTGTAGTGATATAAACTTCCCTCTTATTACTGCTTTTGCTGCATCCCAGAGATTCTGATATGTTGTATTGTTATTTTTCTTTGCCTGTATATATCTTTTTTTTTTTTTTTTTTGTATTTTTCCGAAGCTAGAAATGGGGAGAGACAGTCAGACAGACTCCCGCATGCGCCCGACCGGGATCCACCCGGCACGCCCACCAGGGGCGACGCTCTGCCCACCAGGGGCGATGCTCTGCCCCTCCGGGGCGTCGCTCTGCCACGAGCAGAGCCACTCTAGCGCCTGGGGCAGAGGCCAAGAAGCCATCCCCAGCACCCGGGCCATCTTTTGCTCCAATGGAGCCTCGCTGCGGGAGGGGAAGAGAGAGACAGAGAGAAAGGAGAGGGGGAGGGGTGGAGAAGCAGACGGGCGTTTCTCCTGTGTGCCCTGGCCGGGAATCGAACCCGGGACTTCTGCACGCCAGGCCGATGCTCTACCACTGAGCCAACCGGCCAGGGCTGTATATATCTTTTGATCTCTGCGATTATTTCTTTTTTGACCCACTCATTTTTTAAAAGTATGTTGTTTAGTGTCCACATTTTTGTGGGTTTGTTTACCTCCTTTTTGCTGTTGAATTCTAGTTTCAAGGCTTTATGGTCAGAAAATATGCTTGGTATAATTTCAATCTTTCTGAATTTGTTGATGTTATTTTTGTGGCTCAACATATGGTCGAGTCTTGAGAATGTACCATGTACACTAGAGAAAAATGTATACTCTGGCACTTTGAGATGAAATGTCCTGTAGATATCTATCATATCCAATTGTTTTAGTGTTTTATTTAAGGCCAATATTTCTTTATTGATTTTTTGTTTGGATAAACGATCTAGAGCTGTCAGCAGTTTATTGAGGTCTCCAAGTATGATTGTATTTTTGTCGGTTTTTGTTTTTAGGTCAGTCAGTAGCTGTCTTATATATTTTGGTGCTCCTTGGTTTGGTGCATATATATTACGAAGTGTTATGTCTTCTTGATTCAATGTCCCTTTTATCATTATGAAATGACCATTTTTGTCTCTGATTACCTTTGTTGTCTTGTAGTCAGCATTGTTAGATATGAGTATTGCTACACATGCTTTATTTTGGATATTATTTGCTTGGAGTATTGTTTTCCAACCTTTTATTTTGAATTTGTTTTTATCCTGTAGCTTAGATGTGTTTCTTGTAGGCAGGATACAGTTGGATTTTCTTTTTAAATCCATTCTGCTATTCTGTGTCTTTTTTATTGGTGAGTTCAATCCATTTACAGTTAGTGTAATTATTGACATTTGAGGGTTTCTTATTGCCATTTTATATATTGTTTTCTGATAGTTTTGTATCTTGTTTGGTTCTTCTCTTATTTTTGTATCATTTGTTTTTGTTTGGTTGTAATCCATACTTCTTTTCTTTGTTACTTTTTTTTCAAGCCATGTACTTCTGTGTTGGTTTTTTCAGGGGTGGTTACCATTAAGTAATGGAAAACATACATATCATGTTCATTGTTGTACATTATCTCATGAGTGTCTGTACTCCATCCTCCTTTGCTACTGTTAATTTTGTCCTCTCCCCTTTTTTCTTTCTTTGTCACAGATTAATCTCGTTTTTATTGCGATCTTGATGGAGCTTTTACTTGTAGTTTTGCTTTGTTTTGTTCTTTGTGTCTGGTTGGAAAACCCCCTTTAGTATTTCCTGAAGTGGGGGTTTTCTGGTGATAAATTTTCTCATCTTTTTTGTATCTGTGAATGTTTTTATTTCTCCTTCATATTTGAAGGATAACTTTGATGGGTATAGTATTCTTGGCTGGAAGTTCCTCTTTCATAACTTTAAATATTGAGGTCCACTCTCTTCTAGCTTGTAGAGTTTCTGCTGAGAAATCTGTTGATAATCTAATGGGCCTTCCTTTATATGTTGTATTCTTCTTTTCCCTGGCTGCCTTGAGAATTTTTTCTTTGTCGTTGGTTTGTGCCAATTTCATTATGATGTGCCTTGGAATAGGTTTGTTAGGGTTAAGATAACTCGGTGTTCTGTTTACTTCTTGAATTCGAGGCTTTAGTTCTTTACATAGTCTTGGGACGTTCTTGTCTATTATTTGTTTGAGTATGTTTTCCATTCCATTTTTTTCCTGTGTTCTTTTTTTTTTATAATTTTAATGGGGTGACATTGATATATCAGGGTACATATGATCAGAGAAAACATCTCTAGATTATTTTGACATTTGATTATGCTGCATTCCCATCACCCAAAGTCCAATTGTCTTCCGTCATCTTCTAACTGTTTTTCTTTGTGGCCCTCCCCTCCCCCAACTCCCGCCCTTTCCTCCCCCCACCGCGTAACCCCTCCACTCTTGTCCATATCTCTGAGTCTCATTTTTATGTAAGACCTATGTATGGAATCATATAGTTCTTAGTTTTTTCTGATTTACTTATTTCACTCAGTATAATGTTATCAAAGTCCATTCATGTTGTTGTAAATGAGCCGATGTCATCATTTCTTATGGCTGAGTAGTATTCCATAGTATACATGTACCAAAAAAAATTTTTTTGTATTTTTTTCTGAAGTTGGAAATGGGGAGGCAGTCAGACAGACTCCCGCATGCGCCCGACCGAGATCCACATGTCACACCCACCAGGCGGCGATGCTCTGCCCATCTGAGGCATCGCTCTGTTGCAATATGAGCCATTCTAGCACCTGAGGAAGAAGCCATAGAGCCATTGTCAGCGCCTGGGCCAACTTTGCTCCAATGCAGCCTTGGCTGCGGGAGGGGAAGAGAGAGACAGAGAGGAAAGAGAGGGGGAGGGGTGGAGAAGCAGATGGGCGCTTCTCTTGTGTGCCCTGGCCGGGAATCGAATCCGGGACTCCTGCACACCAGGCCGACGCTCTAACACTGAGCCAACCGGCCAGGGCCTGTACCAGAGCTTTTTAATCCACTCGTCCACTGACGGACATTTGGGCTGTTTCCAGATCTTCAATATTGTGAACAATGCTGCCATAAACATAGGGGTGCATTTCTTTTTTTCAAAGAGTGCTATGGTGTTCTTGGGGTATATTCCTAAAAGTGGTATAGCTGGGTCGAAAGGCAGTTAGACTTTTAATTTCTTGAGGAATCTCCATACTGTTTTCCACATTGGCTGCACCAGGCTGCATTCTCACCAGCAGTACAGGAGGGTTCCCTTTTCTCCACATCCTCACCAGCACTTATTCTGTGTTGTTTTGTTGATGAGCGCCATTCTGACTGGTGTGAGATGGTATCTCATTGTAATTTTAATTTGCATTTCTCTAATGATTAGTGATGTTGAGCATTTTTTCATATGCCTATTGGCCATCTGTGTTTCCTCTTTGTAGAAGTGTCTATTCATTTCTTTTGCCCATTTTTTGATTGGATTATTTGTCTTCCTGGTATTGAGTTTTACAAGTTCTTTATAAATTTTGGTTATTAACCCCTTATCAGACGTATTGTCAAATATATTCTTCCATTGTGTAGTTTGTCTTTTTATTCTGTTCTTACTGTCTTTAGCTGTGCATAACGTTTTTAGTTTGATATAGTCCCATTTGTTTATCCTGTCTTTTATTTCACTTGCCTGTGGAGATAAATCGGCAAATATATTGCTTTGAGAGATGTCAGAGAGCTTACTGCCTATGTTTTCTTGTAAGATGCTTATGGTTTTACGGCTTACATTTAAGTCTTTTATCCATTTTGAGTTTATCTTTGTGAATGGTGTAAGTTGGTGGTCTAGTTTCATTTTTTTGCAGGTAGCTGTCCAATTTTCCCAACACCATTTGTTGAAGAGGCTGTCTTCACTCCAATGTATGCTCTTACCTCCTTTGTCAAATATCAGTTGTCCATAAAACTGTGGGTTTATTTCTGGGTTCTCAGTTCTGTTCCATTGATCTATATGCCTGTTCTTATGCCAGTACCAGGCTGTTTTGAGTACAATGGCCTTATAATATAACTTGATATCTGGAAGTGTGATTCCTCCCACTTTAGTCTTCCTTTTCAAGATTGCTGAGGCTATTTGTGTTCTCTTTTGGTTCCATATAAATTTTTGGAATATTGGAATAAGTGTTCTATATCTTTGAAGTAAGTCATTGGTATTTTAATTGGTATTGCTTTGAATTTATAGGTTGTTTTGGATAATATAGATATTTTAATGATGTTTTATTCTTCCTATCCATGAGCATGGTATATGCTTCCACTTGTTTGTATCATTTCTAATTTCTTTTATCAACGTTTTATAATTTTCCGAGTACAAGTCTTTAGTCTCCCTGGTTAAATTTATTCCTAAGTACTTTATTTTTTGTGTTGCAATGGTAAAGGGCATTGCTTCCTTAATTTCTCTTTCTGACAGTTCATTGTTAGTGTATAAAAATGCCTCTGATTTCTGAGTATTAGTTTTATATCCTGCCACCTTGCTGAATTCATTTATCAGGTCCAGTAGTTTTTTGACTGAGACTTTAGGGTTTTCTATATACAATATCATATCATCTGCAAATAATGATACTTTTACTTCTTCTTTTCCAACTTGAATGCCTTTTATTTCTTCTTTTTGTCTGATTGCTGTGGGTAGGACTTCCAGGACTATGTTGAATAAGAGTGGTGAAAGGGGGCACCCCTGTCTTGTTCCTGATCTTAAGGGGATTGCTTTTAATTTTTGCCCATTGAGTATGATGTTGGCTGTGGGTTTGTCATAGGTGGCCTTTACCATGTTGAGGTATGTTCCCTTTATTCCCACTTTGCTTAGAGTTTTGATCATGAGCGGGGGCTGGATTTTATCAAATGCTTTTTCTGCATCTATTGAAATTATTATGCGGTTTTTCTCCTTCCTTTTGTTTATGTGGTGAATCACATTGATTGATTTGCGAATATTGTACCAGCCTTGCCTCCCCAGAATAAATCACACTTGATTATAGTGTATGATTTTTTTCATATATTGCTGGATCTTGTTTGCTAATATTTTGTTGAGGATTTTAGCATCAAAATGCATCATGTAGGCCTGACTTGTGGTGGCGCAGTGGATCAAGTGTCGACCTGGAATACTGAGGTCGCCTGTTCAAAACCCTGAGTTTGCCTGGTCAAGGCACATATGGGAGTTGATGCTTCCTGCTCCTCCCTCCTTCTCTCTCTCTCTCTCTCTCTCTTCTATAAAATGAATAAACAAATAAAAATTTAAATTCTTCAGGTTTATTGGTTTATAGTTTTCTTTCTTTTTGTTGTCTTTGCCTGCTTTTGGAATCAGAATTATACTCGCCTCATAAAAGGAGCTTGGAAGTCTTCCCTCCTCTTGAAATTTTTGAAATAGCTTGAGAAGGATAGGAGTTAGTTTTTCTTTGAATATTTGGTAGAATTCACTTGTGAAGCCATCAGGCCCAGGACTTTCCTTTTTGGGAGGTTTTTGATAACTCTTTCAATCTCACTGGTTGTAATTGGTCTGTTTAGTTTTTCTGATTCTTCCAGATTAATTTTTGGAAGGCTATATGTTTCAAGGAATTTGTCCATTTCATCTAGGTTGTCTAGTTTTTTGGCGTACAGTTCTTCATAGTATTTTCTTACAATATTTTGTATTTCTGTTGTGTCAGTTGTTATTTCTCCACTCTCATTTCTAATTTTATTTATTTATTTATTTATTTTGTATTTTTCTGAAGCTGGAAACAGGGAGAGACAGTCAGACAGACTCCCGCATGCGCCCGACCGGGATCCACCCGGCACGCCCACCAGGGGCGACGCTCTGCCCACCAGGGGGCGATGCTCTGCCCCTCCAGGGGGTCGCTTTGCCGCGACCAGAGCCACTCTAGCGCCTGGGGCAGAGGCCAAGGAGCCATCCCAAGCGCCCGGGCCATCTTTGCTCCAATGGAGCCTTGGCTGCGGGAGGGTAAGAGAGAGACAGAGAGGAAGAAGGGGGTGGGGGTGGAGAAGCAAATGGGCGCTTCTCCTATGTGCCCTGGCTGGGAATCGAACCCGGGTCCCGCACACGCCAGGCCGTCGCTCTACCGCTGAGCCAACCAGCCAGGGCTCTAATTTTATTTATTTGAGTCCTCTCTCTTTTTTTTCTTGGTGAGTCTGGTTAAAGGTTCATCGATCTTGTTTACATTTTCAAAGAACCAGCTCCTGGTTTCATTGATCCTCTGTATTGTTTCTTTAGTCTCTATGTCATTTATTTCTGCTCTGATCTTTATTATTTCCTTCCTTCTACTAGCTCTGGGCTTTACTTGCTGTTCTTTTTCTAGTTCTTTTAGATGCAGGGTCAAGTTGTTTATTTGAGCTTTTTCTAGCTTCTTGAGGTATGCCTGTAATGCTATGAACTTCCCTATCAGGACTACTTTTCCTGTGTCCCATAAATTTTGAGTCGATGTATGCTCGTTATCTTTCGTTTCTAGGAATTTTTAAATTTCTTCTTTGATCTCATTGTTAACCCATCCGTTATTAATAACATGCTAATTAGTTTCCATGTGTTTAAGTATTTTTCAGTTTTTCTGTTGTGGGTGGTTAATTTCTAGTTTTATGCCATTGTGATCAGAGAAAGTGCTCCATATGATTCCAATCTTCTTAAATTTGTTGAGACTGCTTTTGTGCCCTAAGATGTGGTCTATCCTAGAGAATGTACCATGAGCACTTGAAAAGAATGTATATTCTGCTTCTTTAGGGTGAAAGTTTCTGAAGATATCTATTAAATTGAGTTGATCGGCCTGACCTGTGGTGGCGTAGTGGATAAAGCATCGACCTGGAAATGCTGAGGTCGCCGGATCGAAACCCTGGGCTTTCCTGGTCAAGGCACATATGGGAGTTGATGCTTCCAGCTCCTCCACCTCCTTCTCTCTCTCTGTCTCTCCTCTCTCTCTCTCTCTGACTCTCCCTCTCCTCTCTAAAATGAATAAAAAAATAAAATAATAAAAAAAGTTAAAAAAAATTGAGTTGATGTATTGTGTCCTTTAAGTCTGCTGTTTCTTTGTTAATTTTCTTTCTTGAGGATCTTTCTAGTGATTGTAGTGGGGTATTGAAATCCTCTACTATTATAGTATTGCTGTTGATCTCGCCCTTTAAATCCATCAAAGTCTGCTTTATATATTTAGGTGCTCCTATATTAGGTGTGTAGATATTTATAATGGTTATATCTTCCTGTTGGATTGCTCCCTTTATCATTATGAAGTGACCTTCTTTATCTCTTACTATAATCTTTGTTTTAAAGTCCATTTTGTCTGATATAAGTATTGCTACCCCAGTTTTTTTTCATTTCCATTTGCGTGAAATATTTTTTTCATCCTTTTATCATCAGTCTATGTGCATCTTTTGTTTTAAGGTGTGTTTCTTGTAGACAGCATATGTATGGGTCCTGTTTTCTTATCCACGCAGCTACCCTATGTCTTTTGATCGGATCATTTAATCCATTTACATTGAAGGTTATTATTGATATGTAATTGTTTATTGCCATTTTATTCTTTAAAACTGTATTCCTCTTTTGCTATATTCTTTTTCTCCTTTGATCTGTTTACAATAAGCCCCTTAGCATTTCTCGCAGCCTTGGTTTAGATGTAGTGAATTTTTTGAGGGTTTTTTTTTTTTTTTTTTTGGTCTGGAAAGCTTTTTATTTCTTCTTCAATTTTAAATGATAGCCTTGCTGGATAAAGTAGTCTTGGTTGTAGGCTCTTGTTCTGCATTACTTTGAATATTTCTTGCCATTCCCTTCTGGCCTCAAGTGTTTCTGTTGAGAAGTCAGAAGTCATCCGTTTGGGGGCTCCTTTGTAGGTGGTAGTTTTTTTTCTCTAGCAGCTTTTAATATTTTCTCTTTATCACTTAGCTTTGGCATTTTAATTATGATGTCTCTTGGTATAGATTTCTTTGGGTTTCTCTTTAATGGAGTTTTCTGTGCTTCTTGAACTTGTGAGATGTTTTTCTGCCTAATTGAGTGAAGTTTTCAGCTATGATATGTTTGAACAAAGTCTCTATCCCTTGTTCTTTCTCTTCTTCTTCAGGAACCCCTATGATGCCGATGTTATTTCTCTTCATGTTGTCACAGAGCTCTCTTACAGTTTCCTCAGATTTTTTGAGTCTCTTTTCTTTTCTCTGCTCTGCTTCCGTGCCTTCATTTATCTTGTCCTCTAATTTGCTGATTCAAGTCTCATCTTCATTTATACTGCTTTTAATTCTTTCCATTGTGTTCTTCATTTCTGATATTGTACTTGTCATTTCTGACTGATTCTTTTTTATTATTTCAATGTCCTTTTTTATATTTGGTATCTATTTAGGTTTTCGTAATGACTATCTATTGTTGTTCTAATATCTTTGAGTATCCTACCAATTGTTATTTTAAACTCTGCATCTGGTAATTTGGTTATATCTGACTCATTTAGGTCCTTTTCTGGGTATTTCTCTTGATTCATTTGTGTTGCATTTCTCTGCCTTTTTATTTTCTCTTTGTAAAAGTAGGTTTTGGCCACTGGAGTCCACTGGGTGTGGCCTCTTTTCCCTAGTTGTGGTCTGTCTGCAGGCCGTCCACCCCCTTTGCTGTTGCTGCCTAGGGGGTTCGGGTATGGGCGTTGCTGTGGTTTCCGCCTCTCCTTCACTGGAGTGGCTGTGATCACGTGCTCGGGTATAAAAGCCTCGGTGGCCTTGGCCTTCACACAGGCCCTGCGGGTAGCGTTATGCTGTGCCTTGAGGGCAGGGGTGAGCACTTTTGTTCAACTGCTGGGTCTCCGCCTGATTCCGGGCTTTTGCCCCACCCTTGCAGGAGGAGCACGCTCATGGGTCGGCTACAAGCCTTGGCTCCACAGGGCAGGTCGGACTGCGTGCCCACACTCAGTAGCGGGACTCTGCCTGTTCTGGGCTTTTTGCTCCACCCTCACGGGAGGATCCGGCTCCCAAGTCAGGCCACAGGCCTTGGTTCCGTGGGCGGCACAAGGCTGTGCTCCTGTGCCCTTGCTCAAGGGCAGTTCTCCACCCCTTCTGGGGTTCCTGCCCTTCCCCTGCAGGCTGGATTGCAGGTGGCCCGCAGCTGTGCTTGACCACTTTTGCGCATCCCCTCCTCCCCAGCCGGGCAAAACTGAGCTCACACCTATGCCTCAGTGGGGGCCAGCCAGTTTCCACCATTGCTGACTGAACTGCACTTCTGCGTCCCACCGTCGCTGCCCTCCGGCGAGCCCTCAGCCATGTGGGTGGGGGTGCTGCAGCTCAAACCCTAATACTCACTACTGTAGTCCCGAAAGCTCCCTCCTTCTAAGCGACTCAGCTCTGAGTGCTGCGGGAGAGCTTGTTTGGCTGGTGTCTTGCTTCCCTTTGCTGGTTTTGCTGTTTCCAGGGGAGATATTCACTTCAGATTTGGGGAATGACTCATCCCAGGGGTTAGTAGGGTGGCTCTCTCTCAAAACGTTTCTCCCTGTGCCTCCTCGATTACACGCTCTTCCTGCTACTCCAGAGCTCTCCTCACTCCCCGTCGCCCGGAGCCCTGGGTAAGTGGTTTTGAGAGAGGTTTTCTGTGTGGTCCCTTTAAGAAGAATCCTGGGTCTGAGAAATCAGTCTATTTCTCATAAACAGTATTCTGTCTTGTTTCCAGCTACATACTGTCCATTCGCCTCTTCTAGGCTCTGGGGCTGCAGGCTGGGGCTTTGTTCCTGGAACTCAGGACCCTCCCCTCTCTGCTAAACTCACTTCCCACCACACGTGCCTCTCCTGGATGCCGTTCGCTCTGGGAAGCTGGGCAGCCCTCTCTGTGTTTCTGCTTTTCCTACCAGTCTCATTGTGGCTTCTTCAGTGTTCCTTGGTTGAAGAGTCCTCTTAATTTAATCCAAAGTTGGTTTTTCCAGATGATGGTTCTTATTAGTTTGTAATCCACTCTGCTTCTGGGAGGTGGAAGTTGTTATGTTCGCCTACTCCATCGCCATCTTGTCTTCTCTTTCCATTCCATTTTCTCTCTCTTCTCCTTCTGATATTCTTATGTTGTTCTTTCTGATAGTCAGACAATTCCTGTAGGGCTATCTCATTTTTTTTTTTTTTAATTTGTGAGTCTTTCTCCTCTTCTCTCTGTAGTACCTCTAGTTGCCTGTCTTCTATGTCACTAATTCTCTCCTCTATCTGGCCTGTTCTATTGGCTAAGCTTGTTACATTGTTTTTCAGTTCATGAATTGAGTCTTTCATCTCTGTTTAATTTGTTTTCAGTTTCAGTTTCCTTGAAGAAGTATTCTTTCTGTTCATTGAATTGTTTTTTGAGCTCCCTGAATTGCCTTTCTGTGCTTTCTTGTATATCCCTGAGTATTTTTAGGACTTCAATTTTGAATTCTTTGTCACTTAACTCCGAGGTTTCTAAGCTATTGAAATTTTTTTCTATAGATTTTGCCTCATCTATCTGAGTTACATCTCTGTCTTTTGTATCCATATTTGAGTTCTTTTTCTTTAATGGCATTTGAGAGTGGTATTGTTAATAAGAGTTGATAAAAAAGTTTTTTTTTGAGAAAATGCAGTGAAAACAGAAAATTGTATTGTGTTAAGTGGAACAAAATATGTAGAATGGAGAGCCTGGGTTGGGGAGGTTGACAAAGAGGCAAAAAACGAGGCAAGAATCCACAAAATGCCACAAGGAAAAAATTTGGATCAAGAATAAAATAATTGTTTTTAAATGATGGTCAAATGAGAGAAATCATGTAAGAAGAAAGAAAAAAAAAGAGAAAAAAGAAAGAAAATACAGTGAAAAATGAAAATTCTATTGTATTAAGTGGCACAGAAACTATAGAATGGAGAGCCCTGGAGTTGGGGGAAATGCTAAAGAGATAAAAAGTGAAGTAAAATGCCACAAAGATAAAATTTGAATCCAAAATAAAATAATTTGTGGGTGAGATTTGAATGAGAGAAAAAGTGAAAGAGAAAAGAAGAAACAAAAACAGAGAGAGAAAAAATTGTTACGGTTTTTGGAATGTAACACTCATAGTAAAAAAAAGAATGCAAAATGTAACACCAATGGTTAATAATGTTCAAAATGAAAAGAAAGAATAGAACGGAAAGAGGATAAAATGACCAAGGTGGAAGGAAAAAAAAAGGATTAAAATACAAGAAAAATAAATGGAAATAGTTATAAAGAATGTGAATTTTTCCTGGTTTTGAGAAGTTATCTTCTTTTTCTTTCTTCTTTCTCTTTTTGGCCAGTGGCACTGTACCCAAGGTTCTGCCCCTGTGTCACTCTTAGGCAGAGATTTGCTGTTGTGTCGCTATGGTGATGACATAAACTAGGCCTCAGTCCCGTTGGTAGGCAGGGTTTGTTAGCGTTTGCAGACTCCGAGAATGGGAGAGTCCATTTTCCTGGAGCCTCTCCCCTGGGACAGCCTCTCTCCCTGTCCTTCCTGAACCAGCAGCCTGGGACCTAGTTTTGAAGTTGCCCCAGCCACTGCCTGGAGAGCAAGAGGCTCTAAGAGCTGCCAAATCCCCCTCTCTATCCCCACTCAATGCAGGGTTCTGGGTAAGGCTTTGCCAGCCAGAACCACCAGCGTAATCAGGCAGGGCTGGGAGCCTTTTGCTTTTCAGGTGTCTTTCTATGAGCCTTCGGGCATGTCTAGTATGCATCAGTACTCCGCAGGTCTGCTCTCCAGGGGCTGTCTGCAAGCTGCCTGTGTGCCCTTCCCCCCACCACTTCCACAGTTCTCTTCCCCAGCAGTGTGCTTTGTTAGCCTGTATGGCTGGCAGAGGTGCCGCACCCAGACAGGTCCGGGTGTAGGGAAGCCGGCTTTCGTGCACTTGCACGCTGTTGTTTGGGAAGCTGGGATTATTCAGAAACTCTGGTCACAGCCCATACAGAAGGCCACTACTGACAGTCTCCAACCCAGCCCCTCCATCTGGGAACATGGGCATCTATGCCTGAAGCGCCAGGTAGATCCAATCGCACACTGCCTGCGCTCGCAGGCCGGGATACTGGGAGTGAACAAGGCAACTGCTCGCCCACCTCTGCCGGGGTCTGCCGCTGACGTTAGCTCCGTGTGGGCTGAGCCGTGGGCACACTCTCTCGCTTTGAACATCTCTGCCCTACCCCAGCTTTTTCTCTGCTCCCAGCCTTCGTTTTCTCTCAGTTCCAAGTGAAAGCAGCCCTTGCTCAGATCAGTGAGGAAAGCAGAATACTCCATTCTCCGTCTTATTTCCTTCAGAGCGGATTATATATTCAGCCACCTTTTTACCCAATTGTACCTTTGTTTGATGTATGTGTATTTTAGATGCTCCTGAGATTGTTTTTCTGTCTCTAGTTGTTGAATTTGTTGAAGTTTCAGGGAGAGGTATCTGGAGCACTCCTCACGGTGCCATTTCTCTGAGGTCACCCCTGTATCTTTTCCTTAATGCAGCGGTTCTCAACCTGTGGGTCGCGACCCCCGCCGGGGTCGTGACCCACAGGTTGAGAACCGCTGCCTTAATGGGTCAGACTGATCATTTAGCACATTTTTCTCCCTTATACATATTTTTGTTTCTTACCCAGTTGCTTAGTCCTTGGATCTGGCCATATTGTTCACACTCTTTGCTACTCTTTCTTTAATAGGTATACTTTACTGGCAATGTCGTTTTTGTAGTATCGACTTGCTGTTGTAAAATTGTAAGTGGGAAATGAAAAATAAAAAATTATTAAAAAAAGTCTTTAAATAAAAGATAATATAAGTAAAGTGGTTCTGTGCTTTGTTTATTTTTCCTTTTGGGATGTCTCTTTTTTTTCTGTGTATGTGAGGGATTTAATATTTTTACATATTCACAACTACTCTCAAGTTTTGTTGTAAAGAATTCTTTAGAAACACTGGAAACAGGTCTATTCTTCTATCTTGTTACTTAACAAATCACCCCTGAAGTGTAGTGGCTTAAAACAATTTATGACTTCTCATAAGTCCATGGATTGATTGTGCTGATTTGTTTTATGTGGAATATTCAAGTTAGCTCACTCACATGTACAGTGCGCTCTGTGGGACACGGGGATAGCTGGATCAATACCTATCTACTTACCCAGCTACTTACCTACCTACCTAACCTGTGCCTGTCTTTCTTGCTCTGTCTGCTAGCCTCAGGGCCTCTCTCTCTCCACGATGCCACTTCATGTGGTTTCTCCAGCAGGGTAGCCAGACTTCTTACCTAGTAGATCAGGATTCCTCAAAACACAAAAGTAAAAGCTGACAGTCCTTAAAGATTAGTTCGTAGGCCAGAACTGGCACACTGCTATTTCCTCTGCATTGTCCTTGTTAAAGCAGTTTACTAGCCCAGATCCACCAGATTCATTGTGGAAGAAGGGTCACAAAAGTATGACTACCAAGAGATGCTGATTATCATTGGCCATCTTTGGAGATTAGCTACCAAAGGAACATTTAGCAGCCTACTTATGAAATCTCATGCAATTTTTCTGTATATAAAACTTAAAACTATAATTTATTTGTTTTCTTTTCTTTCCCAAGCTCTGTTTCAGCATTTGTCCTGTTACAGTTAGTTAAAAACTGTCTAGCAACTATTTAGCTGTTAAGTTAGGCATAAATGAAAAAGAATTTAGTAAATTATAAATTGGATAGGGAGCCTGACCTGTGGTGGCACAGTGGATAAAGCATCGACCTGGGATGCTGAGGTTGCTGGTTCATGACTCCAGGCTTGCCTGGTCAAAGCACATAAGGGAAGCAAGCTGATGCTTCCTGTCTCCCTGCTCCCATCCTTCCTCTCTCTCAAATCAATAAATGAAATCTTAAAACAATAGTAATAAAATAAATTGGTTAGGGAGAAGTGAGTACAGAATGGGGAACAGATGATGTCAAACTTTGTGTTAAAAAATTAGTAGGAGCTAAAAAGATGTACCATTTATTGACTATAGCTAAAATATCAAAGACCAGAGAAAAGTGGGAAAAAAGGAAAGGAAAATAAAATTATTTTATTAAAAAAATTATCAATATATGTGATCCCTGGCCAGTTGGCTTAGCAGTTACAGTATCAGCCCAGCCTGTAGGAGTCCCAGGTTCAATTCCTGGTCAGGGCACACAGGAGAAGCGCCCATCTGTTTCTCCACCCTTCCCCCTCTCCTTTCTCTCCATCTCTCTCTCCTCCTCCTGAAGCCACGGCTCCACTGGAGCAAAGTTGGCCGGAGCGCTGAGGACGGCTCCATGGACTCCGCCTCAGGCGCTAGAATGGCTCAGACCACAACAGAGCAACACTCCAGATCGGCAGAGCATCGCCCCCTGGTGGGCATGCTGGGTGGATCCCAGTCGGGTGCATGCACAAGTCTGTCTGACTGCCTCCCCGTTTCCAACTTCAGAAAAATACACACACACACAAAATTGTATGTGATGTTTAGCACTTAGAATGTTGCCTGGCACTAGTAGGTACTCAATAAATATTTGAATGAATGATTGAAGTTGTCTTTTTTAAAAGAATTATCAGTACCTCAGAAAACTTGTATTCTGCTTACTACTGGCTAGTTCATACATAGTTTAGAAGAGTGTATTCTGAGATCATAGTTCATTAGGATCACTTTGCCCAAGTTTGTTGGGCAAACTTTTTCTAAGACTTGAAAACCTTTTTATGTCTTGACTTTAATGAAGAATGTCACTGGCCTTGGCCGGTTAGCTTAGTTGGTTAAGAGCATTGTCCCCAAACAACAAGGTTGCAGGTTCAGTCCCTGGTCAAGGCAAACACAGGAAGCAACCAAAAAATGCACTACTGAGTGGAACAACAAATACTTCCCTTCCCCTCCCCTCTTTCTCGCTTCCTTTCCCTTCCTCTCTTTTCCTATTTCTTCCTCTCTCCGTCTCTCTAAAAAAATCAATAAAAATTAAGCCCTGGCCAGAGAGCTCAGTTGGTAGGAGCATAGTCCTGGAGCATGAAGGTTGCCTGTTCAATTCCTCAGTCAGGGCACATACAGGAGCAACTTGGTGTTCCTGTCTCTCTCTCTCTGCCTCTCTCTCAAAAAATAAACAAACATGTTTTTAAAAAACTTACCTTTATTTTTAAATTGATTTTAGAGAGAGAGGAAGAGAGATAAGAGACAGAAACAGTTATCTGTTTCTTTATGTGTCCTGACTGGGGATCAAACCCACAACGTTTATGTAAGGGCACTCTATTCAACCGAGCTATCCTGCCAGGGTTCAACAGTGTCATTTTTAGGAATTGTCTGTTAAAAAACACTGTACTGATGAATCTCAGAATTTGGTATATACAAGGTTTAGCATGCCCAGATGTTATCATGTTGTTTTGTCATGTTGTGCCTTGTTTTGTCATGTTGTTTCTCTTGTTTTGTCATGGCAAATACACAAAGGTAGAAATGAAATTAAAAATATATATGTAATGAGGTCTGTAAGCCAGTTGGTCTAGCCAGTATACAGGCTTTTATGATTATCATTTGGTGCCTTCTGTAGCAGATGCTCTAGAATATACTTTGGACTAAAATAGCAGTGAACTAGTGATATTTCCTGACTACTACAGAGTACTATATATGTATCTATTTATATTTTCTAATAATACATAGGATCCCTAGGCCTATCCCAATACATCTTCTAAGACCTTGATAGGCTCAAAACATTTAGGTTCTTTTAGAACAAACAGTAAAATATAGAATTGATTTGGATGACATTTTATTTATTATTATTATTATTTTGGTGAGAGAGAGAGACAGACAGATGGGAAGAGAGAGAGATGAGAAGCATCAACTCACAGTTGCATCAGCTTAGTTGTTCATTGCTTCTCATATGTGCCTTGACTGGGGGGCCCAAGCTAAGCCAGTGACCTTGGGTTCAAGCCAGTGACCACGGGACCATTTGAATGATCCCACGCTCAAGCTGGCCACTCCATGTTGAAGCTGGCGAGCCTGTGCTTAAGCTGGATGAGCCTGCACTCAAGACAGTGACTTCAGGGTTTTGAACTTGGGACCTTAGTGTACCACCCAGGTCAGTGCTCTACCCACTGTGCCACCACTGGTCAGGCTTGGAGGACATTTTAAACAGGTAACTCTCTCAACCCTGAACTGGTAATCTTTTTATTTATAATTTATTTTCCTTTTTATTTTTTAATTTAATTTTTTAGGTGAGAGGAGGAGAGATAGAGAGGCAGACTCCCACTTGCACCCTGATCGAGATCCATTCAGCAACCCCTGTCTGGGGCCAATGCTTGAATCAACCAAGTTATCCTCAGAACCTGAGGCCAAAGCTCAGACTAGTCGAGCCACTGGCTACGAGAGGGGAGAGGGTAGGGAAGAGAAGCAGATGGGTGCCTCTCCTGTGTGCCCTGACTGGGGATCAAACCCGGGACTTCCACACGCCAGGCTGACCCTCTACTGCTGAGCCAACAGGCCAGGGCCTAAAATTTTTCTAAATTTTATTTATTTATTTATTTATTTATTTATTTATTTATTTATTTATTTATTTATTTATTTATTTATTTAAGTGAGTGGCAAGGAGGTAGAGAAAGAGACTCCTGCATGCTGAGGACCAGGATCCACTCAGCAAGCCCCCTACCTACAATGCTCTGCCCATCTGCCAGTAGTTGCTCTGTTGCTTGGCAGCCAAGCTATTTTAGCACCTGAGGCTAGGCCATGAAGCCAGACTAAGCAACACGGGGCCAACGTACTTGAACCAATCCAGCCATGGCTGCAGGATGAGGAGAGAGAGAGAAAGAGAGAGAGAGAGAAGCAGGCTATCACTTCTCCATTGAGCCAACTGGCCAGAGTTACACTTAGGTGGTTTTAGTATTGAATAGCTGCCATTGCTCATTGTTGTGGTCAGAGTATATCACTGCAGATGTTCTGAACTGAATGATTGGGAAGAAACTCCACAAAAGTGAGTAATATTGTTCTGGCTAGGTAACTGAAAGTTGGATAGAGTGCCTTACTGATAGATCAAGGTTGTGGGCTCAGTCAGGGCACATGCAAGAGACAACTTGCATGTCTCTTGGTGCATGAATGGATGAAACAACAAATTGATGTTTCTTTCTCTTTTTCTTTCTCTCTGCCTTCACTCCTTCCCTTTCTGTCTTGAATCAATAAAATTTTTAATATTTTAAAAAATAATATTTGAGTAACATTTATGGTTTTCCAAAGCAAATTGAAGTAAAATTGCTTCAACAATAAATCTGCTCTTGCACCTTTGTCAGATGTTAATGAAAATCATTTATTTGTTTTATTTCAGTGATGTCCTCGCATTGCCCATTTTTAAGCAAGAAGAGTCAAGTTTGCCTCCTGATAGTGAAAATAAAATCCTGCCTTTTCAATATGTGCTTTGTGCTGCCACTTCTCCAGCAGTGAAACTCCATGATGAAACCCTGACATATCTCAATCAAGGTTAGATATGTGGTAGATGTGTCCTTATTCATTAGTATTATTGCAGACCTGCTGGATTCATTTAATTAGGTACACTTTATGTAAAAAGTACATCTTTCTAGTGTGACCTGTCAAAGTCAGACTTCAGTTATTTGAGCTTTAATGTCATATGTGATAATATGTTATTGGCTTCTTTTGTCTACCTGCCCATTTTTAGTTCCCATTTCCCTCTTTTTTTTTCTAATCCATGTTCCCTGGACATCCCCATTGGTTATTGTCTGAGAAGTATTACCCTACTCAGCATTATTGTTTATCAGTTGTGTGGCCTTGGACAAGTTGCTTAAACTCTTTACATTTCTGCTTCCTTATCCTTAAAAATGGGATTGAGGCCTGACCAGGTGGAGGCACAGTGGATAGAGCGTTGGACTGGGATGTGGAGGACCCAGGTTTGAGACCCCGAGGTCGCCAACTTGAGCGAGAACTCATCTGGTTTGAGCAAGGCTCACTAGCTTGAGCCCAAGGTCGCTGGCTCGAGCAAGGGGTCACTTAGTCTGCTGTAGCCCCGGTGGTCAAGGCACATATGAGAAATCAATCAATAAACAACTAAGGAACCGCAACGAAGAATGGATGTTTCTCATCTCTCTCCCTTCCTGTCTGTCCCTATCTGTCCCTCTCTCTGTCTGCCAAAAAAAAATGAGATTGAGGCCTGACCTGTGGTGGCACAGTGGATTAAGTGTTGACCTGGAAAGTGTGGGCACCAGTTTGAAACTCCTGAGGTAGCCGGGTCAAGGTGCAGATAAGAAGCAACTACTATGAGTTGATGTTTCCTGCTCCTCTGCCCCCTTTCTCTCTCTCCCTCTCTTTCTCTCCCCTCTCTCTAATATCAATAAATCTTAAAAACGTATATAGCCTGACCAGTGGTGGCACAGTGGATAGAGTGTCAACTTGAAACACTGAAGTCCCAGTTTTGAAACTCCAAGGTTGTCAGCTTGAACATGGGATCATGGACATGATCCTAGGGTCACTAGCTTGAGCCCAAAGATCACTGGCTTCAACAATAAATCTGCTCAACAATAAAATTGTTGAGCAAGGGGTCATTGGCTTGGCTGGAGCATCCTGATCAAGGCACGTATGAGAAAGCAATTAGTGAACAACTCAAGTACCGCAACTACGAGTCGATGCTTCTCATCTTTCCCTTTCTGTCTCTGTCTCTCTCTATCAAAAATAAATAAGTTAATAAAATGGAATTGATAATACCTTAGAGCAGTGGTTCTCAAACTTTTTGAAGTTGGGGTGCATTTAAAATTTTACAAATAATTGTAGGCACACTATATACAAATTTCTGAGAAATATAATAATTAAGTCAAATATTAAAGAAAAACATATAAAGTCCAAGTGTGCTTTTATGGTAATTAAACGAAGTAAATACGACAAAATTAAATTTATTCTGACATTAAAAAAGATTTTTGTTACTTTTTTTGAGTTATACTTTTTGAAATTCGTAAAAAAGAGGAGTTAAAAAATAAAAAAACAAAAAAAAAACTTATCTTTTTATATATATAGATATATTCTTAGTAAAATTTAATAAATTCAGCCAGTCCTGGCACGAATATGTTAAATTTTTTCATTCTTGTGTTTATGAGAAACATGAGCCTGATGTGTCCTAGCGATTTCTTCAATGTTTGGGCATATATTTGAAAGGCAAACTCTCATTTCCTTGTCAATACATTGAAGAATTCCTCTCTTTTTACTCTTAATTGTGTTGAGGATAGAAAATCCTAATTCACATAAATAGGATGTTGAAAATTGTAGTAAAATGTTCAAAGCTTTTTTAGATATTGCCACATAGTCTTCTTTTATAGAAATCCAAAAGGCTTCAAGAGACAATTCCTTATGTTTAATCATCAATCCAAAACCCCCACCATACATATCATCTTAACTTTACACCAAACAAAGGGTAGAAGAAACTTGCCTCCAGTCTTTCTGGGGAACATGGGGGGTAGTGTAAACAATCCAGCACCACAGCTCAACAGTCTTTTGCAACCTAATCAGGCAAGTGATATGGGGGGTTGGGCAGACTGTCAGCTTACAGCCAATTTCCCACACCTCTGTCCTCCCAAAATCTAAACTCCAAAAACCCTGTTGGTTTTTTGGTCCCCAACAGGCACATACAAGCTAGTGCTTGACTTACGATCACGATTGGTTCCGACAGACCAGTTGTAACACGATTTGGTCGTAAGTTGAGTAGGCCGAAAGTTGTACAGTATTGTGAAATGATGTTATAAAAATCTTTAAGTCATATTTTATCATAATTTTCTTTCATTATTGTTATATATCATAATTTTCTTTGTTCATTTTATGCCATTTGTATCATCTCTACACCATTTTGTTTCTTATTTTTACATTCGTCGGGTTTAAGTAAAACACTGCATTACCAGTACAACTGGTTTAATATTTGCAAAGACAATTTCCTCTTGGTAGACATCTTGGGAAGGGTTTGATGAAAAATATCCAAGACACAAAACACAAAGTGCTGTACCAAGTCTGGGATAGCAGTTGAAATGGTGCACGCGGAGATGGTAGTGCTGCCAGAAGCTGGTCCGCACTGTCGTAGGCCCAGCTGAGCAACGCTTGTGCTGCCAGACACGGAGCAGTCATGTGGTAGTGATTGTGGTAGTAAAGTCGAATGGTCATGAGTTGCATGGGTCATAAGTCGATTAATATTTGTATTTCTCTGGAATACCATAGTGCACACCTGGAAATCTTCTAGGGTGCACCAGTGCGACCTGGCGCACACTTTGAGAACCACTGCCTTAGAGACTTGTATCAATTAAATGATACCAGGTATGAAAACACTTAGCACTGTGCATAACATAGAATAAAGGATTATGGTTGTTGTTACTAATATTAATATTATACTCTTTTATATTCAACCACCTGAATTCTTTTTTTTTAACCTTTAAAGCAATTTATGAAAGCTCCTGCATTTAACTCTCTATCATACATCAATAAACAAGATAGTGTGGGAATACAAACTTTCATAAGATTCTATCATAAGCCTGACCAGGTGGTGGCGCAGTGGATAGATGGTCAGACTGGGATGTGGAGGACCTAGGTTCAAGAGCCTGAGGTTGCCAACTTGAGCGCGGGCTCATCTGGTTTGAGCAAAGCTCACCAGCTTGGACCCAAGATCGCTGGCTCGAGCAAGGGGTTACTCAGTCTGCTGTAGCCCCCTGGTCAAGGCACATATGAGAAAGCAATCAATGAACAACTAAAGTGTTACAACGAAAAACTAATGATTGATGCTTCTCATCTCTCTCTGTTCCTGTCTGTCTGTCCCTATCTGTCCCTCTCTCTGACTCTCTCTCTGTCTCTGTAAAAAAAAAAAAAAAAAAAGATTCTATCATAAGATTCCAAGATAGACAGGGTTTTTACTAAGTTTTATCATATTCTTAAGTGATTCTAAAACTTTTTATATAATGTGTCAGTTCTAGCTGATTCTGGCAATGTGGCAATCAATGACTGTTACAGCTTACATACATTGAGCCATTTAGTGCCAGGCATTGTTTTATGTGCTTTATATGTATTAAAGTGTTTAATCCCCTCAACAACCCCATAATATGGATTACCAAATATTTCCGTTTTGAGAATTAGGCAACTGAGGCAAAGGTTAAACTTGAAAAGGTCACACAATGGAAGAACTGGGTTTTAAAACTAGGGGGTAAGTAATTTGGCTTCCAGCTACATTGAACTCCTGAAGAAAGAGATGCTTTTTATGCTTTTATCCCACACAGAATCTAACATCACTTTCAAAACTCCAAAAAGGTTGCTAAAATGCCTTTTTTGAGGGGTAGGAGTATGGAGAAAGAGGAATCTTTAATCATTCACTAGTTCTAAGTCACAATTCTGTCCAAAAGAGGAATATACTCATGGTATTGCATGGGCAGCGGTGTACATATCTGTGCAAGGACTATTTTCTAGCCACCTCAATACTGAGATGATTCTAGGCACATGAGTCCACTTCTGGGCCCCTCAGTCTACCTGCAGGTAAACCATTGAGGGAAGGGGAAGCACACTGCACCTTGTAGTGTCACAGGAGTAAGTAAGAGTTTTCTCATCTCATTCCTTTTCCCTGGGTGCCCTGGGGCCCACTACACACCCTCCCCTTCCCTGAGCTTCCTGCCTGAGTCTGGACAGCTAAATGCACCTGACAGTTCTTTGCACCACCCCAGGGACCTTCGACCCTCTGCCCTTATGTCCCTCAGCTCCTCAGCCCATCCGACAAAGCATGGTGGCTCCATACTTTGAATCCTCAAGAGAACATTACTCCTAAAATTCGACTTGCTGCTGTCACAAGGAACCACATGGAAACTCTCCTCCCAACTGAATTTTTCTTTCTGGATTTTGGAAAGTTAATTATGATGAATATAATACATAGTTACTTTTTCTTTTAGGACAGTCTTACGAAATCCGAATGCTAGACAATAGGAAACTTGGAGAACTTCCAGAAATTAATGGCAAGTTGGTGAAGGTAAAAGAAAATGAATAAATCATTCCTCTACATCCTTTTACTGGCCCTTTGTAATATTCTTTTGCTTTCATGAAGGGTGTGGTGATAATTTAACTGCTATAATTTACTGACTTAGTGGTAAACTGTTGTATTAATTTGGGGAGGGTCAGAGTGCGCCTCTCTATTCATGGATTTTCAGAGTTGGGTTTTTGGTCCCCAACAGGCACATATTTTTCTGGAATACCATAGGGTGCACCTGGAATTCTTCTAGGATGCACCAGTGTGCTTTGGCACACATTTTGAGAACCACTGGCTTAGTAGCATGTAAAACAAGCTATCATTGATGAATAGCAATTTCTTTATTTAGACTGACAGTAGTGAATTCACAGTACACCTGGAACAGAGGAGTTTGGTCAACAGCTGTAAAAAGTAGTAAGAAAGTTTCTAATAAGCACCTCTACAAAGTAAGAGTAACAAAAGGAAAGTTGATGGAAACACTTGCTACCTACTCAGTGGTGTTTTGTTTTGTTTTTTGTATTTTTCCAAAGTTTGAAGCCGGGAGGCAGTCAGACTCCTGCATGCACCCGACTGGGATCCACCCGGCATGCCCACCAGGGGGCAGTGCTCTGCCCACCCAAGGCATTGCTCTGATGCGGCCGGAGCCATTCTAGCGCCTGAGTAGAGGCCATGGAGCCATCCTCAGTGCCTGGGCCAACTTTGCTCCAGTGGAGCCTTGGCTGCGGGAGAGGAAGAGAGAGATAGAGAAAAGGAGAGGGGGAAGGGTGGAGAAGCAGATGGGTGCTTCTCCTGTGTGCCCTGGCCAGGAATCAAACCCAGGACTTCCACACGCCAGGCTGACGCTCTACTGCTGAGCCAACCAGCCAGGGCCCTACTGAGTGTTTATAGTTTGTATGGTGGGTTAGCAAGCAGGGAACTTGGTGGATTTTGCATATACATCTGAAGAGCCAAGCTGAATACTACGTAGTAACAATAGGGTCATGTAGAAATGCTGATAGGAGTCCTTTATGCTTAGTTATCATCAGAACTGATGTTTCAGCCAAATATGTTGCCAGTTAAATATAAAGATTATATCTTAGCAATTATAAAATTTACCTTGAAATAGAGCTTGGTATGGTATGGGTTTTAGAGTGCAATAAGTCTTAAAACAATTTTAGATTATGTCTAAAAAACCACTGGCAGTGACTCCTGCAGTTTTTTGTTTGTGTGCATTGACTTTTAAGGAATCCTATTATCATTTAATTTTGTTGCTTCCTTTTAGAGTATATTCCGTGTAGTGTTTCATGACAGACGGCTGCAATACACTGAACATCAGCAGCTGGAGGGCTGGAGGTGGAACCGACCTGGAGATAGAATTCTTGACATAGGTGAGTTAAGAGACTTTATTGCCCAGGAAATGCTTACAACTATGGTCTGAGAATTGATGTTCTTTACTTTGATTCAGAATGCTTCAGGGGCTCAATTAGCATAAATTTGGAAGTAATTATTGACTAAGTATAAAAAAGTTACTGGAGCTTGACCAGGCAGTGGCGCAGTGGATAAAGCGTCAGACTGGGATGTGGAGGACCCAGATTCAAAACCCCAAGCTTACCGCCTTGAGCACGGGCTCATTCAGCTTGAGCGAGGGCTCCCCAGCTTGAGCACGGGGTCGCTGGCTTGAACATGGGATCATAGACATGACCCCATGGTCACTGGCTTGAGCCCAAAGGCCCCTGGCTTGAAGCTCAAGGTCGCTTGCTTGACAGGGACAGGCTCACAGGAAGGGAGAGAGATGAGAAGCATCAATTCATAGATGTAGCACCTTCATTGTTCATTGATTGCTTTTTCATATGTGCCTTGACTCAGGGGCTCCAGCCGAGCCAGTGACTCCTTGCTCAAGCAAGTGACCTTGTGCTGAAGCCAGCAGCCATGGAATCATGTCTGTGATTCCCCACTCCAGCTGGTGACCTCGGGGTTTCGAACCTTGGTCCTCAGCCTCCCAGGCTGATGTTCTATCCACTGAGCCACTGCCTGGTCATGCTGGCTTTACTATTTTTAATAAGTGAAATTATCCAGTATTTACCTTTTTGTGATGGGCTTATTTCACTTAGCATAGTCCTCAAGGTTCATTATGTAGTAGCATGTGTCAGAATTTCCTTCTTTATGACTGAATAATATTTCCTGTATGCAGATACTGCATTTTGTTTTTCCATTCACCCCTCAGTGGATGCTTGGCCTTATTTCCCCTTTTTTAAATTTTATTTATTTTTTATTTTTATTTTTGACAGAGACAGAGAGAGACAGAGAGAGAGACAGAGAGAGGAACAGACAGACTGGAAGGGAGAGAGATGAGAAACATCAATTCTTTGTTGTGGCACCTTATTTTCTCAGTGATTGCTTTCTCATATGTGCCTTGACTGAGGGGCTGCAGCAGACCGAGTGACCCCTTGCTCTAGCCAGAGACCTTGGGTTTAAGCTGGTGAGCCTTGCTCAAACCAGATGAGCCCGCGCTGAAACTGGCAACCTCGGAGTTTCGAACCTGGGTCCTCCATGTCCCAGTCCGATGCTCTATTCACTGCGCCACTGTTTGATCAGGCGTGATTTCACCTTTTGGCTTCTGTGAGTAAATAGTGCTATTATGAACATGGGCATACAAATACTTATTTCAGTCTCTGCTTTCACTTTTGGTATAAAATTACTAGATTATGTGGTTTTGTTTTGTTTTTAGATTTTATTTATTGATTTTTTAGAAAGAGGAGAGAGAGAGAAAGGGAGGTGGGGGAGAAGTGGGAAGCATTAACTCATAGTACATAGTTGCTTCTCATATGTGCCTTTATGGGGCAAGCCTGGGGTTTCAAACCAGCACCTTCAATATTCCAGGTCAGTGCTTTATCTACTGCGCCACCACAGGTAAAGCTGTGGTAATTCTATTTTTAAGTTTTTGAAGAACAACCATACTGTTTTTCACAGCAGCTACACATTTTATGTTCCTGTCAAAATTTCACAAGGGTTCTCGTCGCCAACACTTATTTTCTATTTTTTTTATATTAGCCATTGTAATGGATATGGAATGGTATCTCATTGTGATTTTGATTTACAATTCTCTAATGATTAGTGATATTGGGTATCTTTTCATATGCTTACTGAGCATTTGTATATCTTTTTTGGAGAATTGTTTACTAAGTCCTTTGCCTATTTTTTAATCTGGTTATTTTTGTTGTTGTTATTGATGTTCAGTTGTAGGGGTTCTAGATATAATGTGGATGTTAACCCTATATTAGATTATGATTTACATCTGATGTATGGTGGTGCAATGGATAGAGCATTGACTTGGAATGCTGATGTTGCCAGTTTGAAATCCCAGGCTTGCCCAGTCAAGGTATATACGACAAGCAACTAATGAGTTGATTCTTCTTGCTCTTTCCCCATCTTCTGTCTATCTCTCTCTTCTCTCTAAAATCAATTTAAAAAGTCCTTAAAAATTATTATTATTATTATTTTTTTCCTGAAGCTGGAAACGGGGAGAGACAGTCAGACAGACTCCTGCATGCGCCCGACCACCAGAGGCGATGCTCTGCCCACCAGGGGGCAATGCTCTGCCGCGACCAGAGCCACTCTAGCGCCTGGGGCAGAGGCCAAGGAGCCATCCCCAGTGCCCGGGCCATCGGGCCATCTTTGCTCCAATGGAGCCTTGGCTGCGGGAGGGGAAGAGAGAGACAGAGAGGAAGGACGGGGGGGGGGGGTGGGGGGGGGTGGAGAAGCAAATGGGCGCTTCTCCATTGTGCCCTGGCCGGGAATCGAACCTGGGTCCCCTGCACGCCAGGCCAACGCTCTACCGCTGAGCCAACCGGCCAGGGCCAAAAAAATTATTTTTTTTTAAAAGATGTATGATATTCTTTTTATATTTTTGTTTTCTTTGTTTATTCAATGAGAGGAGGGGAGGCAGAGATAGACTCCCTCATGCTCCCCGACGAGATCACCCAGCAAGCCCATTAGAGGGCGATGCTCTGCCCATCTAGGGCATTGCCCCATTGCTCAGCAACCAAGCTCTTCTTAACACCTGAGGCAGAGGTTATAGAGCCATCCTCAGCACCTGGGGTGAACTCGCTCTAATCGAGCCATGGCTATAAGAGGAGAAGAGAGATATAGAGATAAGCAAGAGAGGGAGGGGTGGAGAAGCAGATGGGCGCTTTTCCTGTGTGCCCTGACTGGGAATTGAACCTGAGAGTTCCACATGCTGGGCCGATGCTCTACTGCTGAGCCAATCGCCCAGGGCCAGATAAATGATTTTCAATATTTTCCCCCATTCTGTGTGGGTTGGCTTTTAACTGTGTTGATAGTGTCCTTTGATGGAGAAAAGTTCTAAATTTTGATATAATCCAGTATATGTATTTTTTTTAATTGCCTGTGCTTTTGGCATCATATCTAAGAAATTATTGCAAAATCCAGTGTCATAAAGTTTTCCCTGGTGTATTTTCTAAGAGTTTTAAAGTTTAGGTTTTAGGTTTAGATTTTTTTTTTTTTTTTTTGAGAGAGAGAGAGAGAGAGAGAGACAGACAGACAGCAACATCAAGCTGCTTCTGTGTATGTTCTGACCCAGGAATCAAACTGGCAACCTCCATGCTCTGGGACAACATTCTAACTAATCAAGCTATCCGGCCAGAGGTTTGTTTTTTTTTTGTATTTTTCTGAAGCTGGGAACAGGGAGGCAGTCAGACAGACTCCTGCATGTGCCCAACCTGAATCCACCGGCATGCCCACCAGGGGGCGATGCTCTGCCCATCTGGGGCATTGCTCTGTTGCAACCAGAGCCATTCTAGTGCCTGAGGCAGAGGCCATAGAGCCATCCTCAGCACCCGGGCCAACTTTGCTCCAATGGAGCCTTGGCTGCGGGAGGGGAAGAGAGAGAGAGAGAGAGAGAGAGAGAGAGAGGAGGAGGGGGGAGGGGTGGAGAAGCAGATGGGCGCCTCTCCTGTGTGCCCTGGCCGGGAATCGAGCCCAGGACTCCTGCATGCCAGGCCGACGCTCTACCACTGAGCCAACCGGCCAGGGCTTTTTTTTTTTTAAAGACAGAAGAATGGAGATAGCAGGGAAGGGGAAGGGAAGCATTTATTTGTTGTTCCATTCAGTTTTGCATTCATTGGTTGCTTCCCGTGTGTGCCCTGACTGAAATTGAACCCACAACCATGTCCTTCTAGGTGGATGCTCTTAACTGACTGAGCTAACTGATCAGGGCCAGATCTATTTTTTAAAAATTATTTTTATTTTTATTTATTCATTTTAGAGATGAGAGAGAGAGAGAGAGAAGAGAGGGAGGAGCAGGAAGCATCAACTCTCATATATGCCTTGACCAGGCAAGCCCAGGGTTTTGAACCAGTGACCTCAGCGTTCCAGGTTGATGCTTGATCCACTGCGCCACCACCAGTCAGGCCAGATCTATTTTTTAAGTTAATTTTTGTATATGGTGTAAAGTAAGGGACCAACTTCAATTTCATTACTTCTATGTGGATATCCAGTTTTTGTTTTTTTGTTTTTTGTGTTTTTTTAAGAGACAGGAAGGTAGAGAGATGAGAAGCATAAGCTTGTAGTTGTGGCACCTTAGTTGTTCATTGATTGCTTTTAATAAGTGCCTTGACAGTGCTGGGTGAGGGGTGGGAGAGGCACTCCAGCCGAGCCAGTGACCCCTTGCTCAAGTCAGTGACCTTTGGGCTCAAGCCAGCAACACCCTTCAAGCCAGCGACCTTTGTGGCACCTTAGTTGTTCATTGATTGCTTTTAATAAGTGCCTTGACAGTGCTGGGTGCGGGGTGGGAGAGGCACTCCAGCCGAGCCAGTGACCCCTTGCTCAAGTCCAGTGACCTTTGGGCTCAAGCCAGCAACACCCTTCAAGCCAGCGACCTTTGGGCTCAAGCCAGGGACCATGGGGGTCTATGATCCCATGCCCAAGCTGGCAACCTTGAAGTTTTGAACCTGGGTCCTCAGTGTCCCAGTTGTGCTACCACCTGGTCAGGGTTGGGTATACAGTTTTTCTAGTATCATTTGTTGAAAAGACTATCTTTTACCATTGAATGGCCTTGTCACCCTTATCTGAAATCATTTTAACCTATATATGAAGGTTTTTCTGCGTTGTTTTCTGTTCCATTTGACCGTATGCCCATCTTTATGCCAGTACCACACCATTTTTGACAACTGTAACTTTGTAATAAGTATTGAAATCAGAAAGTATGAGACCTTCAAGGGGTATTTTTCAAGATTGTTTTGGCTATTTGGGGCCTGGCATTTTGTTTTGAGTAGTATGTAAAAGGGGCCAGGTTTTCCCCCTACATTTCACAAGTGCTTTTATTTTATAATACCTTAGAGCTAGATTAGTGCTTTGTCTTACGTAAAGTAAGAGGCCTTGAATTAGAATCTATGTCTCTTGGTTTTCAGTTCAGGTTTTTCTACTTGGCTACACAGGGTGAAAGTTGTTTCTCTTAAGTCATGGCACATAAGGGAAATATCTTTACAACATGCATAACCTCTCTTCATAAATGTATTTTGAATCCTAGCATCTGTATCTTTGATCTCTTATTGGTTATTTTTATTTTTTACTTTTTTGTGGTAAAGACAGAGAGAGACAGAGAGGGACAGATAGGGACAGACAGACAGGAAGGGAGAGATGAGAAGCACCAATTCTTTGTTGTGGCTCCTTAGTTGTTCATTGATTGCTTTCTCATATGTGCCTTGACGGGGTGGGGGGAGGCTACAGCAGAGTGAGTGACCCCTTGCTCAAGCCAGCAACCATGAGGTCATGTCTATGATCCCACACTCAAGCCAGAGACCCTGCGCTCAAGCCTGCGACCTTGGGGTCTCGAGCCTGGGTCTTCCACATCCCAGTCCGACGCTCTATCCACTGTACCGCCACCAGGTCAGGTTCTTATTGGTTATTATCTCTTATTGGTAACCTGTTAAATCTAAGTACTACTAGTTTTACCTGAGAAAACACTGGTTCTCATACAGATATACAGACACCCTGATATTCATGTGACAAAATTGGCCTTAGAATGAATCCAACAGAACTAACACTGTGGAGTGGACCTGCTTAGTGGCTTCTTGTTTGAATCATTGATACTAAAACAGTACAGTTATAGGAGGCTTTATCTCCTAGTTTGAATATTTATAAGAGAAGTCAGGGAGTAGTATTTGAATGTATGCTATGTGGGATGGAAAGTAAAGTTCTAAAGCCCATTTTTGCTACCTCTTGAGTAGAAGAAGTGTCACGCTGTTATAGGATTATTTAATGACTTTCCCATTTTTATCTGAGATACAGTATTTTTTGCCTTTATTCACACATTTTACTTTAGTCTTTTATAGAAATGCTCTTAGTGTACTTCTAGCAGTAACACTAATCTTAAAACTTAGTGAAGTAGATTTAAAGTTACAGTTTTTATGATACTAGAGCTAGTGTGTAGACTAAATCATATTTAAGTAGAATTTTTGGAATTAAAAGAAAACTGCTACATTGTGTTTTAAAGTGGAAAAAAGATACTCAGAAGGAAAGTGCTTAGGGCAATTTTAGCTCTATTCATACCCCTTTCACTCGCAAAAGAAGGTACATAAAAATCTTGGTAACTAGGGGCCAATAATACCAATGTAAAAACCAGTGTTTTCGTATTTAAACCCAGTGGCACTCAGAATTGTTCAACGATTACCATTTGTTTCTCAGATATCCCAATGTCTGTGGGCATAATCGATCCTAGGGCTAATCCAAACCAACTAAATACAGTGGAGTTCCTGTGGGACCCTGCGAAGAGGACATCTGTGTTCATTCAGGTAAGGCATTGGGAATGGGGTTCCAGTTTCAAAGAACATCTCTTTCTCTTTTTTTTTAAAGATTTTATATATTGATTTTAGAGAGAGAAGAGAGAGAGAAATGGGGGGTGGGGTGAGAGGAAAGTATCACCTCATAGTATTTGCTTCTCACATGTGCCCTGACCGGGCAAACTGGGGGTCTCAAACTGGCAACCTCAGTATTTGGTTGGACGCTTTATCCACTGCACCATCACAGGTCAGGCGTGAGCAGCATCTCTTACTACCGATTTGTTTCTTAAAGGATAAAACAGGTTGAGTTGGGAATCTTTACAGGGTACGAGTCTATCAAGTGTAGACTCCTCAACATGTCCCTGAAAGCAGTAAGGAGTTTCTGAATTGATCTTCTAATTTCTCCAATTTACTTATTTGTTTCTCACCAAAAAACTTACAGACAGCTGCATAATATAGAGTGGAGCAAAAGTAGGCTTACAGTTATTCATATGGAAAAATAATACAGTAATTAATAAATACGAATATAAGAATAAACTCTGTGTTTCACGTACTCACAACTGTAAACCTACTTTTCCCCACCTTCCATATTTTATTCTGGATGTACCATAACTTCACTAACAATTATCTAGCATTGAGATTGTCCTAATTTTTCACTATTATCTATAAAGTTATTTTGAACCTCATTATACTTAAAATTTGATTTGCATATCTGATTATCTTTGGGTAGATTCCTTAAAAATTCTTATTTGTCATGATCATAGAGAATAGTTTATTGAGTAGTTCCTATGAGTTAGCTACTGGGTTAAGTAAACACTTTGTATACATAATTTTATTTGAGACTTTCAACAGTAATGCTATGGAATAGGAATAGTCCTTGAGGCTTAGAGAAGTTAATAACTTACCCAGGCTAGTATTTGGTCAATCAGGGTTCCACTCTTCAGATTCACCAAAGTCTTAAGACTTTCTGCATAGCCAAGCAAACCTTTTCCTCCCTATTGCCAGTTTTCATAGCTACTATTTTCCCAGTAGGGATGGTGCCTCCTCTTTCTAAAATCTACCTAAAAGTCCAGAAAACTTTTACTAACAGAAATTATTTCTCTTTTATGTTAATTCTGTATTCTCTAAAGCAGTTGATGAATTTAATTCTTCACAGTAGCTTTTGTTAATTAGATCTATACATTTACTTTTTTTGCATTTGTAAATCATTTCAGTTTTCCTCATTTCCACCATTAGAATGTAAATTCTTTGAGATTAAAAAGAGTAAAAGTTTTTTTTGGTAAATGTTTATAATACTTTGTAAAGGTTTTGCTGGTAGTAGTTGCTAAAAAAATGTTGTTTGGTTTGCCTAGCTAGCTCTCCTGAAACCTGGATGTTGTGTTCTCCTCAGGTGCATTGTATTAGCACAGAGTTCACCATGAGGAAACATGGCGGAGAAAAGGGAGTGCCATTCCGAGTCCAAATTGATACCTTCAAGGAGAACGAGAACGGGGAATATACTGAGCACTTGCACTCAGCCAGCTGCCAGATCAAAGTCTTCAAGGTATTCCTTGGCATTGCCATGGTCCTTGGAGCTATCTTCCTCATCTTTCAGTTGTAACATTTATTTACCAAGTCAAAAAACCAACTTGGCTTTCATCAGAAACTATGAAAACTCATGGATTTTTTTTTTTTAGAGCGAGAGAGACAGAGATGAGAAGCATCAACTCATAGTTGTGATGCTTTAGTTCATTGATTGCTTCTCATACGTGCCTTGGTAGGCGAAGGGTGGGCTCAAGCTGAGCCAGTGACGCCTTGCTCAAGCCAGCAACCTTTGGACTCAAGCCAGCAACAATGGGATCATGTTGATGATCCCACACACAAGCCAGATGAGCCTGTGCTCAAGCTGGTGACCTCAGAGGTTTCCAGACTGGGAGCTCAGCATCCAAGGTCCATGCTCTAACCACTGCACCACCACCAGTCAGGCAAAAACTCATGGATTTTCATTGAATGCTCTTAAAGTCTGTTGAAATTACAAGCTTTTCTAAAAGCTTACAAAAATTATGAAAAGTTGACAGCTTTGGTTACATTCAAACTTGATCTTTCCTTATTTTGCTGTTTATTTATTTTTTATTAAGTGAAAGGAGAGGAGGCAGAGAGGCAGACTCTGGCATGCCCCTGACCAGAGATCCACCCAGCAAGCCCCCTACAGGGGGTTGCTCTGCTTATCTGGGGTGTTGCTCCTGAGCTATTTTTAGTGCCTGAGGGGAGGCCATGAGAGGCATCTTCAGTACTGGGTCCAATTCACTGGAACCAATTGAGCCATGACTGTGGGAGGGAGGGGAAAGAGAGAGAGAGAGAGAAAGAAAGAAAGAAGGGGAAGGAGGAGAGGTAGAGAAGCAGATGGTTGTTTCTCCTGTGTGCCCTGACCAAGAATTGAACCCAGGACTTCCAGGTGCTGGGCTGATGCTCTACCAGTGAGTCAACTGGCCAGGGCTGCTCTTTATTTTTATCACATGGATAAATATGTTCTCATTATAAAAGATCCATTAATACAAAAGTATTCAGAGCATGACACTGACATTCCCCTTTACCACTCTTACCCTGACTCGCCAACCTCTCCCCAGGGGTAACAACTGTTACGATTTAGTATGTATGTATCCTTCTAGTCCCCTTCTGTGCCTTTATATATACATGTATGTAGATATACATATGCTTTCTTTCAAACATAAAAGGTATTATACTGTATGAACTATTTTGAGGCTTGCTTTTTTCAGTTAACTATGTACTTTAGAGCTCTTTCCATGTTTATAGCTGTAGATCTCTTACTCTTTTTTAACTCTATAAAACATTTAAATTTCCTATTTTCCAACTTACATACAGTGATGCATCTTGTTTTTAGGTCATTATAATATATCTTTGTTTCAATTGTGACTGCATAAGGTTTTTAAAAATTTTTATTGATTTTAGAAAGAAGAAAGGAGAAAGAGAGAGAGAAACACTGATTTGTGGTTCCACTTACTTATACATTCATTGGTTCATTCTTTTATGTGCTGTGACTGGGGGTTGAACCTGCAACTTTGGCGTATTGGGATGATGCTCTAACCAACCATGCTAACCAGTCAGGGCTTATTTATTTATTTAAAGATTTTTTTTTTAATTTTTATTTATTTATTTTTTACAGAGACAGAGAGTGAGTCAGAGAGAGGGATAGACAGGGACAGACAGACAGGAATGGAGAGAGATGAGAAGCATCAATCATTAGTTTTTCATTACACGTTGCAACACCTTAGTTGTTCATTGATTGCCCTCTCATATGTGCCTTGACCTCGGGCCTTCAGCAGACCGAGTAACCCCTTGCTCGAGCCAGCGACCTTGGGTTCAAGCTGGTGGGCTTTTCCTCAAACCAGATGAGCCCGCACTGAAGCTGGCGACCTCGGGGTCTTGAACCCGGGTCCTCTGCATCCCAGTCCGATGCTCTATCCACTATGCCACCGACTGGTCAGGCTATTTAAAGATTTTATCTATTGATTTTACAGAGAGAAAAGAGAGGGTGCGGGAAGAACAAGAAGTATCAACTTATAGTTGCTTCACTTTTAGTTGTTCATTGCTTGCTTGTCGTATGTGCCTTGAATGGGCAAGCCCAGGGTTTCGAACCTACAACCTCAGGGTTCCAGGTCAATGCTCTATCCACTGCGCCACCACAGGTCAGGCTTAAGTTTTTAGTAACATTGTTGGGTTGAAGGGTGAGTTTAAAACAAAGTATTTTTCATTTCAGCCCAAAGGTGCAGACAGAAAGCAAAAAACTGATAGGGAGAAAATGGAGAAACGAACACCTCATGAGAAGGAGAAATATCAACCTTCCTATGAGACAACTATACTCACAGAGGTAAAAGGAGTTCTTTTGGTGACAATTTCAATCAATACTTTTTACTCTTAAGAAAAATCCAGTCATTTTACCATATATACATTTATTATATCATTCTGTTGTAATTTACCTACAACTAATATAATGTTGTACGTCAGTTATATCTCAAAAAAAAAGTTGCTTCCTACCTGGTTGAAACTTAACTTATCCTCTTAGTTATAGGGACCTCTGAGGACTTAAAATTTACTTTTACTAATCAAGATGTGCTATTCAAGTAACAATGTTTCTGTGGAACACTGGAGTCAATTATACTTTTTATTATCTCAGTTGTCTTTTGTTTTAGTGTTCTCCATGGCCCGAAATCACATATGTCAATAATTCTCCATCACCTGGCTTCAACAGTTCCCATAGCAGTTTTTCTCTTGGGGAAGGGTAAGTGTGGGAAATGAAATTTATTGCCTGTGTTTGTATTAAATGTGTATTTTTCATAATCTCTCTGTAAACAAGATCTTTCCAAATCAATAAGTACAGGGGGTCCTCAGTTTATGAGAGTCTTGACATACAACGTTTAGAGTTTATAATGCTCACTCTCATAAAAACTTGGGAAAATTGAGATGTGAGTGTTTCAGCTTATGCTGTTAATGTCATACTTATGGACTACATGGGCGAACTAGTTTGGTAGTGCAAGGCGGAAGAATATACAGTATAGTGTACAGTACAGTATATTTATGTCCTTTTTCTTTTTCTGTGACTTAATTGTATTGTTATGTTCTAGATTATGATTTTACAACTGTGTTAAGATAGGTAAGTGACTTAGGCTAGGGTGTGTTTCGACTTATACCAAAATTTGGATTACGTCACTGTCATAGGAATAGAACTGTGTCGTAACCCGAGGACCCACTGTAGTTCTATTTGGTTAGTGTTTGATGGATTTATGTTGTAACTGAGTTTTGGATTACCTTTAAAATAGACTGAAAGAGGTTTTTTTTATTGTTTTTTTGTTTTTTTTTTTGGCACTAAGTCTGTATAATGGCTTATCTCATAGATGAGAGAGCCCTGGAATAGGTTCGACTTTGTTGCAAGGTCAGATTGTGTCAGTTTTGATCATCTGCCACAGTAAGAGACTGAAAGAGGATCATAAATCCCTTTCTCTTCTTTTTTCCTCTCATTAGAAAATCACATTTATAGTTAGTTTTTAGTGATTTAGGGACTGATTTTCTGGGCTTTTCACTTCTCACAATCACTGTATACTTGTGGTTATTTCACTTCCTGATCGAACTCTCACCAGAGAGTGATCATCGGGAATTGAAACACATTGTACAAACACTAATATCTATTTTATTATTTATTAAGAATGATCCTAACACCCAATTATTATGAATCTTTGTTAATCGGGAAGAAGGTTGAACATGATTGCTAAAGAGTGTCTTTCCCCCTAGCATTTAGCATGTATTCCACATAGGCCAGATTGAAATTTCAAATAGGCTATGAAATGTATGAGTATATTTAGTTCTAATGTTTTTTAATTTATTCAGGCTATGTATTCATCCACCTAAAGTAATTTAGGTGGCTTAAATATTCAAAATGTAACAATTAAGAAAAAAATAGGTAGAAGTTGTAGAAAGAATAGATAACTAGGGCCTTTGAGATAACTTAATCACTCAATTTGAATACTGAATTTGAATTTTGCAGTTAAGGTAAAGAAAGAAGATGGAAAAGATCTCTTTTGAAAGAAAAATCTCTTATTACCCATGTGGATTATTCAGTCTACCTATAAGCAATTTTAAATATTATATAGGATTTAAGAGGGTATTTTTTTCCTCTTTGTTATGTACTTCATTCTAATAATTTCCTCTCATAAAAAAAAAAAACCTAAACATTAGGTAAGAGGGACAATCTATAAAGCAAAAGGAATTTCAGGGAGAAACTAAAGGTGTGGAAATAGTCCTTAGATTACAATATTTGAAGTTGCTTCAAAAGTAATTATTAAGTGTTTTCTATTATAAAAAATGTGTGATCACATTGCATTTCATAAATTTTATTCTAAAATTTTTTCTATAGGTGTTTGTACATTTATACATTTAATGCAGGAGTGATATATTGATTACTTTTGTATTCTGATATTTAGCTTATATTCTAATAAGTTTATGTTAAATAGTCTTTATGCCATAATTTATTCCCAACTTACTGTAATCTTGATATTTTTTCAATTTATCCAATAATAAAAAAAGGTTGCAAATGATATAGTCTCTCCCCCCCTCACTCCCCCAAATAGTCTACAATAAATTAACAAACAATAGAAGTATTGGGTCTAAGAATAAGAATGTTTTATGAGCGTGCACAGATTCATTTAAATCTGTAGTTTAGGACTTATTATGAGAGTGAAGAATAAAATGATGAACTTTAGTACATGCCATGGACTCATCCTTTCATTATAAATGTTTCTTTAGAAATGGTTCACCAAACCACCAGCCAGAGCCGCCCCCTCCAGCCACAGATGTAAGTCAAAAGTTGTATGTCAGTTATTTGCAATGTCTAATAATACTTTGATGACTGCGCAATCCAGTAGAAGTGCCCATCTTTTAAGGAGTATTCATTCATTCATTAACCATTTATTAAGCCTGACCAGGTGGTGGCACAGTGGATAGAGCGCCAGCCTGGGATGCAGAGGACTCAGGTTTGAAACCCCAAGGTTGTTAGCTTGAGTGTGGTCTCATCCGGCTCGAGCATGGGCTCATCAGCTTGAGCATGGGGTCACTGGCTTCAACATGGTATCACAGACGTGATTTCATGGTTGGTGGCTTGAGCCAAGGTCGCTGGCTTGAGCAAGGGGTCACTGGTTTGGCTGGAGCCCCCTGGTCAAGGCACATATGAGAAAGCAATCAATGAAGAACTAAGGTGCTGCAACTATGAGTTGATGTTTCTCATCTCTCTCCCTTCCTATCTGTCTGCCCCTTCCTGTCTATCTCTCTCTCTTGCTAAAAAACAACCACCATAAAAACAACAACAACACATTTATTGAATTTTGACTGTGAACCAGATACTATGCTAAGGACTGGAGATATAAAACAAGTAATGCAGGACTTGTGTGTAAGGAATTTACAATCTAGTGGGGAAGATAAGGATGGAATTCCAAGGATATCTTGCATGGTTAGAGAAAGAAGACTGTTGTATAGACAACTTCCAAAGCAAACTAGGCCTATCTGAGTGTGGGTGTTTTTGTGAGTGTTTTTATCTTTGTGAAGTTCAATCTATTTAGTTACCAAAAAAATTGCTTTCTTTTTTTTAGAACCTCTTGCCAACAACCACACCTCAGGAAGCTCAGCAATGGTTACATCGAAACCGGTTTTCTACATTCACAAGGCTTTTTACAAACTTCTCAGGTTAAATTTGCTTGTCCTTTTGTTTTCCCCAGCATGGGATATTCTTTTACATTCTAAGACCTCCTGGTATACGTGTGAGAAGGTGTATGTGTGCATGTGTGCGTGCTCTGAAATACTTAGAAAGACTCTTAGTTTAAACTCACCTTAATTTTAAAATATTTATTCTTTACAACATTTTTTAAATGTATATTACACGTAATATTTATCAAGGCATATTTGCAGGTAGTCAGAAATTTTCCTCTTGAGACTTGTTTGGAGGTTCTAGCAGGGGAGCGCAGCTACTCGTATACCCTTGACCAAAGAACGGTCCTCTCCTCTAGCGGGGAAGGTCGTCCTCTTCGACCGAGCGCGCAGCTTCGGGAGGGACGCACATGGAGCGGTGAGGGAGGAAGGGGACACCCGCCTAGCCAGCCAGATCAGCCGAATCAACCCTGGCGATCAATGGGGTGACAGATGTCGCAGCCAGATCGCCCTCACATCCAGAAATTTTCCTCTTGATATCACTATGTTGTATTTTATTTGCACATTCCACTCTTATTTAGCACTTTCAGTGTACCATGGCAGAAATACACAAATGGATAAGGCATACTGTCTGATCATTCATGATCTAGTATCAAAATATTCAAATAAAAATAAATCCTCCAAAAAAGGGTAAACAGTAAATGTGGTATAGTAGATACAGAATTAGGCATTTAGGGGAGAGTGTGGGGTTAGGGAACATGTGTGATGTGTGAGGGATGAGGAGGAGTCTATCGGTCAGGCGGTGGAAGGGTATTTCAGGTAGGAGAAACAAATTCTCATTACACATCATCAGTATGATGAAAGCATGGAGTTAAGTGGAGAAGTAACTGGGTGGGAATTGAGGTGGAGGAGGAAGCAGAGGCAGGGTCATGGAGGACCTTATATACCATGCAAAAGATTATGGATTGTAATGTATGTAGTAGTAATGAGGTATCTTTGTAACAAAATCCATTTTAATAGTCATTAACAAAGAGAATCTTTGCCTCTGTCACCCAATTTCTTATGTTTATTTCAGGGGCAGATTTATTGAAACTAACTAGAGATGATGTGATCCAAATCTGTGGCCCTGCAGATGGAATCAGACTTTTTAATGCATTAAAAGGCCGGTATGTGATTAGTGTGAAAATATCAGGTTGGATTTCAAATGGATTTGAATTCATGGACTCTTCACAATACTTGCTGCACAGCTAAATACATCTTGTCAAAGCATTCTTTTTGAATGCAAGCTTTGTACCAAATAAATGAAGATGAAAAATATCCTTTCCAACACTTGATTCAAGGAATTCCTCGCGATATTTCTTTTTTTCTAGCAGTTTTTTTCATTCAGTAAATATTCATTGTCCCTATTATGAGCTATTAGGTTTTGGGGATACAGTGATGAGCAAAATAGGGTACTCATTATCATGGAGACTACTATCTAATGGGAAGAGAGATAAAGATATAAACAGTAAGTATTTTGGATAGTGATAGTGCTTTGAAGGAAAGCAAAACAAAGACACAGTTGTGACTTATAGAGTACCTAGAATTTGGTTAGGAAAGATCTTTCTGAAGAGAAATTATTTAAGCTGAGTTATGAGAAGACTAGAAGCTATGAGGTCATATGAAGGAAGAGCCTTCTAGGCAAAAGAAACAACAGCTGTAAAGGTCCAGCTTTAGCTAGAGAAGAGATAATTCGTAAGTTTAGGTAAGAATTGCTTAAATGTCTTCTTAGAAATATATTTATAATACAGAGAGTAATTTGTAGTCCCAATTTGTGATTTCAAATTTGCAATAGGTACCAGTAGCATTGATAGAAAAAACATACAAGTCAATGCCATAGAACCAAATCAGTGACTAAATAATGAAACAGATTGTGAAGTACTTGTGTTTCTGTATATTGCAAGAGTTTATCAGTTTGGCTATAATTTAGGAAAATTTTAAGGAAAGATGTGAAATTCACAAAGTATTAATGACTTGGGAAAAAGGAATGGATATTTATTTATTTATTTATTTATTTTATTTATTGCAAGAGAGAGACAGACAGAGAAAGGGAAAGAAGGGAGAGAGATGAGAAGCATCACCTTGTAGTTGTGGCACTTTAGTTGTTTATTGATTGCCTTCTCATACGTGCCTTGACTAGGGATTCAATGATGATCCCATGTTTAAGCTGAGACAGCACTCAAGTCCAGGACCTTAGAGTTTCAAACCTTGGACGTCAGCATCCCAGGTCAGCCCTCTTCTGCACCACCACTGGTCAGACTAGATCTTTCATTTTTAAATGTATTATCTAAAGACCATTTAGAAATAGAAAGCAATAAGATAATCAGATCAAGAGGTAATTGAATACAGTTATCAAAGAAATAAGAACCAAAAGAAGGCTTAGGCTATTTAGGAAAAGAAGGTAATGAAGCAAACAAGACTCTCCAGTTTACTATATTGGCACATTTTAAATAAAAGTTGTATCTTGAACCTAACTCATAAAACAGTGGTTCATGCCCTGGCTGGGTAGCTCAGTTGGTTAGAGAGTTATCCTGATATGCCAAGGTTGTGGGTTTGATCCCTGGGCACTTATAAGAGTCAGCCATAAATAAATAGGACAACAAATCAATGGTTCTCTCTTTCTCTAAAAAAAAATCAATGAAAACAAACAAAAATAGTGGCTCATAACATTTTGACTATAGATGGTCCCTGATTTATAATGGCTCGACTTATGATTGTTCAACTTTAGGATGGTATGAAAATGATATGCAGTCAGTAGAAACTTTACTTTGAATTGTAAATTTTGATCTCTTTCTAGACTCTAGTGATAAATGATACGATACTCTGTAATACTGAGCAGTTTCAGTGAGATGATTTTTCCCAACTCTAAGATCATGTAAGAATTCTGATCACGCATGACCAAGCTGTGGTGCAGTGGATAGAGCGTTGGACTGGGACACAGAAGACCCAGATTCGAAACCCTGAGGTTGCTGGCTTGAGCACAGGCTCATCTGGCTTGAGTGTAGGGTTGCTGGCTTGAGCATGGGATTATAGACATGACCCCATGGTTGCTGGCTTGAGCCCAAAGGTCACTGGCTTGAGCCCAAGGTTGCTGGCTTGAGCAAGGGGTCATGATCACTTGCTCTGCTGGAGCTCCCTGGCCAAGACACATATGAGAGAGCAGTCAATGAACAACTAAGGTGCCACAACAAAGAATTGATGCTTCTCATTTCTCTCCCTTCATGCCTGTCTGTCCCTATCTGTCCCTCTCTCTGGCTCTCTCTGGCTCTGTCAGAAAAAAAGAAAAAGAATTCTGATCAAATTTAATGTAGGCTAAGTTAAGCTATGATGTTTGGTAAGTTTGGTATATTAAAGGTGTTTTCAATTTACAAGATTTTCAACTTAGGATGGGATATCAGTATATAACTTCACCATAAATTGAGGAACATCTGTATTATAACGTTTACATCAAAGGTCACAAACTCAGGTGACCACAGAGGTCACATGTAAATGAGTAACAGTCAAGTCTGGGATGTGTACTGAAGAATGCATAGCCCATGCACAGAGAACAGCTGATTGTTTTCTAGTAGAATGAGGGTTTTGGATCGCCAGATCTGATTTTTGAAGAAAAGCCAAAAATTCAGAGGTGTATATGATGCTTTCTGTGGGAAAAAATTCAGTTAAATGCACATGCACCCCCTCCCAATGGGGAGCTAATAAAACAGCAAATTAGCTTCATTGGCCCATGGGCTGTTAATCTTCAATCCTTGCTCTACAGTAATAATGTAAATGTAACATTAACAGCTTTTTTTTTTTCTCCTTAGGATGGTGCGCCCAAGGCTAACCATTTATGTTTGCCAGGAATCCTTGCAGCTGAGGGAGCAGCAGCAACAGCAGCAGCAACAGCAGCAGAAGCATGAGGATGGGGACTCAACTGGTACTTTCTTCGGTAGGTCCTTCTGGACAGGACAGGACAGATATGAGAAAAGGTGGAGAGATGACTTACCAGCATATGTGATAGGAATTTACAAACAGCAGATTTAGCAATGGTAATAGCTAACGTTTATTAAGTTCCTAGTATATTCCAGGCACTATTCTCGGCAGTTTTGTCATGTTTTTTTTGTGTTTTTTTTTCATCATTTTTTCCGAAGCTAGAAACGGGGAGGCAGTAAGACAGACTCCCGCATGCACCCGACCGGGATCCACCCGGCATGCCCACCAGGGGGCGATGCTCTGTCCCTCTGGGGCGTCGCTCTGTTGCATCCAGAGCCATTCTAACGCCTGAGGCAGAGGCCACAGAACCATCCTCAGCGCCCAGGCCATCTTTGCTCCAATGGAGCCTCGGCTGCAGGAGGGGAAGAGAGAGACAGAGAGGAAGGAGAGGGGGAGGGGTGGAGAAGCAGATGGGCGCTTCTCCTGTATGCCCTGGCCGGGAATCGAACCCGGGACTCCTGCACACCAGGCCGACGCTCTACTACTGAGCCAACCGGCCAGGGCCAGTTTTGTTGTAGTTCCTCTTTACAGTAGATTTTATTGTTATCTCCAGCATTTAGGTGAGGAAAATGAGGCTTAGATATGTTACCCCAAGTCACACACTAGCAAGTGGTTAAGTCAGGATTTGAACTCAGGATTTGACTCTGAGTCCTTCAGAAGAGTGGGCATTTCTAGGGATCAGATTACCTTAAAGAGCAGATAAATATTATATTGACTGCCATTGCTCTCTTGCTCTCTCCCTTTTGCAGTGTACCATGCCATCTACCTAGAAGAATTGACAGCGGTTGAACTGACAGAAAAAATTGCCCAGCTTTTCAGCATTTCCCCTTGCCAGATCAGCCAGATCTACAAGCAGGGGCCAACAGGAATCCATGTGCTCATTAGTGATGAGGTAGGTTTTCAGTACAGCTGAATCACCAGATGGCAATTAATTTGTCAGGGAGTGTGAGAGGATCAAGGTCAGTTCTATTGGGGCAGAGTGCTATTTTCTAGACCAGAGGTTTCAGATGGTTTTGTTTGCTTGCCTCCTAAAATAATTTTCTTTTCTTTTCTTTTTTTTTGTATTTTTCTGAAGTGAGAAGTGGGGAGGCAGAGACAGACTCCCGCATGCACCAAACTGGGATCCTCCCGGCATGCCCTCCAAGGGGCAATGCTCTGCCTATCTAGGGCGTTGCTCCATTGCAGCTGGAACCATTCTAGTGCCTGAGGCAGAGGCCATGGAGCCATCCTCAGCGCCTGGGCCAACTTTGCTCCAGTGGAGCCTTGGCTGCGGGAGGGGAACAGAGACACAGAGAGAAAGAAGAGGGGGAAGGGTGGAGACACATATAGGCGCTTCTCCTGTGTGCCCTGGCCGGGAATCGAACCTGGAACTTCCACATGGTGGGTCACGCTCTACCGCTGAGCCAACCAGCCAGGGCCCTAAAATGATTTTTCAAAAATGTGTATCCCCTTGTACATTTTTAGGGACTTGAACTTTTTTCATTTAAGTTTAAATAGTCGCAAAAGATGTTATTTCTGGGCATATTATGACATTTAAAAATGAAATGATTGCTTCACTATTTTAACTATATTCCATGTAATCTAAATACAAGAGTGATTTAATACTTTCATTTATTTAGGAAAAAAAAAGAGGCCCTGGTTGGCTGGCTCAGTGGATAAGAGCATCAGCCTAGCATGCGAAGTCCCGGGTTTGAAGAAACCATCTGCTTCTGTTTCCCTCTCTCTCCTCCTTCTCTCTCACTATCTCACTCTCTCTTAACACCATCATTATATAGTTGATTAAAACAAGAACAGTGAGTGACTTGATTGGTTCAAGCTTTGGCCCTGGTACTAAGGATAGTTAGGTTGATTTGAGCATTGATCCCAGACGGGTTGCTGGGTGGATTCTGGTCGGGATGCATGTGGGAGTCTGTCTTACTACCTCCCCTCCGCTCGCTTAAAAATAAATAAATAAATAAATGGGAGGCCCTGTCCTGGTAGCTCAGTCAGAGCATCATCCCGAAACACCATGGTTGTGGGTTCAATCTCAGGGCACATACAGGAAGCAGCCAACGAATGCATAACTAAAGTGGAACAACATATAAATGTTTCTCTCTCTCAAATCAATAAAATATATAAAAATGAATACACTTTTTTTTAACAGAATTTTAATGTAATTTCTTTGTTTCCTTTAACTCATATTTCCATTCACTTCCCCCATAGAATTTTTCTTACCATAACCTATTTTTATGCTTGAATACTTTTTATTATTCTACCATATTTCATTGAAACAAAATTTGTTTCAATTAAAATATTTATTTCAGTAAAATTGATAAATTATTTCTTCTGAATAGAATTAACACCATAATTATATAGTTGATTAAAACAGTATAAATGTACTACATGTTTTCATGAGTAATTTTTTCTTTTAAGCGTGAGAGAGAGGGACAGACAGACAGGAAGAGGGAGAGAGATGAGAAGTGTCAACTCATAGTTGTGGCACCTTAGTTGTATAATGATTGCTTTCTCATATGTTCCTTGACTGGGGGGCTCCAACCGAGCCAGTGACCCCTTGCTCAAGCCAACGACCTTGGGCTTCAAGCCAGTGACCTTGGGATCTTATCTATGATCTACTTAGCTTTTAAAACTTAATAACTAAATGGAAGAAAACAAAACAAAGCAATGGATTATTTTTTACTTAAGTCTAATATAATAAAAAGCCACACAAGCAAAATTAAATACAACAGACTGAAGTTTTTAATGATCAGCAAATTTTCTTGCTTCTTTTCAGATGATCCAGAACTTCCAGGAAGAAGCCTGTTTTATTTTGGATACAATGAAAGGTAATAAAATAGTAAGACAAACAAACACCTTTTTCTAGGGGATTTAAGAGCTTTTTTCATACTAGTTCTTTGAGGAGAGATGAAAGGTATTGACCACCGTATTTGAGGTAGAGAAAGTGACTTTTTTTTTAAAGATTTTATTTATTGATTTTTACAGAGAGAGGAGGGGAAAGCAATATGTATCAACTCATAGTTGCTTCACTTTAATTTTCTCTGCTTGCTTGTCATATGTGCCTTGACTGGACAAGCCCAGGATTTCAAGTTGGTGACCTCAGTCAGTGTTCCAAGTCAACGCTCTCAGGTCAAGGCTCTATCCACTGCACCACCACAGGCCAGGCTAGAGAAAGTGACATTATTAGAGATTGTTTCTTTGTATGAATTGACTCCTTGTCATTATCAGAGTAGACAAAGTGTAACTGATGATTCTCTGCCATTCTCTTTTACCTTCCATGGACAAATGAGGAAATTGAGGCTCGTCTTTATCATGTATATTTTATTTATTTGTTTATAGATATTATTTATTGATTTTAGAGAGAGAGAAAAGTGGGGGGGGGGGAGCGGGAAACATCAACTCATAGTTGCTTTTCTCATGTGCTTTGACTGGGCAAGTCTGGGATTTTGAACCAGTGACCTCAGCATTCCAGGTTAACACTTTATCCACTGTGCCACCATGGGTCGGGCATAATATATATTTATCATTAGTATTCTGTGATAATAAGTATGCTGCCCCTTGTCTTCTGTACTTTTTTCTTCCACTGTGTTTTAAAGGTGACTAAAGATTATTCTCTCTCTCTCTCTCTCTCTCTTTTTTTTTACAGCAGAAACCAATGATAGCTATCATATTATACTGAAGTAGGTGTGGGGTATTCCATCCTCAGTGACTGCTGCTTCCTTCACCTCTTGGAAACTCCCCTCTTGAAGGGGCCAGAATGGAGATTTGAAAGTCTGCAGGAACCTGACCCATCTGACTGTGTGTGGGGGGAGTTCAGGCTATGGAGGCAGAGTCCCAGCCATCTGTGTTGGCCCAAGCTCTTGCGGCACACACAGATTACTGCCTAACATGCATTTCTGCAGCTATTCTTAGTTAAAATTTCTGCACCCTGTTGTCATTGAATATCAGTAGAAACTCTACATCATCTGGGGTGTATATTAGGGCATAATGATGGGAATTGTGTGATATTTAATGGAAAGATGTTAAATTTTGTGATATGGAATTGTGTAATTTTTTTTTTATAATATAAAGTGAACACTTATATTCATAAGACTAGATCCTAAATCTCTTTTGCATCAGACATATACTGGCTTTTTACCACAGTTGGCCCCTGAAAACCTCATCAAAGCGAAATACTGAAGTAGACTAGGATTTTTCTTTTGGTTCCCCTGTAATACTATGATGGGTATAATTTTAGCTAACATTTATGGAGCATTTATTTGTGCCATGCAATGCGATAAATTCTTCTAATGGGTTATCTTGTTTAAATTCTCTTAATAATCCTATATGAAGTAGGTAATAATGATCCTAGTTGAAGACAAGGAAATGGAGACATATAGTGGCTAAGTAGCTTGCTGAGCAGCAGGCAGGTAACAGGCAGTGATGCTGAAATCCAAACCCAGGCAGTCTGGCTCTTATTAGTAGCCACCCATTACTGCCACCCATGCAATACCCTGAGCTTGCCATCATTTCTTACTGTGGCTCTTTTGATGAATAGAACTTTATACTGAGTGAGAATTGAGTGTTTAACCACTGAAAGGGACAAACCATACCTAAATAACGAACAAATCAAAACCTACAAAAAAATAGGTGCTTTGTAAGCATCATCTGTTATCAGATCACAGAATTTGAGGTGGTGAAAACTGGGGATTTTCTGTAACTCTGAAAATTCACTATTCTTGAATGACCTTCTCAAACTATTTATTAATGAGCTAAACTAACCCCTCCTTTTTCTTTCCCCTCTCTGCATTTTCTCTTGGTATAGGAAGTTCTTTTACTTATGTGGTATTCTTTTATTTAAGCTTTACAAGAAATTCATTCTGATCCCATTCACATTCTTACCATGTATTTTTGTTCTTCCTTAAAGAATGTGTGTGTGTGTTTACATGTGGTAAGACTATGGGTCTTTTTTACACATGTAAAGTTTTATCGAGAAATCCCTTTACATATTCTGTTGAGGTGAAAAAAAGAATGTTCATAGATTATGTATTGGATTTGGATCTGTGTGTGTGTTTTTAAAGCATTTGATAAAGTTTAAATGTTTTTATACAGAGATTATTGTTCATTAAAATCAACCGGCAACATGGTCTGATTTCTTTTGGTTGGAAACAAATGGAAAACTTTGAAAACTGGAAAATTAAGTCAACAAACTTGTTTAGAACTGACCTGGACAATTTGACATCTTAGACCAAAACAGTTATTTACTGAATGATTACCGATGCTTCCATTTTAGGGGCATTTCTAATTCTTCTATGTTCCTAGGACTGGTTCTCAATTTCAGGGAAATCAGCTCTATCAGCAGGCTCCTATTGTGTTTCTTTTGTTTTGTTTCTCTTCTGTTTGAATAATGTTAGGCTAGGAAGGTTGGACTAGATGACTTTTAAGGTCCTTTCTAAATCAGAATCTGTGACTTGTTTACTGCAAATGATACATAGAATTCTATTAATATATTTACTATAAATTTACACTTATTAATTTTTACTTGAAGTTAGTGGTTTTCTTTCAGAGTAGTCTTCAAATTCATAGAAATGAATTTATACAGGTTTGTCATCACAGGTGTTTAAATTGACCAGAAAATATCTTAGGCTTTCTTTAGCTCCAAAACATATTTATAGTGCCAATAAAAATTGCATTTGTTCATTATTGATCCTTTCAATTAAGTGAAAATTTCAGACTATGTTTTTCATTATGAAAGTTATGTGCAGCCTGGCCTGTGGTGGTGCAGAGGATAAAGCATCAACCTGAAATGCTGAGGTCACCAGTTTGAAATCCTGGGCTTGCCTGGTCAAGACACATATGAGAAGCAAATACTAGTTGATGCTTCCTTCTCACCTTTTTCCCCTCTCTCCTCTCTCTAAAAAAACCAATAAAATAAAATCTTTAAGAAAAAATAAAGTTATGTACAAAGTGAAAATTTTACTTATTTTTTAGCAAGAGAGAGAGAAAGAGGGACAGATAGGGGCAGACAGACAGGAGGGAGAGAGATGAGAAGCATCAGCTCTGTGTTGCGGCACCTTAGTTGTTCATTGATTGCTTTCTCATATGTGCCTTGACCGGAGGCTACAGCAGACCAAGTGACCCCTTGCTCAAGCCAGTGACCTTGGGCTTCAAGCCAGTGACCTTTAGGCTCAAGCCAGTGACCATGAGATCATGTCTATGATCCCACACTCAAGTTGGTGAGCCCATGCTCAAGCCAGATGAATCTGCTCAAGCTGGCGACCTTGAGGTTTCAAACCTGGGTCCTCTGTGTTCCAGATCGACACTCTATCCACTGTGCCTGATGCAAGCACAAAGTGAAAAATTTAAACAATAAAGAAAGGTATAACTATTTCCCTCCTAGTTCCACTATACAGAGTTCATCATTGAGAAAAAGTATTCCTCTATCTTTCTCTCTCTCTCTCTCTCTCACACACACACACACACACACACACTAACTCAGATGGGCTCATGTAATACTAATGACTTGCAACTTGTTCTTTATATTTCTGTAACATATCTTGAACATCCTTATATTAGAATTTATAGTTCTAGCCTGACCAGGTGGTGGAGCAGTGGATAGAGCGTCGGACTGGGACATAGAGCACCCAGGTTCAAAACTACGAGGTCACTGGCTTGAGCACAGGTTCATCCAGCTTGACCGTAGGGCCACTGGTTTGAGCGTGGGATCACAGACATGACCCCATGGTTGCTGGCTTGAGCCCAAAGGTCACTGGCTTGAAGCCCAAGGTCGCTGGCTTGAAGCCCAAGGTTGCTGGCTTGAGAAAGGGGTCATTTGCTCTGCTGGAGTCCCCCCCCCCCCCCGGTCAAGGCACATATGAGAGAGCTATCAATGAACAACTAAGGAGCTGCAGCAAAGAATTGATACTTCTCATCTCTCTCCCTGTCTGTCTGTCTCTATCTGTTCATCTATCTTTGTCACACAAAAAAAGAATTTATATTTTAGTTCCACATTTTTTAAAAATAGCCATTCCCTGTGGATGCCATTTAGGTTAGGTCCTGTGTTTTTTTTTAAGATTTTATTTTTTGCCTGACCAGGCGGTGGCACAGTGGGTAGAGTGTTGGACTGGGATGTGGAGGACCCAGGTTTGAGACCCCAAGGCTGCCAGCTTGAGCGCAGACTTAATCTGGTTTAAGCAAAGCTTACCAGCTTGAACCCAAGGTCACTGGCTTGAGCAAGGGGTTACTCGGTGCGCTGTAGCCCCATGGTCAAGGCACATATGAGAGGGCAATCAACGAACAACTAATGATTGATGCTTCTCATCACTCTCCGTTCCTGTCTGTCTGTCCCTCTCTCTGACTCTCTGTCTGTGTAAAAACAAAACAAACAAACAAAAAACATTGTCTTTTTTGATTTTACAGAAAGAGGAAAGAGAGGGACAGGGAGCGAGAAGTATCAACTCATAGTTGCTTCACTTTAGTTGTTCAATGACTGATTGCTTTTTGTATGTGCCCTGACGCAGTAAGCCGAGGGTTTTAAACCAGTAACCTCAGTGTTCAGGTCGATGCTCTATCCACTGCACCACCACAGGCCAGGCTGGTTAGGTCCATTTGAACATGCATCTTCATAATTTTTTTTTTTTGCCTGTAACTCTAAACTATATTCCTAGAAGTAAAATTTGCTGTATTTTACTTTTTAAAGAATGTGACAGCTGTCTGACCAGGCAGTGGCACAGTCAGTGTATAGAGCATTGGACTGGGATGCAGAGGACTCAGGTTTGAAACCCCGAGGTCACCGGTTTGAGTGCAGGCTCACCAGCTTGAATGTAGGGTCTCTGGCTTGAGTGTGGGTTCATAGACTCCATAATCATTGGCTTGAGCCCAAAGGTCGCTGGCTTGAAGCACAAGGTCTCTCTTTTTTTTTTTTTCTGAAGTGAGAAGCAGAGAGGCAGAGAGACAGATACCTGCATGCGCCCAACTGGGATCCACTCAGCATGTCCACTTGGGGGCGATGCTCTGTCCATCTGGGGCATTGCTCCATTGCAACCAGAGCCAGTCTAGTATAGCCATTCTAGCGCCTGAGGTGGAGGCCATGGAGCCATCCTCGGCACCCAGGCCAACTTTGCTCCAATGGAGCCTTGGCTGCAGGAGGGGAAGACATAGACAGGAGAGGGAGAAGGGTAGAGAAGCAAGCAGATGGGTGCTTCTCCTGTGTGCCCTGGCCAGGAATTGACCCTGGGACTTCCACACACTGAGCTGACGCTCTACTGCTGAGCCAACTGGCCAGGGATAAGGTCACTGGCTTGAGCAAGGGTTCACTCGCTCTGCTGGAGCCCCCGTCAAGGCACATGAGAAAGCAATCAATAAACAACTAAGGTGCCGCAACAAACAATTGATGCTTTTCATCTCTCTCCCTTCCTGTCTGTCTGTCCCTATCTGTCCCTCTGTCTCTCTCCCTGTCTCTGTCACACACACACACAGAATGTGACAGCTGCTATTTAAAATAGTTTAATCTTTTTTGCGGGAAGCAACTACGAGCTGATGCTTCCCGCTCCTCTTCCCCCCTCCTCCCTTTCTCTCTAAAAATATGAGTAAATAAAATCTAAAAATTAAAAAAAAGAGTTTAATGTTTCTGTTTGAGTGAGGGTACAGGAGAAAGACAATGTTTAGATTTTAGACCCTACTGAGAGTAAGTAGCATTGTATTTGACTTAGCATTGTCTGTTCTGTTCCCTTGAAGTATAATAGATTCCTTCTAGAAGATTTTGCTGTATAAAGACTTGATAGTTAAAGAGGAGTTACTGGGAAGTCAGTGCAGGGCTCTAAGGATTGAGTACTAGTCACTATAAGAAATTTGTATAGCCTGACCAGGTGGTGGCGCAGTGGATAGAGCGTTGGACTGGGATGCGGAAGACCCAGGTTTGAGACCCTGAGGTCGCCAGCTTGAGCAAGGGCTCATCTGGTTTGAGCAAAAAGCTCACCAGCTTGGACCCAAGGTCGCTGGCTCAAGCAAGGGGTTACTTGGTCTGCTGAAGGCCCGCGGTCAAGGCACATTAAAAAAAAAGAGAAATTTGTATAGTAAGTAATAAAATAGTTTGTCCAGTATTATGGCCCAATAAGATTGTTTGCCCACATAAATTATTTCTTTAAAAGCTCATTTAAAGGGAGGGGAAATGGGAATGGTCATATTATCTGGAATGAGATTACAGTAGGATGAATACAAAAACTGAGAAAATGAGGGGGCTGATGTTCTGATTCCTGGAAGCCAGGCACTATTAGGCACTAGGTATGTTTTGAGGGGTAGATATGATCTCACCACTGAGTTGGAAGAGCATGAGGAGGCTTGGCAAGTGAAGAAAGCTTGGCATAATGGAACTAGCCATTTCTAATTTTCTAATTTATGCCTAATGAAGGAGTGTTCTGAAAACACTTTGTATCCCCAAGTATTCTGAAAATGTCTTGTATAGGTTTGCTGCAGAGATCTGGGCTGTCTTGCAAACTACCATGCAGGATTGAGTAGAACTTCTGCATTCAGTTTTGAAAGTAACACAAATTAAGGGTGCAAATATTTGTAGTCAGGTTTGAGCTTCTCCCTCTTCACTGTAGTTTTTTTCTGTGGTCAGTACTTAACAATTCCATATAGCTTGGGACTAAAGAGCTAAAGTTGAGGCATTTTATCATTTTTCTGAGTTGTTGGTTGTTTTTGTTGGCCATGGATGGGTCCTTTTAGGAATTTGATCTGTTATGGCCTCTGCTGGTCTGAGAACTCCAGTCTTGGGAATGACAGAAATGTCCCACCTAGCTGCATCATTTATACAGGGTGGGGCAAAAGTATGTTTACAGTTGTGAGTTCTCGAAACACAGAGTTTATTCTTGTACTATTATTTATTAATTATTGTGTTATTTTCCATATGAACAATTGTAAACCTGCGTTTACCCCATCCTGATTACTAGTTCATATCGAGTATTCCTGCATCATTTTTCTCTTTAAAATGCTCTATTTTCTTCATTGTGGGCTAAGGCTTTTTTTACTAGAATGTTTATTTTTAGTTTGTGATTAAATTTTTGTTTCATTGTATGAACTCCAAGGCTTACATGAAGAAGAATTAACTACCACTGCAAATGGAATAAGCTGCAAAAGATGACTTATATCATGTGAGATTAATGCTATCAGTACCTTTTTCTCTATCATCATCATTATTATTTTTACTATTGCTTCTTTTAGTGACCTTGTATTTTATCTTTGACTTTAAACTTCCATCTGTTTCCACTTCCTCCTTTTTCATTCTTCAACATTCCTATTCACTTCCAGGTCTGTTCTGTGTATCTTATGAACATAGGCCTATTCAACAAGTTACCTTGGAAATTGCAACTAAGTCTAATATTTGCCTTCTCAAATTCAGAGATTTAAAAGTTATATATGCCTTACCAGGTGGTGGCGCAGCAGATACAGCGTCAGACTGGGACATGGAGGACCCAGGTTGAAGCCTCGAGGTTGCCAGCCTGAGTGTGGGCTCATGGGCTTGAGCACGGGCTTACCAGCTTGGTGTCACTGGCTTGAGCCTGGGATCATAGACATGACGCCATGGTCGCTGGCTTGAGTCCAGAGGTCGCTGGCTTGAAGTTCAAGGTCGCTGGCTTGAGCCCAAAGTTGCTGGCTTGAGCAAGGGGTCACTTACTCTGCTGTAGCCACCCATCCCCTGCCCCCAGTCAAGGCACATATGAGAATGCAATTAATGAACAAGTAAGGAGCTGCAATGAAGAATTGATGCTTCTCATCTCTCTCCTTTCCTATCTGTCTGTCTCTATCTGTCCCTCTCTCTGACTCTGTCAAAAATAAAAAAATAAATGTTATATAGGAATTAGCCTGACCAGGCAGTGGCACAGTGTATAGAGCGCGGGCTTGGGATGCTGAGTACCCAGTTCAAAACCCCGAGGTCGCCAGCTTGAGTGCCGGCTTATCAGGCTTGAGCGTGACATAACCCTGTGGTCACTGGTGTGAGCCCAAGATCACTAGCTTGAGCAAGGGGTCACTCGCTCGGCTGGAGCCCCCCAGTCAAGGCACAAATGAGAAAGCAATCTGAACAACTAAGGTGCCACAACTATGAGTTGATGCCTCTCATCTCTCTCCCTTCTTGTCTGTCTGTCCCTGTCCCCCCTCAAAAAAAGTTATACACGAATTAAAATTTTAATTGGATTAATGTCAATTTAAGGGACTTGCTATTTAAAAATATTCATGTATTATTTATTGTATTATTATACTACTTTGTACTGTACAGGGTCTTTTGGGACATGAGTGAAACCTAGTTACGTATATTAGGTAAATCTGTTTTCATATATTTTTATAAGATGATGTGCACGTTCCTTATTTTAATCACTGCAGATTCTTATTTTCTTTCTGAGTTCTAATGTCTGATTTTCCTTTAAGGATTTAGTTAATATATTTCTCTGGATATCTTTATAACTTTGCTTCAGCTTTTTACTTACCTCCTTTAGGCTTATTAAGCTTGTCCTCTCTAAACTCACCAGCCCTGCACTGGATCTCTCAAACCTGGTAGTTACTTTGCTTTTAATAGGGTATCTGTGGTGTTATACACATATGCAGATCAGTCAGTCTGTGTCCTTTTTGAAGTCTTCCTCTTTGATAAACTCACTCAACTTCTTTGTTTCTGCTTTTAAATTGCTCTGGCCTTTCCCCCCATATTTGCACATATAGATCTCTTTTGGTTAGTTTGAAATTGGTCACAAAGAGGTGCATGCTTGGCTCTTTAGATCTGGATATAATTAAATATGAATTAGTAAAGTAACATATAAGTTTAGGCTAAATCTGCAAGTTTCTATCAGTGTAAAAACAAATACAAAGCCTTAGCTTTTTATTTTAACCTTTTCTCTATGAAACTCAGCACATAGTAAGTATCTTCTAACCGATTAACTTAAACCCTCTCTGGAGAGTGTATTCTTGTTTATCTTTTGGTGGTAAATAAGAGTTGATACAGTATAAACTTTGGTTTCAGATTAGCCTCTGTTCAAATCCCAGGTCAGCCTGACCAGGCGGTGACGCAGTGGATAGAGCATCGGACTGGGATGCTGAGGACCCAGGTTCGAGACCCCGAGGTCGCCAGCTTGAGCGCAAGCTCATCTGGTTTGAGCAAAAAAAAAAAAAGCTCACCAGCTTGGACCCAAGGTCGCTGGCTTGAGCAAGGGGTTACTCAGTCTGCTGAAGACCCGCGGTCAAGGCACATATGAGAAAGCAATCAATGAACAACTAAGGTCTTGCAACAAAAAACTGATGATTGATGCTTCTCATCTCTCTCCATTCCTGTCTATCTGTCCCTGTCTATCTGACTCTCTCTCTGTCCCTGTAAAAATAAATAAATAAATAAATAAATAAATAAATAAATAAAATAAGAAAACAAATCCCAGGTCGTGTTCTTCCTGGATGTGACCTTGGACAAAATAATCTCTTAAACCTCAACTTTCTCCTCTTAAAAAGAGGATAATACTAAATTCATTGGGTTGTTGGGAGTTTAAAATGGATAATGAGTATAAAAGTTTTATTTTTGTACTAAATACACTTATTCAATTGCTCAATAAATATAGTATACTTTTGACTACATGATCACCTTTATATGTAAACATAACTGTAAGACAGATGTATAAACACAGCCCAGGACACAAAATTTTTTTTTTTTTTTTTTTCATTTTTCTGAAGCTGGAAACAGGGAGAGACAGTCAGACAGACTCCCGCATGCGCCCGACCGGGATCCACCCGGCACGCCCACCAGGGGGCGATGCTCTGCCCATCCTGGGCGTTGCCATGTTGCGACCAGAGCCACTCTAGCGCCTGAGGCAGAGGCCACAGAGCCATCCCCAGCGCCCGGGCCATCTTTGCTCCAATGGAGCCTCGGCTGCGGGAGGGGAAGAGAGAGACAGAGAGGAAAGCGCGGCGGAGGGGTGGAGAAGCAAATGGGCGCTTCTCCTGTGTGCCCTGGCCAGGGATCGAACCCGGGTCCTCCGCACGCTAGGCCGACGCTCTACCACTGAGCCAACCGGCCAGGGCACAAAATTTAATCTTTGGTTTTCATCGGTGGCTGCTGTTATTGATCATGTGTCTTTTCTTCCTATTCTGCTTTGACTTTCATGTCCTCAAAACAAACCTCTGACTCATGATTTGTGCATTCTGAGCTGGTCCATACATAGGTAGCAGCATGGGTCAAAGCAGTAACATTTAGAACTGGTTGTCCAATGTTATTATTTATATATTAATAATATTAGCATTTCTTTTTACTTTTCTTTGTAGTTTCTAGTCTACTGCAACTGAGCTTCCTGGGCATTTGACCTTCATAAACCCTGCTTAGGCTGGAGGCAGAATTGCAGTTAATATGGGTTAACTGGCACCATTGAGGTAACTTACCTAGTGATTCCATCAAGACAATGAATTGGTGCATAAGTGACTCTATAAGTGGTTGTAATGTTTGTTAGAGGTTTGTCAGATGTTATTTTTTTTTATTTTTATTTTTTTTGTATTTTTCTGAAGCTGGAAACGGGGAGAGACAGTCAGACAGACTCCCGCATGCGCCAGACCGGGATCCACCTGGCAGGCCCACCAGGGGGCGACGCTCTGCCCACCAGGGGGCTACGCTCTGCCCACCAGGGGGCAATGCTCTGCCCCTCCGGGGCGTCGCTCTGCCGTGACCAGAGCCACTTCAGCACCTGGGGCAGAGGCCAAGGAGCCATCCCCAGCGCCCGGGCTATCTTTGCTCCAATGGAGCCTTGGCTGTGGGAGGGGAAGAGAGAGACAGAGAGGAAGGGAGGGGGGTGGTGGAGAAGCAAATGGGCGCTTCTCCTATGTGCCCTGGCCGGGAATCGAACCCAGGTCCCCCAAACGCCAGGCCGACGACGCTCTACCGCTGAGCCAACCGGCCAGGGCCTGTCAGATGTTATTTTGACTGACCTAGAGCATCCTGCCAAATTGGATGCTATCTTTTTTATTATTACTACTATTATTATTGATTTGAGAGAGAGAAACATTGATTTGTTTTACTTATTTATATATATATTGGTTGATTTTTATATGTGCCTTGACCAGGAATCAAACCCAAAACCTTGGCCTACCAGGATAATGCTCTAAGCAGCTGAGCTACCTAGTCAGGGTAGATTCTGCTATCTTAAAGAATAAGTTAACTTGCCTGACCAAGTGGTGACACAGTGGATAGAGCATTGGCCTGGGATGCTGAGGACCCAGGTTTGAACACCAAGGTCACCTGCTTGAGCGCAGGTTCACCTGCTTGAGTGCAGTGTCGCTGGCTTGAGCGTGGGATCATAGACATGACCTTATGGTGCCTGGCTTGAGCCCAAAGATCACTGGCTTGAACCTAAGGTTGCTGGCTTGAGCAAGGTGTCACTGGCTAGACTGGAGCCTCCAGGTCAAGGCACATACGAGAAAGCAATCAATGAACAACTAAGATGCTGCAGCTATGAGTTAATGCTTCTCATCTCTCTCCCTTTCTGTTTGTCTCTCTCTCACTTAAAAAACGAACAAATAATAAGCTAACTTTGCTTTAGATGTCATTTAGTTTGGTGTCTAACCAACAAAGCTTGGGCACTGAGGCTGATGGTATCCTGATAAATTTCCATGACTGCTCAAACTCTAGATGTGTAGGCATATGAGACCGTTTTTTTTTTTAGCCTACCCACGTGACTTTTAGGCTGTTTTTTGTTACTCAGCCCACTGATTCACAGAGTGGTCTGGGGCCTTTTCTTCCTTTGTTTTCTGTGTGTCCGGGAAAAACAGAATCATGAACATTTAGGTAGCACTGACTGTTTTGTAAACATTTTATACTATATTAACTTTCAGTCTTCACAAACCCCTGTAAGATACATATTGTTGCCTCCATTTTGAAGATAAAGAAGCTATGGTACAGAGAAGTTACATACCTTATTAAGGGTTACACTGCTAGTGAGGAATAGAGGAGTTGGGGTTTATATTCAGGTCATCTGGCTCCAGGATCACATATTATATATATCACACCTAAATTTTAGCAGATAGGGAGATGATCAATTCATGGTACCCTAAGGACTGCCTTTTTGTGATCTGCTGCTGTTTCATTTTGCAATGTTGTTTCCTAGCCTTTTGGAGCCTCTGATGTCACCTAGGGTAGAGTAATGGAATTTGTGGCATTTTCCCCAGGTCACTCAACCTCTAGATCTGGTTCCCTAGTTCTTGGTTGCAGTGACAAGTTAGGCTTTGGAACCAGGCTCACCTGAGTTTAAATCCTGCCATCCATTAGTCCAATAAATACACAGTAAATATCTACTGATCAAATACCAGGCTTTGTACCGGGTAGTGACCACACAGTAAACAAAACAATTTCTTGCTCTCAAGAAATTTGTTCAAGTGAGAGAAGACAAAAATATAAATATATGTCAGGTGGTAAATACTAAGAAGAAATACAGTGTGTCCGTAAAGTCATGGTGCACTTTTGACCAGTCACAGGAAAGCAACAAAAGATGATAGAAATGCGAAATCTGCACAAAATAAAAGGAAAACTCTCCCAGTTTCATACCTATTCAGTGCAGTTCGATGTGGGCTCACGCACAGATTTTTTAGGGCTCCTTAGGTAGCTATCCTGTATAGCCTCTACAGACTCGTCACTGACTGATGGCCTACCAGAACGGGGTTTCTCCACCAAACTGCCGGTTTCCTTCAACTGCTTATCCTACCGAGTAATGTTATTCCTATGTGGTGGCGCTTTGTTATAAACATGCCGATATTCGTTGCTCTTTGGTCACGGATTCGAATTTAGCAAGCCACAGAACACACTGGACTTTTCTCTGTACCATCCACATCTCAACTGGCATGTCGTGGGCTGCTCCGCTGTATACACGGTGTTACGTCATCATCTGCGCATGCGTACATGCTGCCACATCATCCTACAGAACTGGGTTTTCCTTTTATTTGGTGCAGATTTCACATTTCTATTGTCTTTTGTTGCTTTCCTGTGACCCGTCAAAAGTGCACCATGACTTTACGAACACACTGTATAAGGCAAGGGGATAGAGACTAACGGGAAGCACTATTTTAGAAATATGGTTAGGAAAGGTCTCTGATAAGGGGACATTTGAACAAATATTAAGTGAGGCATTATGTGGGTAGCTGGTGAGAGAGTGTTCCAGGCAAAAGGCCCTGAGATGAGACCATGATTGTCTTGTTGAAAGAACTTAAAGGAGGCCAGTGGGCCAGTGTAAGCACAGTAAGGGACAGGAAAAGTAGAAGCAAACAAGATGACCCAGGATTGGGGGTGGTTAAGCGAGAGGATGCACCCATCTCTTATAGAGCCTGATAGGTCAAAGAAGAGACATGAGCTATGTACTTTGAGTGAGACAGGAAATCAAGGCAGGGTGTCGCTGATGAATTACACATAACTTGAGTCTTTGTTTTGTCCATCTTAAACATGGGTTGCAAAGTTGTGAAGATCTGTGATCATGTAAAAACAGTTTTGAAAGAAAACATTTAAATCAATCCGTCAGTACAAATTGAGATAATACATTGCTTGTAGTTTATTCTCTGTACCTTGGGCAGGCTGCAGCCTGTCATGCTGCTTAAGACTAAGGTATCCCATGAGTAAGCTAAGGGGGATTATGTTCCTTTTCAGGCATAGGAATGTGGTCCTGTCGAAAGGAAAAGGGTAATTTTAGAGAACTCGTTTAGACATTGACGGTCTCCCCTCTTCCAGAGGCTGCAGCGGCGTCAAACTCGCTTTCCCAGGGTCCGTTGCAGCAGAGACTCCGCCTACTGAGCCTGCTTGCTTGGAAAGCTGCGGCTTTGCGCCTGTCGCCGCCTCCAACTCCCGGCATGCCGCTGGGCGTAGGGCTTGCATGTAGACTCCATTTCCCAGCCTGCCCCTTGGCTTGGTCAGGACGTGCCGGCGCCTATAAGAGTCGAATTGCTGGGGCTGGAGCCTATTGTTAGCTGGAGCCGAGGCGGTGTTGGGAGGCTACTGCCGGTGGCTCTTCTGTTGTCGGAGCCATTCAATCTCTGCCGCCTGCCGGCCGACTTGCCCACCCGCCTTCGCTCCCTCTCTGTCCTGCAGCCCTGGGAACTCCCCAACCGCGCCGCGGTCCCGGAACTCGCTCTCTCCCTCCTTCTCACCACCGGGCTGGGACTGTGGCAGCAGCAGTGGGGGCGGCAGAGACCATCCCGGGAGGAGGCAGCTGCGGCGGGGCCGGTAATGGGCCTGGGGGTGTGGGGCTGAGGGTGCAGCTTGTTCCTTCCTCGGGATCGGCCCGCGGGCGGCGGCGGGGGAGCTGCGCGGATGGAGGGGTCAGAAATGAGGGAGGCTCGGACGGAAGCGGTCGGGGGGCGGGGAGCTGAGGCGCCTGTGGGAAGGGGAAGAGCAGGGAGAGGCGTGGGAGCGAGCAGCTCGGAGATCGCGGGGAGCAGCTCGAAGGAGACCGATGGGCGGCTTGGAAGCCAGCATGACTGCGGATGAGGGTTGAGTTCGGAATGGAGTAGAATAGAGGGAAATGAAGGAAAGGGAGGAGGAATAGAGGGAAATGTGGGAGGAGTGGTTGGGAATTGGTGAGTAGCAGGCAAGAAGGGATAGGAAGGGTGGGTAGGGGCTGCCCTTACCAAGATAAGAATGAGCGGGAAGGTTACGGGAATCAAAGAAATGGGCCGGAAGCTGAGGGTTTCAGCGGGGAACTGGTGACTTGACATGTCCTTTCAGCAGCTCAGATTCCTGATGTGTCTCCCATTTTCCTGGCGTTGTGTGGGAAAGGAAAGCATCGCTTGCCCTGGTTGCTAGCTTGATCTTTTTCACAGGCCCAAACACGCAGCTGACAACCATTCCTCCTTTTTAGTGTCCTGGTCTTGATTCATCCTTTTAAGGGGGTTGAGAGTTGCTTTGTAACACACAAACCGTTCTTCAGTATGAAATGTTAGAGAAGTTATCCCCAAGAGACACGGTGTCCCCTTGCCCTCCAGTTTTCAGTTCAAGGAAAATCCATAGTTGATTCAAAATTTCCTTTGCTATATTGACTTCTCATTTTGCAAATTTCCAAAGCCAAGAAGGTGTTGGTGTGTACCAGATATAAATGACTGAATATCCTTGAGAGTTAATGGTCCCTACAGCATCATGTCCCAGTTCTTCCACAAAGATCTTGTGTCCTCGGTATGATGGTGGTATAGACATGGAAAGCCAAATTCTAACCCTGTGTCAGTGAATCTGTACACAGCAGGGAGAGGGTGTTGGAGGGAGACTTCCTTGAAATACCTAGTTTAGAGGGTGTTTTTTCACTTGAGTGCTTTGAAAGTTCATGAAAGTTCATCCTGGTAATCACAAGGACACACAGATCCACAAAATTCATAGTATTTGAGAATTAACCACAAGATATTGTAGAAGGAGAAACAGGACAGGTAATTTTATTCGGGTCATCATAACACTTAGCAAGCCTTCCTCTAACCTAGCTATAGTTGATATCCCAAATGATCTTACTAGAGATTTTGGTCCCTTGACCCTTAGCAGAAGGTTGGGTTCCAGTTGAGTGGACAGGCTTTCTCCTATGAGATGTACCTTGTATTATTTTCAGTTCATTTAAGAAAGAGGCTTTTATTACATAAACTTTGCAAATTATTCTGCATCCACAAAATTTGGCAGGGGTAAGCAGGGCCCCTCTTTTGTTAGTCTCATTCTGGTCTTTGGGATTCATTAAAGGAATCTTCATAGACCTGAAAGGCTTACATCTAGTACTAAAATACACATGCTGTATATCTATTTGGTGCTAGCCTAATATCATCTACATGTTGTGGATACCTTTGGAAAATGTTCAGCTAGAAATACTTGAGAAAAAACCCTAAAGCATGTAGTCAGAAAGCGTCAGTTGACCTTTCATTTCATTGGCATTTACAAGCTTTTATAAAGGTTTGCATTATTTTCTCAAAAAGCATTTGTTGTTTGAGGTGCTCATTTTGTCAGTTAACTGTCAGTTATGGCCTGCATTGCCAGTCTCAAGTTGATTATTTCTCTATGGGTTTAAGTGCCAGGAGTGTAACTTGTGTTTCTCTTAAACACACGCATTGATCCTCTGCCAGTTGAGAGATGGGAAAGACTGGTTTCTTTTTTTTTAATTTTTTATTTTTTACAGAGACAGAGAGAGGGATAGACAGGGACAGACAGACAGGAATGGAGAGATGAGAGGCATCAATCCTTAGTTTTTCGTTGTGCATTGCGACACCCTAGTTGTTCATTGATTGCTTTCTCATATGTGCCTTGACCGCCGGCCTTCAGCAGACCGAGTAACCCCTTGCTCAAGCCAGCGACCTTGGGTCCAAGCTGGTGAACTTTTGCTCAAACCAGATGAGCCCGCGCTCAAGTTGGCAACCTCGGGGTCTCGAACCTGGGTCCTCAGCATCCCAGTCCGATGCTCTATCCACTGAGCCGCTGCCTGGTTAGGCAAAAGACTGGTTTCTAATTGTGATCTGCAAGGAGGTTGATTTGTTAAGATGGAAAATGTGAAACTTATTCTGGTTGTTATTGCAAAACAAGATCTCCTCAGGCCACTGCAGAAGTGGATAGGAGGTTTGTTCTTGGTGCCTAGTGAACATCTTTATCTAATAAGTCAAGTTCACACCAGAGAGTTGAACAAGGAGAGCTAGGTTGAAATTTAAACTTATATTGGCTGTCAGGGCAGAATCGATGGATTTTAGAAAAAATTTTTTTAATGGAGTTAATGTCATCATGATGCTAACAGATCCTGGGTAGGGTTAAGAGAGCTAAATCAATATGCATGTTATTTACACATATCCATAGATTCTTCTGAGGCATTTTAAGGAAAAGATTTTTCTCCTAGGTTTCATGTCTTTTTTTCTTTTTCTTCCTTACCTACCTCTTGTCATTGCCCAGAAACCACTATTCCAGAAGTGGGGAGGGAGAGGGGGAGACATAGATAAAAGAGCGAAGGAGAAGGAAACAGCAGCCAGCAGTCCTTGCTGCAGCAGAGTGCACAGCAGTTACCCTAACAGAAACGATACCCCTGAGGGCAGCTGCGTTAAGACTGGAGAATTTTGATACTAAAGATGATTTTGGACCATACCCAATGTCATGCAGGGCTTAAAGAGAAATATCAAAGGGAACCCACACTACCAAAAGCAAAGGGACACTCTGGAAAGAACCAAGTGCACATTTGCTTCCAATCATAAATCCCTGAGTAATTCCAGGCTGAAGAAAAGGCCAGTTTCCTGGTAGCAACACCAATCTGGGTCTCAGTTACAAACTGACGCTGGACTTACATCCTTTCTAAGAAAGCAGATTTTCAGTTCAGTCTGAATTTTTGTGTGGTTGATAAGGTTTTTAAGTGGGGAGAAAAAATTAAATTCAGTGGTCAACATATTCTTTTCCTTTTTTTTTAATTTTTTTTTTTTTTGTGTGTGTATTTTTCTGAAGCTGGAAACGGGGAGAGACAGTCAGACCGACTCCCGCATGCGCCCGACCGGGATCCACTCGGCTCGCCCACCAGGGGGCGAGGCTCTGCCCCTCCGGGCATCGCTCTGTTGCGACCAGAGCCACTCTAGCACCTGGGGCAGAGGCCACAGAGCCATCTCCAGCGCCCGGGCCATCTTTGCTCCAATGGAACCTCAGCTGCAGGAGGGGAAGAGAGAGACAGAGAGGAAGGAGAGGGGGAGGGGTGGAGAAGCAGATGGGCGCTTCTCCTGTGTGCCCTGGCCGGGAATAGAACCCGGGACTTCTGCACGCCAGGCCGATGCTCTACCACTGAGCCAACCAGCCAGGGCCTTTTCCTTTTTTTTTTTTTAAATCCCACTGACATAAGTACTCGGTTGTAAAGTTTCCCCCACCCCCACTCCATAATAGAATGGAATGAGAAATTTGTATCTTTAGACTCAGCACTATTCTTAACTGGTAAAAAGTCCTTGGCTGTCTCTATTCTTACCATGTCCTAGGAATGTGAACTCTGATGGCAAGATCAGGAACCTGAAGAACAGAATTGATACTTTGGGCTCATTTTTAAGTTTAAATACAGTTCTTATGAAGTACTTGATTTTTCCCCCCTCCCTGGCCAGATTTATTTCAGGAATGTGTTTGTCTGAGACCTATATGGCTAAAGTTTCTTAGGTCCATCTTGTGACTTACAAAGGCAGAATTCTGATGAGATCTGGATAAAGTTGGAAATATTGTTTCTAAAATACTTACTATATATCTGGTTGACTATTTAGAGTTTATCCAAGAGTAGGCAAATTGGTTCTAGGAAACAACAGTCCAAAAAAACAGCTCTGTAGCAGGCATCCTTTGACACCACAGTATATTCTGGGTAGCTGTTCTGCAGTAATGCAGCCGTGTCTTTCTGGGCAGTGTTGTTATTCCTGCAGTATAATTAGCAACTAGTGAGATCACAGTCTGGGGAGATTCTGGCATTACGGAGGCAAAGCAGGGAGGCTTCGTATCCTCACACGTGGCTCTGGCTCTGACAGCATTTCTGTTGAGCAGATTCATATCCTTGGGAACTAAAGACGAAGACAGAGGAAAGATTTGTATCCGAGACTCCTTGGTTGTGTGATGGTTTGTTGAAGACACTCCTGCCATATTGATGTAACCAGAGTAAACTGTCTTTCTTTTGCTATTTGTTTTCCCCTTGCTGGTTTCTTTACAGAGGGCAAAGGTGGTAAAGCTAACTTTTCCTTGCACAGAGGAAGACGATAGACCTGCAGGGCCCTCTCTTATGGAGTAGTATGAGATTGGAGATTCTGGGTTTTGAAGCTAGTGCAGATTCTAATCTTCAGTCCATTCTTTAGAACCAGATTTGACCGTTTTAGGAACCTGGAGAGACACTTTATACTTGTGAAGATCTGGGTAAAGCATTTCCCTGGCTGCCGATGCACTTTGAAATTGAGAGCCTAAAGCAGTATTTCCCAAATATGTTCCATGGATCATTTGCCCCCTAAAATACTCTGGAAAACAGAGGGTTCCATAATCAGGTGTATGAGATGCTGTGCTCTGTTTTCTTCCACCCTTTCCATGTTAGCATACTAAAAGCCTCTATATGTCCTCCCATAAGCAGTTTTCTAAACTATTTTGACAGAGCAGCCCTATATCCATGTAAAAGCTATTAATAGCCATTGAATTAGTTTATTTCATACACACACTTTGGGAAATGCCAGGCTGTATCTTCACTAAGAAAAATAATTGGATCTAGTCTAGGTTTAGGCACTGTATAATTCTGCTTTTGATACCCTGTCCCTCCTACGGGCCCCCTGGAGAGCTTTCCTGTGTGATCAGAAGGGCAGCTCTTGTTATCCCTCACTAATGAAGCCTAGAGCCCAGCTGGCTTGGAACCAAAGGCCTTCATTCTACTGGGAAAGGTGCTGCGGTTACTCATGTCATTATTCTGAGACTGAGAATGGAGGGGCTGAGGGGAAACAAAACGAGGGGGAAAATGTTGGCTGGAATCAGTAGAGAAATTCCCTAATTTGGAGAGACCATCAGTGCTAGCTCAGGTGCTCTGTCTTCAATTGAAGAGCTTTTTTGCTAGTCTTGGGAGGGGTCTGTCTTAGGACAGGAATGCTGATTCCTCTTTTCCCCTGGGCAGAATCCTGATGCACCTGGCTTGCTGGTGGTGAGCAGGGGCTTCGGGGCCAACAGTGTGGGCTCCCCAAGGAAACCCCTTTGAAATCAATGGATGAATTCACGGGCTCGGGTCTCAAGAGGAAGTTTCATGATGTGGATGTGGGCTCATCAGTGTCCAACTCAGACGATGAGATCTCCAGCAGTGACAGTGCCGACAGCTGTGACAGCCTTAATCCTCCTACAACTGCCAGCTTTACACGTGAGTGAGCCGCTCCCTCCCTGCATCCACCCGTGTCCCGTCATCAGAGCCCACTGCAGTTCTTGCACAGCTTCTTCTAATCAGGTTGAGGGTTTTCCCTTAATCACAGTCTTTCTCACTCTTAGCTCAACTTTGCTCTTTGGAGGACCTCATTGCTCCAATAGTGTAGACTTAAGTCTGATTTATTCTAGCTGATTTTACTTGTGCTTGGTTTGTGGGTCCCCAGAATGGGTTGAATTAAGTGGAAGAGAGGAGTCCAGGATTCTACCCTTCCCCAGCACAGTCCCATAGAGTTCCATGATATTGTAGGACATAAATCCTTATTGCCTAGACAACTGGGGAAACTCCAGATTTTTTTAATTCTTCTGACTCAATTAGTTTCTTGGAAAGAATTTCTGATAGTATAGATCGGGGTTTCCTGTGGGCCAAATCTGGCTTACTGCCTGCTTTTGTAAATAAAGTTTTTTTGTTTTTTTTTTTAAGATTTTATTTATTCATTTTAGAGAAGGGGGAAGAGAGGGAGGGGAGGAGCAGGAAGCATCAACTCCCATATGTGCCTTGACTGGGCAAGCCCAGGGTTTCAAACCGGCAACCTCAGCGTTCCAGGTCGACGCTTTATGCACTGCGCCACCACAGGTCAGGTGTAAATAAAGTTTTATTGGAACACAGTCTTACCCATTGTCTATGATTGCTTTCATGCTATAATGGCAGAGTTAAGAAGTTGCAACAGAGGCTTTATGACCTGAAAAACCTAAAATACTTACTACCTGGCCCTTCATAGAAGTTTGCTATCCCATTATTTAACGCTATCTAATAGAATTTTCTGTTATGAAAGAAATGTTCTGTATCTACACTGTCTACTGTGGTATCTGCTATGGTAGCCATTAGCCATATGTGGCTATTGAACCCTTGAAATGAGATTGTTTTTAGTGAAGAGCTAAGTTATAAATGACTTTTCATTTTGTTTATTATTTTTATTTTTTATTCAGTGAGAGAAGAGGAGGGGAGGGGCAGAGACAGACTCCCACATGTGCCCTGGTGCCCCGACCAGGATCCACCCAGCAAGCCCATTAGGAGGCAATGCTCTGCCCATCTGGGGCATTGCTCCATTGCTCAGCAACTGAGCTCTTCTTAGTGCTTGAGGTGGAGGCCATGGAGCCATTCTCTGCTTCTGGGGCCAACTTGCTCAATAGAGAGAGAGAAGTGAGAGGGAGAAGAAGAGGGAGAGGGGTGGAGAAGCAGATGGATGCTTCTTCTGTGTTCCATGTCTGGTAATTGAACCCAGGACACCCACATGCTGGGCTCTACCACTGAGCCAGCTGGTTAGGGCCTATTTATTTATTTATAAAGCAATCTTTTATTATTAGTATTATTGATTGATTTTAGAGAGATAGAGGAAGAAGGAGAGAGAGAAGCATTTGTTGCTCTATTTTTGTTGTGCTTTTTTTGGTTGCTTCCCGTATGTACTGTGACTGGACATCACATTTGCAACTTGGGTGTTTTGGGAGGACGACCAACTGAGCTAAACAGCCAGCACCTAATGCTAGTTTATTTACATTAATATTGAAATTGACATGTATGGCTAGTAGCTGCTATGTTGGACAGTAAAGCTATATAGATTGTTTTATTCTGATTACCTAGATATCCTCTTCCCGGCTGATGTCTAAAAATAGAATTTGTGGTCTGTTTGGGTAAAGTCAGTCTAGAGGCAGTGCTGTGGACCAGCTAATGCTCAAGGTCCCTTCCAACTATGCATTTATGATTTAAAAATTAGAAATGTCTCTAGGAATATTAAAAACTGAGAAATAGCCTGACCAGGTGGTGGTGCAGTGGATAGAGCATCAGACTGAGATACGGAAGGACCCAGGTTTGAAATCCCGAGGTTGTCGGCTTGAGCGCAGGCTCACCACAGGGTTGCTGGCTTGGGGAAGGGGTCACTCGCTTTGCTATAGCGCCCCCCCCAATCAAGGCACATATGAGAAAGCAATCAATGAACAACTAAGGTGTCACAGTGTAGAATTGATGTTTCTCATCTCTCTCCCTTCCTGTCTGTCTGTCCCTCTCTCTGACAAAAAAAAAAAAGAGAAATTATTTGAAAAAAGAAAAAAATGCCTCTACTCTAGGTACAGGGAGTATCTTTGAAGAGTGGAGAGCCTAGATAGATGAGAAAGAATGAGGTCCCCACACAGACCATCTCTGGATTAATACAAGTGCTCTCTGTGCTCCCTTCTCAGCCACATCCATCCTGAAGCGGCAGAAGCAGCTGCGGAGGAAGAATGTACGTTTTGACCAGGTGACTGTGTACTACTTTGCCCGGCGCCAGGGTTTCACCAGTGTGCCCAGCCAGGGTGGTAGCTCTCTGGGCATGGCCCAGCGTCATAATTCTGTACGCAGCTACACACTCTGTGAGTTTGCTCAAGAGCAGGAGGTGAACCATCGGGAGATTCTTCGTGAACACCTGAAGGAGGAGAAACTCCATGCCAAGAAGATGAAGGTGCCTGGGGGGGCTGGGGTCCGGTACTGCTCATGGACCAGAATAAAGTGGGGAACCACCTAGGTCTATTAATTTTTTTCTTTTCTTTCTTTTTAACTGTTGCCCTTGGCATGTAGATCCAGTTCTAGTGAAAAGGCTCAGATTTGAAATCAGATCACAGTCTGAGATACTGTTCTTTTGTGTCTGGTAGGGTCTACCAGTGATACCAAAATGGCTTCTCTAGAATTCCCTACCCTTGGTCCCTCAAAATATTTTTTTAAAGTTTAAAATGCAAATGCTTAAAGACATTCAAGTCTGCTACCCCTAGAACCTGAGGAAGCACAGTATTTCAGTTTCCTGTCGGATGAGTAGCTGTTGCACTCATGCACAGGTTTTGGATCTTTTACATTGTCTGAAAGAATCCTTCTATTTATAAGTATAGTCTTTTAGGGTGTAAACTAAAATCTCTAGGTGACAATCTTTTAGGTGTAAACAATAGCATTACCAAATGATTATTTTGATTTGTATAGTACTGTGCCTACCACTGATGCCACACCAGCTCTTCAAGTGCAGGAGGAGAGTATGTCTGGAATAAGAACCATCTTAGATGACTATATCTACCCACTGCTCCCTTAGCACTGCTTGGTACTTCACAACTAGAGTTTCCACCAGTCTGCAACCAGAATTCCTAGTTCCAAATTTGAGAACACTACTTTAGTCCTGGCCATGTTTCTTGTCAGCCCATATTAAAACAGGTGGCTGCATTATTTCCAGGGTCCTGGGTGAAATCCTAATGGGACACACCACAGTGTTGTAGGGTTGGAGTACTGGTGGCAGAGGATGTAGGTTAAGTAGATCTCATTCCTTTCTCCCTTTGAGAACTCTGTGTCGACTTCCCTCCGCCTACTCCTAAAGCCTTACACCTGCTATTCTAACTAGAATGGCATTCAGGTTTCCCTTTCTTAGGAATTCCATCCCTGACCTCATCACCTTCCTGCTGCTATAGCAACAGCTGGGCAAACAGACACTGTTCTCATCATTTGCAGTGAAGGCCCTCTTTGCTTTCCCTAAGAATCCCTCTCCTAAATCTGGTAGAGGAATGAACTATCAAAAGAGGATACCACTCTGTTCTGTGGCCTCCCTTGTAGGAGGTCTAGAGACAAACTGAAGGCTTAGGATACAGGATTCCTGCTTACTGGCGTTTTGGTGAGCACAGCAATGGGAGGTATCTAATACATCCTTTCATGTCAAGAGAAAACCCTTACTTTTCTCAACTCCAGTTTACTGGGGGTTTTTTAAGAAATTTTTTCTATCCTTAACACTCTATAGGGAAGGCTGTTGGTCTCAAATATATACATATACTTTGCATCTCCCATATACCATCTAATATTTTCCTTTTGGGCTGCCGCCAAGAAAAAAGCTGCTGGTACCCTGCAGCTTTAGTTACCAATGATTTTTCTAATACTTTTATTACTTTTTTTGCTTTTACCCATATGAAATTTGTTATTGTTAGTAGTATGAATTGTGAATCTAACCTTATTTATTTAAAAAAATAACAACAAAACTCAGCTGTTCCAAGGCCATTTACTTATTAGAAGGCTCTATGAGTGATAGGAAAGGTCACCTCTGTGACACATTAAATTTTCATGTCTACATGGGCTTCTTTCTGTTGCATCTCTGATCTCTTTCCTTTGAGAGGATAGCAGGAGTGAAGGTGATTAGGAGGAAGCCAACCCCAGTGAAATGGACAGGAGAAATCCTTAGGTCTGCAGAAAGGCCCTTTGTGGTTGGCCTGTCTAGTACAGAAAAAATAGACTAAGGTATCCTTATAAGTACCCACTTTCTCTCATTTTTCTACTACCTCCCCCATAAAACAAACAAAAAAAGAGGTGTGAAGCTTACTGCCCAAGTTTGTTGCATCACCTCTCTCCTAGGAGTCGCTCCTTTACCAGCATTGTTCTGTGGCTGTCTGATGAAATAAGCCAAACCTGCCAGTAGTTTGGCTTTCATCCTGCTAGCAGCTTCTAGAGCCCTGGGGATTTTGAGGTCTCCCTTTTTTTATTTGAACTCTAGTGAGTTTTCATAACTCATTCAGCTATGGATTTTCTTCAGCTTGTCCTTCCATTAAGATTTCTTTTCCTGGCTGTCTGTCCCTCATAGCCCAGAGAATACAGTTCTGCTCGTAGGTAGTACACTCAATTACATATGCCACCCTTCCTCACATATAACTTTTCTTTGAAATCAAACAAAAACGATTTGAAAAGAGAATCTATTTCTTCTAGATCACAGGTTAGAAGCAAAGGCTTGGTAGCTGTAAGTGGTTCATATTTTTCTCCCAATAAAATGAAGCTCTTTTGTGTATGAATGGATAATTGTTCACCTTGTGGGCATTCAGGTTCATTGACAAGGACCTGGTAGCCTTGTACTACATTTTAATGTACTCTTTTTTCCCCCCTAAATGTGGTTTTGAATCGTTTGGGGTACAAATGGAAGGTGTCTTACAAGGTTATCTATATATCCAAGGAACATCTAGCTATTGATGTATCTTCTCCCTGTGTTAGAAGGCAGTTAGCAAAGTAAAGGGACCTCAGTCTGGCAATGGAGGGTAAGCTTGTGGGAATAGATAATCTTCTAGAAGGGAAGATGAGATGGGTTTTGAGAAACTTTGATCCAGGAAGGTGATTTTCCTGTGTTGACATGGTGGTGTTAGAGCTGCATGAGCCTACCTATCTTCCTGCTTTAGATTTATTCTCTTGACCTACAGTGTCCAATATGGTAGCGACATGCGGCTACTTATACTTAATTAAATAAAATTGAAAATTCAGTTTCTCAGATGCACCAGCTACATTTACAGCGCTCAGAAGCCACATGTACTAATGGCTGTTGTATTAGCATGGATGTTTCCATCATTGCGGAAAGTTCACTTGGACTGTGGTATGCTAGAGGCCCTCGGTTAGAGGCTCATGCTGACGACGCTCAAAGGCTAACCTATCCTTCTGGTCTCTTGGCAGCTGACCAAGAATGGGACAGTGGAGTCAGTGGAGGCTGATGGCCTGACACTGGATGATGTTTCTGATGAAGATATTGATGTGGAAAATGTGGAAGTGGATGATTACTTTTTCCTGCAGCCTCTGCCCACCAAACGGCGACGTGCACTGCTGAGGGCTTCTGGGGTGCACCGCATTGATGCTGAAGAGAAGCAGGAGCTTCGAGCCATCCGCCTGTCACGGGAAGAGTGTGGCTGTGACTGTCGGCTATACTGTGACCCAGAAGTGTGTGCTTGTAGCCAAGCTGGGATTAAATGCCAGGTCAGTCCAACTTGGCCTGAGATGGTGTATCTGCACTAGAGTCGAGGGTGTGGTGTGGGTGCCAATGAACCTAGGAGGCTGCCCATCAGTGTGGCTTCCACATGACTGAACGCTCCCTGGTTCTATGACCCTCCTCCACCAACCAAGAAAATCAGTGTGACAGGCTTCAGGCTGTGAAGATACCTGTCATTTTCTCTGTTTTATACCTCGATGGTGATAGAAGAAGCTGTCAGCAAATGGAAGAACGGGGGGCTTAGTAAGTTTAATATCAGAGTTCTTAGATCCTCTCATTCAGGATCACACTTGGCCAATTAGAGCTTAAATTCATAGTGTATTAAAAGATAGAAAGCATCATCCCCCAGCTGGGCCTCTGATGGAGTTTGGAAGACCAAGTGCAATTGAAACAGCAGTACCATCTCAGAGAGTGAAATGTATCTGGAACTTGAACACTGACAGTGTGGATGTGAATCCTTATACTTGAACTTCTCCTGACCAGCCTTTTCTTTCTTATTTATGGTTAGGTATCAAATAGCTGTAGTGGATCTAGCCAAATACTACTTTTCAGACTGATGTCCCATAATGAATCAGTCTTATCCCCAGATGTAAGGACAATCTGATAATTAGACTGTTCCTAAGAACTGAAATGAGTTCTTAAAATTGACATCATAGGAAGCCATTGTACATTTGTACATACCAGCTTACTCATGTTTTTAATTTTATTTTTGCATTTTTTTCCCTTTTGGATCCAAAAGGGAGAAAAGTAGGTAGGAATAATCTCCTTTCCAGATACCCCTGGTCTATAAGTTATCTTGGTAACTGCTTCAGAACCAAACTGGTCAACCAACAGGAATTGAAGCAGGTAGTGAAAAGCTGGCTGGCATTTTGTTTGAACTTTCATTATAACACCTTAGCAAACTAAGGCACTTTTGCTTAGTGTCTCCAGAATGTATTTCTTTGGACTAGCTAGGACTTCTGCTCCCATCCCCATGCCTGACATCACAGAAGAGGTGTAGGCCCCAGACTTTTATTTTCTCAGTACACCAGGTAAGTTCTGGAAAAGCCTCTGAGGCACATAAATTTTTTCTGCTCTAAGAACTGTTGACATTCAGAGAGGCATTTCTGCACTTTTCAACTTGGAAAGACCAGCGACCTTTTGATAGGATTTTTGTCTACTTTTTGTTTAGAAGAGGAAACAACTTGAGAGAGAGATGAGTCTGCACTGGAATTAAACGCAGGTGATTTAATACCTGCCACCCAGTGCTGTGTTAGCTACACATTGTTTTGAATTGGTTTTGTCTCTTATATGACCACAAATCCCAGCTGCTTGTTTTTGCCAGCTAACATCTCCTGCCGCCATTGCTAAATCTGTTGTTTCCCACTTGTTCAACCTCCATGTCCTCTGCACAGGTGGATCGTATGTCCTTTCCATGTGGCTGCTCCCGTGATGGCTGTGGGAACATGGCTGGGCGCATTGAATTTAATCCAATCCGGGTCCGGACTCATTACCTCCACACCATCATGAAGCTGGAACTGGAGAGCAAGCGGCAGGTGAGCCGCCCTCCCGCGCCAGATGAGGAGCCCTCACCCACTGCCAACTGCAGCCTGACAGGAGCACAGGGCTCTGAGACACAGGACTTCCAGGAGTTCATCGCTGAGAATGAGACAGCAGTGATGCACCTTCAGAGTGCGGAGGAACTGGAGCGGCTCAAGGCAGAGGAAGATTCCAGCGGCTCTAGTGCCAGCCTGGACTCTAGCATAGAAAGCCTGGGCATGTGCATACTGGAGGAGCCCCTAGCTGTTCCTGAAGAGCTGTGCCCAGGCCTGACAGCCCCCATTCTCATCCAGGCTCAGCTGACCCCAGGCTCCTCTGTCCTATGTTTTGCGGAGAACTCGGACCACCCAGCTGCCTCAGCAGTGACCAACCCATCCTACTTGAACAGTGGGCCCCTGGTCTACTATCAGGTGGAGCAGAGGCCAGTTCTGGGGATGAAAGGAGAGCCTAGTACAGGAGAAGTTCAACCCTCTTCCCCCAAGGAAAAGGATCTCAATGTCTTTTCTCTCCCTGTTACCTCACTGGTGGCTTGTAGCCCCACAGACCCAGCAGACCTCTGTAAACCAGAAGTTGGGAAAACTTCCACTCTAGAAGTGCTAGTGCCCGAAAATTGTAACCCTGTGGAGCCGGAGAATGAAGACTTCCGCCCCTCGTGGTCCCCCTCGAACCTCCTCTTGAGCACAGACAGTGAAGAGGGCTGTGTGGTGGTGAAGACGTCACAGCAGAGTGAGGACCGGCCCCCTGAAGATTCTTCTCTGGAACCCCCTCTGGCAGTGTGACACAGGGATGGAGAATCTGCCTCTTACCCATGCTCTATTTATTCCCTTATTTTATCTAACACCATTTCAGAACAAAACTGTAGAAGCAGCTGCTGCTCCTATGTTATTTTATTGGGGTCTTGGGGAATGGGTTGGAAAAGACTGTTTGTACAAGTATTTTTTAAAGGGTAAACAGAACCAAGACCAGCCCCGGCTTGATCTGGGAATAGTCTTGGGGCAGAGGAGGCCACACAGTGCCGAATACTGAGCTTTCTGGGCCACTGGAACAAAGAACTAGGATCTCACAAGAGAAATTAGGTAATTCAAGCAGCTATTCTTTATGTAAGGATCAGAATACATAATTTGAACAGCATAGCAAAACCCCTTCTCCTGAGCTCCATCCAGGTGGGATACAAGCTCATTTTTCTTGGTGGTTACTCTGCTATCCCATTTTGGTATATCATAATACAGTTGGAAATGTCACCTGGAGAGAGGGGATGGTCTCTGCTTCTGTATAAAACCTCCAGAATTTATAAAAACTTAACCTGCCTTCCCCCTATTTGGTAAATAAGTTAATATTTGACATGTTTGGTGTTTTCTGACCTGTTCCCCCACACTGGGGATTCCTGGTCTGTAACTTGAATTTGTTTCTCATTGTAGGTACTAGAGTTTAACTTGTCTACTTGTCTCCCCCTTACCCCCCTCCATCCAACCCCCCCATCCTTCCTTTGAAGAAAAAAAGCTAGATTGGCTGGGGATGTGGTTATAAAGAGCCTGAGTCTTCTGTGTGTGTCTAACACTAGCTCTATCAGGCAGCTCTAGGCTGGGCTCACACATCCCATGAGAGGCAAATATGGAGCATTAAGTGTGTCCAAAAGGAGGTAGCAGGAATAGTCTGCTCTCTGGAAAGATAACTTTGTGCCATGCTTGCCTTTACCCAGGTTTTTCCCTTCACTTTGGGAGATTGGAGCTTTAAAGGAATACAGGATGTGGCGATCTAAGGTCACCAGCCAGTTTTGTTTTTTTTTAATCTACCCTTGTGGTCCTTCTGGGATATACAGAGTTGGAGAGTTCTTACACTATTCCAGTTCAGTTCACCCCCAAGAATTGCAAATATTTATTAGACCCCTTCATCTTGATATTTCAAAATTGGAAGCCAAACTAATTCTTAAGTGCTACATATACCTCCCAGGTTCCAAAGAATTCAAGTTCTGGGAATAGTCTTTAAGGTCTGTAGAGTAGGACTCATTCCGTTCTTTCTATCTAGGGATAGGGTTCCTGTTCCTCTCTAGTCCAGCTTGTGTTCCTGGATGTGCTCCACTGAACACTTAATTCACTAGCAGTTACCTTTGTTTTAAAATGGCGGCGGCAGGGAGCAAAGCACTCTTCCCTAGCATCTTTTACACCAGTGGTCCCCAACCCCGGGGTCGTGGACTGGTACCGGTCCACAGAGAAAGAATAAGTAACTTACATTATTTCCGTTTTATTTATATTTAAGTCTGAACGATGTTTTATTTTTAAAAAATGACCAGATTTCCTCTGTTACATGTCTATGCTTGTCTCGGTCACGTGATACATTTATCCATCCCACCCTAAAGGCCAGTCCGTGAAAATATTTTCTGACATTAAACCGGTCCGTGGCCCAAAAAAGGTTGGGGACCACTGTTTTACACCATGCTTTCCTTCTGGTATGGTTTATTAACCGGGAAAGAACGAAGTGAAAACCTTTTCTTTTGGTGGGGGAGATAAATTCCTATTTATCTCGCTCATAAAGCCTTTTATTGTGGGATATTAAGGCCCTTTTGTTTTTTTTGTTGTTGTTGTTTTTGTTTTTGTGAGAGGAGGGGAGGGGAGGTAGAGACAGACTTGCATGTGCCCTGACCAGGTGATGCTCTGCCCAGCTGGGCTGCAGCTCCGTTGCTTGGCAACTGAGTTATTTTAGCACATGAGGCTGACCAGGGAGCCATCCTTAGTGCTTGGGGCCAACTTTGCTCAAACCATTCGAGCCATGGGTAGGGGGCCATGGGTAGGGGGTAAGGGGAGAGACAGAGAGAGAAGGAAGAAAGATATGGGGAAAGGGGTAGAGAAGCAGATAGTCACTTCTCCTGTGTGCCTGAACAGGAATTGAACCCAGGACATCCACACGCTGGGTCGACGTTCTACCACTGAGCCAGACAGCCAGGGCCTAAGGGTGTCTTAAAGCTACCTTCACGTATGTCACAGCAGCATTTTGACTAAAATCGCTGAACTGAGCCTGACACGCCTTGTACTTAATAGATAACATGTTTTAATCCATTCTGCCTCCCCTGTTCCAGTTTTTGCACGGGGTTTGGAAGAGACTTTTTAAGTACATAGGTCCTTAACGCTCCCCCATCCTCTAACCTCACAGGACAGAGTTGTCTTGGATACCTGAGATCCAGCTATCCCAAACTGAGCTGTACTCCCCCACCTCGGACTGATCCCCTCGAATACAAGACGGAAGCTTAACTGGATTGGACTTGATGGATAAGAAACTTTCTCAAAGTTTGTGTTGGAAAGGAAGGGTGAGCTCTATACATTCCTTCCTTAGGAATGATTCATAATCTAGGAAAGTGATTCCAATTGCTCAATAGGATATGCATTAACCTTTGGGATCAAATGAAGAATTTGAATCTAATTATTAAATCCCTAAGACAGTGATTTTTCTGAAGAAACTAGTTTCTTCATTAACTCTACAGTTCTGACTCACATTGATCCCAATCTTTTAAATGTTAAACATTTAGCATTGTCTTGTTAAGCAAAGGGCCTTTTCTACAACCTAGTCCATCTTATTTCTGGTGCTACCTGTGATGGACACAATTATGAGTTCATGGTTGCTAGAAAAGCGAGGCCTCTGATCAGAAGCAGATGGCTTCAATCCTGCTCAGTCCAGGCTTAGAGAAAAAGAAATGAGTTCTTATTGCAACTAATTTTCCAATTTCCTTTATCATATACTATATGCAGGTAGTACTTTCAATGTGAATCCAAAGCTTGTCTGGTTCTCTGAAAAGTTTTGTTCTTTGTGTCTTTTAGGTCCTTTACATTGTGATGATGCTGTATTTAAAGAGAATATTTAAATGTAATATTAAAGAAATACTCAAAAGAAAGTTGTATTACTCTTTATCTTGGCAGGTCATGATGTAGTTACTTGTTAGAAAAAGGATGCTCCTCCACTGTAATATAAAACTAATTAGGTCAGTTAGGGAATAATGTTAACCATAGAAACGTTTTACGGTGGAAAAATAGAACTTTTCTTGAACATCTAAAGCTTGACTTGTATTGCATCATCACGTGTCCTTATGCACCCCGTCTGCTGAAACAGGCCTTGAAGCTGCCCTGCTGGAGCTTTGCCCTGTCTGCAGTTCCTACTCTTGGGGCCCATATACACACACACAGACATATATATGAAATTTTCTATTCCTGGTTACCAATTAAAATCTGGCAAGAGCATCAACTTCAAGTCAGTTTCTTCATAATGTCTATCCCATCAGAAAGTTCTATTCCAACCAATTATCTCTCTATTAGGTTATGACAGTCTTGTAAAGGAGCCTTAGCAAAATGATTCGAGTACGCATAAGTAATTTCTATCAACTGATTGGGCAGTCTTTACTTAGGTTTAAAAACTGCTTCATGCATTTACACTAAGTTAGGTCACTGATGTGCACACATAAACACTAATATACATACATTATTAGAGCGTCATCCCAATATGCCAAGGTTGCAGGTTCAATCCCCAGTCAGGGCACATACAAGAATCAACCAATGAATACATAAATAAGTGGGACAACAAATGTTTCTCTCTCAAAGATCAATAAATAAAAGAAACTAAACCAAACTTACTGGCTGCACACCTCCTGGTCTCCTGGGCTGGGCAGTAACTAGTACCATACAGGTTTGATCCATGACCCAAAGAAGGCAGCCACTGTAAGTACAGTCAGATATCTGGCTGCAACACCATGGAGGTAGCAAAGAGTTTAAAATCCACAGGGGTTGTAGCACAGCCCAGAAATTAAGACAAGGGTGTGAAGGTTGTAAACAATGGAGAAGAAGGGGTCAAAAAGCACTTATATTTTCTTTTAACTTTTCCATGAGAATGTTCCCATAAGTTATTCCCTTAAAAAAGAAAGTATTAAAAGGATTTGAAAAGGAAAGAGGTTAGTTAGCCTAGTGAGGGAGACAAATCCCTATTTTTGGTCATCAGGGTTGAGGGGAGCATCGCGGTACATGCATGTAAAATGCTCCAGTTTAAGCAGTGCTGTTACCCTCACCAGCCAGAAACTGGCTTTAACAAACACAGCTAAAAGAAATATGGCAGTGGAGAAGTCCCAGGCCAAGTGAAGATTCCCACCTAAAGCAAAAGCTCACTTCCTAGGATCTGAACTTAACACGTCACAGTAAAAGCCCAGTAAAGTGATTGCTTCCAGTTCTAGCCAGTTCCAAAGAAGTTGGGATGACGTGGGCTACCTCTGGTTAAGCAGGTCTGTTTCAGTTCCAGCTCCCAAATGGGTACCACACTGAAGCCTGTGGCACCTACTCTTCTGCTTCTCATACATATAACAGTGCACATACTTTGCCGACAAGTGCCATTTGGTCCCATGCCGCTGAACTGTGATGGCAGGACGATGCCATTCGCTCCATATTCACTCAGTACCTTGTCTCATTCGTAGTTGATGGAAAGCAGGACCACGTTGTGTAGCAAAAGGGACAGTTCAGCTTCTGAAAACACCATCAATGTTAATGGTTTGGCCAGGGAACAGTTTGCATTCTAATTGCCTTGGTTTACTTGAAACTAGAGGTGGGAAGCCAAGTGCAGGGAGGTATGAAATTAAGGGGCTATTGCTCTTAAGTTCCCCTGCTTCATTCCAGTCCCTGCATGTATGCCTTCCTTTCCTTCTACCATATAGTCAGTCCTAACTACTCATCCTCATTTCTTGACTTTTCTGTGACAGCAGTAGAAAATTCAGAGATAGTAATGGTACAAATTCTGGTACAAGTTTGTGTTCTGGTGACATTTCTCAGCTCCAAGGAGATTAGCAGGCCTACCCTGATATTCACAGGCTTAGAAAACATCAGGCCACCAGACAGGTGGTAGCACAGTGGGTAAAGCATTGACCTGGGACGCTGAGGTCCCAGGTTCAAAACCCCAAGGTCAGGGGCTTTAATGTGGGATCATGAACATGATCCCAAGTTCACTGGCTCAGCTGGAGCCCCCTGGTCAAGGCACATGTGAGAAGCAATCAATGAACAACTAAAAGCGCCGCAACTACTAACTGATGCTTCTCATCTCTTTCCCTGTCTCTTATCTCTTGCTTTAAAAAAAAAAAAAAAAAAAAAAAGACAGCCCTGACTGGATAGCTTGGTTGGTTAGAACATCATGCTGAAGCAGAGGTTGTCAGTTCGATCCTGGTCAGGGCACATACAGGAACAGATCAATGTTCCTGTAGTCTCTGTCTCTTTCTCTCCTTTCCTCTCTCTCTAAAATCAATAAAATAAACATTAAAACAAAAAAAAAAACCCAAACCCCACAATATTAAGGCCTAACCAAATGTTCCATATAGGAGACCTACCAGCCTAATACCAACCCTTAGAGACTTTTTCTTTAGGCAATTGAGTGGTTTTGTTTTGAATTTGAGTATCTTTAGACTAGCGCTTCCCAATGGGGACAATTCTGCTCTCCCATTCCACCAGACATTTGGCAATGTGTGGAGACATTTTGGGCCGTCAGAACTGGGGTTACGGCTTAACACTAGTATCTAGTGGGTAGAGGACAGAGATCTTGCTAAACATTCTATAATGCACAGGACGGCCCTCACACCAAAGCATCAATAGTGCCAAGGTTGAGAAACAAGCATGCACTCCTGCCCGTGATCCCACAATCTTCACTCCGTCGCCTGCACAGTTGCCTTCATTACCTGCTTAGCCCCTGTAGCTAATGAGTTTGTGTCTTTCAATTAGACATATATAAGACCATACTTTCAGGGATCATTTCTATAGTTTGTCAATTAGACATACATGTAAGATAAAAGTCTCACAGTACTCAATAATTAACTCCAAATTAACCTTAGAATAAAATACACAAATGACTTGGATTTTGGGGATGCCATAGGGATCTATCTTACCTTTCAGGTTGCAGGAAATCTGCAGCCATTCTGCCAGCCAAGTTCGACACCTCTCTTCAGCAACAAGGGTAGAATTTAAGCCACGAACATAACAAGCCTGTAACACTCAGAAGAGAAGTGATCCTTAATAATCACAGAGCAAATATGCCAAGGAAGTATAAACCCACAAACAACCCCAAATCTGCTTTAAATAAGTTACAATCTCATCCCAAGAAACCTTCCTCTAAGGCAATTTGAACTAAGATAACAAGTGAACTCTATCACCTAAAACAGTAGGTCTAAAATGTAATGTCCTTGATTTTTGAAGGGCCAGAAGAAAAGAAACATAAACTAAAATTACTGTGGGCAATTCCTTCACAGTAGTTAAGTCCACTGACAAAAAAAAGAAAAAAAGACCTAGAAATGAGGTGAGAGAATAAAGAGCTTTGCTATAAGAAGTAAGACAATGAGCTCTCCACGATCCTAGCTAGCCCTGTGGACTCAGAAGTCCACCATGGATTGAGTGTTGATACTGCAATCTAGCTCTTACCGATCTCACTTCCTGAGCAGTCAGATGGCTAATCCCCAGCTTTGCCAAAGCCTTGTCCAGTTGGTGAATCACAGTGGTATGAGTCTTTAAACGGCGTCTCAACAAGAAAGAAGGCAGGTAAGGTGTGAGAAACATGGCTCGACTCAAGGCTTTCTGTGACACGACAATATAGAAGGAGAAAGTAAACATGGTATTACTGCAAGCAAAGACCTTAAGCAAGGTGAAGCTGTGGAAAAGAGAAAGCCCCAGAGTACTTACCATTTGCAAAGCATGGAGTTGGTCCAGGCCCAGAGGATGGTTAGAGAAACACTCTCTCAGAGCCAGGATATCATGTACTGCTGGATGGGTACCACGCTGTATCTTGGGAGAGATAAGAGATTGGTAGATGTTAGTATGGTCCTGACTAGCTCTCTTACCTGGTTTTCATGCAAACTGGATCTAACAAGATTTCTACTTTGGAGCAAGGGTTCACTGGAGGAATACCTTGGCGCACAGCTCTGTCATATGCCACTGAAGTCCTTCATCAGAAATAAGAGGGATAATTTTTTCCAAATAACAAAGTATATCTGGGTGGGACTGTTTCCGGATAGCATGATAGATATTTAAGAAATCAATTTGTTGCTTTGGGGTCCAGAAATGTTGGATCAGTAATTGCCTAGGAAACAGGTACCTGAAAGGAAAAGGAATCACAGTCACTTGCTGAAACTGGCATCTTTCAAAGTGAGCAAAGAAAGCATTTGGCAGACATGAATCCTAGGAAGAGATGGAGACATGCTTCCCTATCACACTGTTCTTTTTTTGCAAATAAGTCTCAGACCAAGGTTGAAAGATACACTGAAGCACAATTTCAAGCAACACTATTGAGGTTCTGTGAAAGGAAGCAGCAGTGGAAGAGCCAGGCATGCAGCCATCAGATAAAATGACTCCTTTTGAACTAAAGCAAGTGAAGAACATATTTTGGACAGAATTACAGAGTGGATACTGTACATAATGCTGACAACCTCAAACAGTAACACAGCCATTATGTGTGTACAAAATGAAAAAGGCAAATGTACTTTGATTTCACTTCTCTACCTGTGTGTGGGTTTAAAACATGGCCACAAGTTCTCTGGCATTCCTCTTATTGAGAAGTGAGGTCTATGTCCTTTTTTTAAAATCTAGGTGACTGACTCAACCAAAAGAGAGCAGAAGTGAGTCTTTGTGATCTCTAAGGCTAGATGATAAAAGGCCATGCAGATTCTTATTTGCTGGCATACTCACTCTTGGAGCTTTAAGCTACCATGTGAGAAGTTCCACTACCCTGAGGCCACTATGTTAAAGGGATCACACGTAGGCACTCTGGTTAACAGTCTGTCTTCCAGCCATCCCTTCTAAGGCATCAGACCTCAGACCATCCAGACTCGTCCATTCACCAGCCAACTATTACTGAAGGACCAAAGTACATTTGCCTCTGTCAATACCATATGGAACAGACATATCCATCGCCCACCTGAGCCCTGCCCAAATTCCTGACCTACCAAATTATAAAAATGGTGCTTGTTTTAACCTATCAAGCTTTGAGATTGTTTGTGATATAACAACAGTTAACTTGAACAACAGGCAAGGTCATAGTTTAAAATTGTCATGTTTGGATATAAAGTAAAGTAATAAAGATTTATGTTATTAAAATATGAAATGCATTTCTCTGCTGAAAAAAAAATTGTCCCAAATTGCTATGCCTCTCAGGAAGTAGGTTACTGCCTCCAGGGATAATGAAAAAGGTCTTTATCTTATTTCATATAATATAAGGGCAGCTAAGAGATAGGCAGAGTTTACACACCTATACCTACAGCTGTCCCAGTAACCTAGGTGCTACTTGCTGAGTGGCTTTTACGAACCTCGGGCTAATGAAAAGATTAGAGCAGAGAGTTTGATAACTTCTGTCTAGCTTCTGAAATGGAAAGTCCTTCTTAAAATTTATAATTTAAAAAAGCTATATATCTTCAATATGCTGGGGAGGCAGAAGTCTGTACTCACATTAGCAAGAAGACCAGATAGTTGGCAAAGGGCGGAATGGAAAGAATACCTACAAAAAGGCACTTGGTGATGTCTCGACGGAACTAAGTAGAAACAAACAGAGATGCAATTTTAACCCACATTCTTAATACAATGGACCATCCCTCTACCCCACTGTGCAGCAAACTTCTACTACAGCCCAGCAAAGGGTCAAAGTTATTTCTATCTACTTGTAGTTGGTAAGTTACTTGAGGACAGAAGCCCTGATTTGTTTACTTTTGTATCCCAAATATTGTCTGGTACAGGGCCTGACATCATACTAAATACCTCAGTGACTTCTACCTGACCTGGAGACCGGGTCCTAGATTCTTACTCTTAACTTCAAAACTACTCAAGTTACCACCAAATATTACTCTTCTGCTGCCTTTTGGATGGATCCTTGCAGATTTTTATATATTCAAAAATTAATTGGATTTTAGTGTTTACAACTTTGTGTGTGTGTGTGTGTGTGTTTGTGTGTGTGTGACAGAGACAGAGAGAGGGACAGATAGGGACAGACAGGAAGGGAGAGAGATGAGAAGCATCAATTTTTTGTTGCAGCACATTAGTTGTGCATTGATTGCTTTCTCATTTGTGCTGTGCCTGGGGGCAAATGGAGCTATAGCAGAGTGAGTGATCCCTTGCTCAAACCAGCAACCTTGGGCTTTAAGCCAGGACTTTTGAGCTCAATCCAGCGACCATGGGGTCATTTCTATGATCCCACGCTCAAGCTAGCAACCCCGTGCTTAAGCCAGTGACTTGGGGTTTCGAACCTCGGTCCTCTGCATCCCAGTCCAATGCTCTATCCACTGCACCAACGCCTGGTCAGACTAGTGTTTACTTTTATGCAGAAAGTGAATCCAAAAGTATACTCAGCTCTGTTTACTATGAAGAGCTACCACTCTGAAAGAATCCAGTTCTGACAAATAATCTGAGGCTCTCTGTGTTCAATACTTTAATCTTGTGGCAAAGGGCAAAACCTTGATCAGTGGTGAACAAAACAGAGAAGAGATAAACTTGAGATCTTGGTGAACTTTAATTACCTCACCATGAACCTCTGGATATTTGCCCCTGGCCCATACCTGTCTCAAATGCTCCATCTCCCGGTATGAAAGTTGATGAAACTTTATATTATGCTTCCACATATTTGTCTTTATTCTTCTAGCCTTTTTGGCATCAGCCCATATCATCTGCAATCCTGCCTCATTAAAGTAGAGGATAGAGTGTGATGTTATCCCCATTTGAATCTTACCACAGCTTCCAAATCCACCCACCCCAACACTACTCTATATCAAAGCTTCCATCTAGGTCACTTGAAATTCTTGTGAGACCAACCTATACCTCTTCTCTCATCCCTTTTTTCCCAAAGCATATCACTTCTCTTCAAACCAAGTAGGCCTTCTGTGATCTACAGATCTATGGAATGGTCTCCCTTTTCTGATTCCCTTTTTAAAATAAAAATTCAAAGCTCCCTAACCTCAAGAAGCCTTGCTAAATCAACTCTCTATGTATTCCCCAAATAGATAACTTATTTCCTTTCAAAACACTTTTATAATTATTGTAACTCAACATATTTCTATGTTTGCATTTGTCTCTTCATTCTATAACTCTTACATTTACCTAGTACTTTATTTTTAAAAATGCTTTCCTATTTATGAATAAATGATATACTGTACAGGTTGGCTTAAAAATAATATAGGAGAAGGCCATGAATTAATTGCTGAAGTGAGGTTGAGTACACAGAAGTTCATTATTTATTTTCTCTACTTTTATGTACGTTTAAAAATTTCTATAATAATAGGCTTAAAAACTAACCAAAGAAAATGCTTTCATTCTCTAGTCTATTTGATCTTAATTATAAACTGGGAGCAGACAAAACAGCCATTCTTTTTTTTTTTTTTTTTTTTTTTACAGGGACAGAGAGAGGGATAGATAGGGACAGACAGGAACGGAGAGAGATGAGAAGCATCAATCATCAGCTTTTCATTGCAACACCTTAGTTGTTCATTGATTGCTTTCTCATATGTGCCTTGACCACGGGCCCTCAACAGACGGAGCAACCCCTTGCTGGAGCCAGCGACCTTGGGTCCAAGCTGGTGAGTTTTGTTGTTGTTGTTCAAGCCAGATGAGCCCGCGCTCAAGCTGGCAACCTTGGGGTCTCGAACCTGGGTCCTTCAACATCCCAGTCTGACTCTCTATCCACTGCGCCACCGCCTGGTCAGGCAAAATAGCCATTCTTAATGCCTACTTTACAAATAAGGATAAGCAATTTGCAAGTCCCCTATGCTAGTAATAATTATGATAATATTCAGATGACAATGTGGTACTTTTTTTTTTTTTTTTTTTACAGTGATAGAGTCAGAGAGAGGGATAGATAGGGACAGACACACAAGAACAGACAGAGATGAGAAGCATCAATCATCAGTTTTTCACTGAGACACCTTAGTTGTTCATTGATTGCTTTCTCATATGTCCCTTGACCATGGGTCTTCAGCAGACCGAGTAACCCCTTGCTTGAGCCAGTGACCTTGGGTCCAAGCTGGTGAGCTCTGCTCAAACCAGATGAGCTCACGCTCAAGCTGGCGACCTCGGGGTCTCGAACCTGGGTCCTCCGCATCCCAGTCCGATGCTCTATCCACTGCGCCACCGCCTGGTCAGGCTGTGGTAGTTTTTTTATAAATTGGTATTATGATAATAGTATAGAGTATAACAACAGTTATAGCTACTTTTATTGAGCACTTACTATGAATCAGGCCTTAACTGATTTACATGCATTAAGTTAATCTCCACAACCATGAGGTCAACAGGTAGGTTTCATTATTATCTTCAGTTAACAGATAACCATAGGACAGAGGTTAAGTAACTAGTCCAATCACACAGCCAGTGACAAGCTGGAATTTGAACCTACACAATCTAGCTCCAGAGTGGACACTTGACACTATACCATCTCCTAGTAACTAGTAGAGCTCTGATTAGAACCAAAACATTCACTCACATTTTCTTATGGGCCAAGTCAACTGATAAATCACAGGGCAGGTCTGCACAGCCAGAGTTCCCTGCCCTTGTGCATGACAATGAATTTCTACTATGGTTAAGTGTGTGGTTAAAAAAAGCAACCCTGGCCGGTTGGCACAGTGGTAGAGCATCAGCCAGGTGTGTGGATGCTCTGGGTTCAACCCCCAGTCAGGGCACACAGGAGAAATGCCCATCTGCTTCTCCCCACTTCCCCCTCTGACTGTCCCCTCCCTTCCTCTCCTACAGCCATGGCTTGCACCAGGTGCAGAGGATGGCTCCATGGCCTCTGCCTCAGGTGCTAAGAGCTCGGTTGCCAAGCAACAGAACAATATCGCCCCCGTAGTGGGCTTGCAGGGTGGATCCCGGTTGAGGCGCATGTAGTCTGTCTCTCTGTCGCCTGCCTCTCCTCTCACTAATAATAATAATAATAAGTGCAAAAATACTTATATTCCCTCTGGATGTTAGAAGTTGTTTCTCATAATACCTTTATAGAAGTATCTTCAAGAAGTGCTAACTTACAAGATTTAGCCCTGGCTGGTTGGCTCAGTGGTAGAGCATCGGCCTGGCATGCAGGAGTCCTGGGTTCGATTCCCGGCCAGGGCACACAGGAGAAACGCCATCTTCTCCACCCCTCCCCCTCTGCTTCCTCTGTCTCTCTCTCTTCCCCTCCCGCAGCCGAGGATCCATTGGAGCAAAGTTTGCCCGGGTGCTGAGGATGGCTCTATGGCCTCTGCCTCAGGCGCTAGAGTGGCTCTGGTTGCAGCAGAGCAATGCCCCCTGGTGGGCGTGCCGGGTGGATCCCGGTCGGGCTCAGGCGGGAGTCTGTCTGACTGCCTCCCTGTTTCCAACTTCAGAAAAATTTAAATAAATAAATAAATAAAAAATAAATAAAAAAAAGAAGTGCTAACTTACAAGATTTGGTTTAATACTCAAACATTTATGAAACACAAGATATCCCAGTTTACTCTCCCATAGCAAAACCTGCAAATTATCTTACTTACTTTAACCATCTGACATTGTCCAAAAGCAGATTCTAGTGATTTCTTTTTTCTTTTTTTTTACCTTTCATGAAAGTGTATACAGGATTCTAGTGATTTCTTTTTTACCTTTCATGAAGGTTGTGTACAGGACATAGAAGCGGGGAAAATGACGATCCAAAAACCGATGGTATTTTCCATTAATCACTTTTGTCTTAGCCACCACGTAAGAGATTAAGCTCTTCACATTTGTCTTTGGAGAAACGTGAAGCTTTGAAGACCTACAAGGAGGATCAAAGAGACTATCTGGGAATCAGTCCAGGAGCCCCTTCACAACGGGCGTCCTTAATGTACAACACAGCCCTCAGAGAATGTACACGGACACCTGAAACTTCGAAAATCCAAGGAAGATTTTGGGATCAAGAAGAGATAAGCAATCAGATTAAGAAAAGCAAATCAGGCAGTTGAAAGGCTAGGCAGGAAGGAATGTCGGGGAGTGGCATGAGTTTGGAGAGTGGGAGGCCACAGGACAGAGCGGCAGGATAAAGCCAGAGGTGGAACTCAAGTAAATAGCGGTAAAACCTGAGCCGGAAAAAGGAGGCTGAAAGATGAACTCACGACACGCTGGGAATTCAGACTATAAGAGGCACTCAGAGTTGAGAGGGACAGAAGCCAGGTCTCTAGCGAAGATCGGGGTGCGACTCTTGAACAGGAGGAATAAAAATTCCGAGGCCAGGACGTGGAACCCTGACAACTAAGAAACAGCATGCAAACAAGGATAAGACACTGGAAGGGCCTGTACATCAAAAATGTTTTTTTCTTTCTCTAGGTCCCTCACCAAGGGGGCCCCCAGGCCAGTCCAGAGCGAACAAGTTGCAGCCTTCGGGTGACATAAGATCCAGGAGTAACCGTCGAACCCCACATAACAGTCCGAGCCCAGCACACCCTGGAGAGCGCCATCTTCTCAACGAGGGAGGGTGAGAGGAGGGCTTCTTTGGGTCAAGGTTCACCGTACGTCACGTTCGTTTGAAGACGCATGCGCCTTTCCTGAGAGCTGATTGGTAAACACGGACCGCTTGCCTCGAGCTAACGCGGCACTGAAGGAACGCTAATGACTGAGTACGGAAGAAGGGCTAGGATTGGGCGCAGTCAGTACTTCCTAGTTTAAAAGCGCCGGAAGCGGGCTATCCTGAGGGAGTGAGTGCTTGTGCTAGTCGTAGGGTTTGTGATCTTGAAGACGTCCTTTCTTCAGGGCCCAGTGACCGTTTTAATTCCCTAGCGGCGCCCTTGCCCTTTGTCCATGTGTCCCTCTTTGGGCCTTAACGCGGTAGAGGGCAGCTGTGGATTTGACAGTGCCTGGGGCCTCAGCGCCTCCTCGGGGCTGGGAGGACCCGCGGCGCCCTCTAGTGGTGGCGGCTTGACTAGGCCGGGAACTGTGCAAGGCCAGTTAACGTCTGGTGCTAAAGGTAACTTGACCTTTAAGCTTGGGACTACCCCTGTGCGAACTAAGTCCCCTTTTTCTTTTTGTCTGCGTTTCCCAAATTAAGTTTGTGGGAAAATGTCTTTCGTTAAGAGCCTCCGGAAGACCAAACTCGGGGTCTCAACTAAATGTCAGTTTTCTGAGAGAGAGAGGCGTTCTCTGACCAAAGGACACATTTTCTACTATCCTGTGTTATTTTCTAAGTAGCACTTAACAATTACATGGTTTATACATTTGTTTCCTTGTTTGGCAGGCTCCCTGAACTAGACTGAGGGCAAGCATTTTATCTTGTTCACTGATATGCCCTCCTCCTAATACCAGATGCCATACCTGGCACGTAGTAGGTGCCCAAGAAAAAAATTTAAATAAATTAATAACAAACTTGGAAAGATTCCCAGAAGTGGCACTCAGCTGCCTGCAAGAGTAAATAGTTTCCTTGAGTGAATACAGGGTGGGCAAAAGTAGGTTTGCAGTTGTTCAGATGGAAAATAATCAATGGGGGGTTTCAGCTGGTTTGCACCAGTTTTTCAGGACTGATACCTAATTTTTTGTTGAGTTTGGTGTTAAGATGGCACTTATAATTAGTATCACGGTTCTCTCTCTCTCTCTCTCTCTCTCTCTCTCTCTCTCTCTCTCACTCTCTCTGTCTCCAGTCCCTAGCATAGTGTCTGGTTTACAGTAAAAATTCAATAATTTGCCTGACCAGGCAGTGGTGCAGTGGATAGAATGTCGGACTGGGATGCAGAGGACCCGGGTTCGAGACCCTGAGGTCGCCAGTTTGAGCGCGGGCTCATCTGGTTTGAGGAAAAGCCCACCAGCTTGAACCTAAGGTCGCTGGCTCCAGCAAGGGGTTACTCGGTCTGCTGAAGGCCCATGGTCAAGGCACATATGAGAAAGCAATCAATGAACAACTAAGGTGTTGCAATGTGCAATGAAAAACTAATGATTGATGCTTCCCATCTCTCTCCATCCCTGTCTATCCCTTTCTCTGACTCACTCTCGGTCTCTGTAAAAATAAATAAAAATTTAAAAAAAATTCAATAATTTTTTTGTGTGGTTTTTTTAGCGTGTGAGTGACAGAAAGGGACAGACAGGAGGGAGAGAGATGGGAAGCATCAATTTTTTTTTTTCATTTTTCCAAAGCTGGAAACAGGGAGGCAGTCAGACAGACTCCCGCATGTGCCCAACCAGGATCCACCCGGCATGCCCACCAGGGGGCAATGCTGTGCCCCTCTGGGGCATTGCTCTGTTGCATCCAGAGCCATTCTAGCACCTGAGGCAGAGGCCACAGAGCCGTCCTCAGTGCCCGGGCCATCTTTGCTCCAATGGAGCCTTGGCTGCGGGAGGGGGAGAGAGAGACAGAGAGGAAGGAGAGAGAGAGGGGTGGAGAAGCAGATGGGCACTTCTCCTGTGTGCCCTGGCTGGAAATCGAACCCGGGACTCCTGCACGCCAGGCCAACGCTCTACCGCTGAGCCAACTGGCCAGGGCCGCATCAATTTTTTGTTGCAGCACTTTACAGCACTTTAGTTGTTCACTGATTACTTCTCACTTTACAGCACTTTAGTTGTTCACTGATTATTTCTCATATGTGCCTTGACACCGGGGTGCGGGGCTCCAGCTGAGCCAGTGACCTCTTGCTCAAGCCAGTGACCTTGGGCTCAAGTAACTTTTGGGCTCAGGTCCCACGCTCCAGCCAGCGACCCGCACTCAAGCCCGCGACTTTGGGGTTTTGAACCTCTGTCCTCTGCGTCCCAGGCCGACTCTATCCACTGCACCACTGCCTGGTCAAGCTCCTTCCTTACTCTTAACATTCGTCTGCACAACAGTGTATTCTGAGTGCCCATAATCTTCATTCTGTCCACAGGTGAAAAAAAATTGCAAGTGAGCATGCCAATCGAGAAGCAATAGGGAAATAACAGTTTTATTGTTTTTTGTCAGGTATCATTTAATATATTTTCATTAATATTTTAAAGCTTTCTTATAATCCAGTTTTGTGTACCTCTTTTGCTGTTCCTATTAAAGTATTAAATGCATGAAATAATAAAATACCTTTTGTTATATCATTTTTTATACTTAAAATGGTCATTAGAGGAGAGAACCAGTTGTTAAATTATTTGAATCCCACCACTGAAAATAATACAATAATTAATAAATGATAATACAAGAATAAACTCTTTCATGTACTCACAACTGTAAACAATCCTTTTGCCCCACCCACCCTGTATTTACTCTCCAGGAAGGGTAATAGAAAGAACATTTCATTTGGAACCAGGAGGTCTAGGTTCAGATCTTAGCATTACTTCTTTCTTTCTTAATGTATGTGTGACATTGGATATGTCACTCTAGCTCTGAGCTTATTTCCTTTATAATAGTATCTATTTTATAAGAGTTCTATGAAGATCCAAGAAGAAAATGGCTGTGAAAACTCCTATAGTGGATGAGGCTTTATGGATCACCCAGCTGTATATTGGCAAAAGCTATTTATGACTATACCACTCATGTAGTCAGAGGAAAAGTTCTCTAAGTAGGTAGCTTTCTACAAGTGCTGGGTAGATGGGGTGGGTGGAATACACAGTTGACTAAAAAATTATCTCTGTCTTCAGGCAATTTTCTAAGTCCTCGCAACTACTGTGTATCTCTCAGGAATGTTTAGTAAAATTATCGAATGCTCCTGGAAAGAAGGGGGACAAGATCAATCCGAGTTTTGTGGAGGAAATGGGAAGGAACTGTGCCTGAAAGGATGGAGTAGAGGAAAGGCATTTCCTGCAGTAAACCAATATAGCAAGAATACAGGAATCCATTCATTCCTTCCTCAAATATTTGTTATTGTTTAGTGCCAATCACCCCAATATACACACACTAAGTCTTGCTGGTTCTGTCTTCTATTTCTTCAATCATCTGGTTTCCTTTTCTATGCCACTGCCCTAGATTATTGGAGTACCTTCCTTATTGGTTTCCTGTCATCTATACTGCTCACAAAGATCAGGGGATATTTTATCTCTTCACATTTATTTTGAAATATCCCCTAATTTTTGTGAGCAGTATATTTTGTTTTCTCTCCAATCATTTCTCCATGTTGTAGCCAGAGAAAGCTTTTAAAATTGCAACTCTAGCTCGGCTGGCTAGAGCATCATACTAATACAGCAAGGTTGTGCATTCGCTCCCTGGTCAGGGCACATATAAGAATCAACCAATGAATGCATAAGTGGAACAACAAATCCATGTTTCTCTCTCTCTCTCTCTAAAATCAATAAATAAGAAAAAGTGATCATTTAAAAAAATTGAAAGTCTAAGCTTGTGCCTTCCTTTTATAGAACCTTTCAAGTTTCTTCTGACTTAGAAGATAAAGTTCAGATTCCTTAACCTGGCCTACCTTCCCAGCCTCATCTCATAGCTCATGGTATATCTTTTCCCTTAGCTTTATTTATTTATTTATTTATTTATTTATTTATTTATTTATTTCTGTTTTTAAAGTGAGAGGAGGGGATAGAGAGACAGAGTCCTGCATACACCCTGACCGGATCCATCCAGCAATCTCTGTCTTAGGCCAGTGCTTGAATCAACCAAGCTATTTTTAGTGCCTGATGCCAACATGCGGACCAACCAAGCTATCCTCAGTGCCCAGGGCCGACACTTGGACCAACTGAGCCACTGTGGGCTCCAGGAGGCGGAGAGAGAAAAGAGGGAGACAGAGGGGAGAGAAATAGATGGTAGCTTCTCATGTGTGCCCTGACTGGGAACTGACATCCATATGCCAGGCTGATGTTCTATCCACCGAGCCAACTGGCCAGGGCTCCCTTAGCTTTCTATGCTAAGAGATCCTGGCCTTTCAGTTGTACCAAAGGCCAGCTGACATTATACACTTGGGATTTTGCATGTGTTGCTCTTTACTTGGAGTTTTTTTCCTCCTACTTCCTTTCTGGCTTGTCTTTCAGGTTCCAGCTGAAATGGTAATAATAATAGCTAACATTTATTTAGCAGATACTGCCTGACCTGTGGTGGCGCAGTGGATAAAGCCTTGACCTGGAAAGCTGAGGTCGCCGGTTTGAGGCCCTGGGCTTGCCTGGTCAAGGCACATGTGGGAGTTGATGCTTCCTGCTCCTCCCCACCTTCTCTCTCTCTCTCTCTCTCTCTCTTCTCTAAAATAAATAAATAAATAAATAAATAAATAAATAAATAAATAAATAAAAATAAGATAAATTATTTAGCAGATACTATGTGCTATTATTGTTCTTAGTGCTTTACATGTATTAAGTTTTGTTTGCTTGTTTTTTGACAGAGACAGAGTCAGAGAGAGGAACAGATAGGGACAGTCAGAAAGGGAGAGAGATGTGAAGCATCAATTCTTTGTTGTTGCACCTTAGTTGTTCAGTGATTGCTTTCTCATATGTGCCTTGACTGGGGGCTACAGCAGAGCAAGTGACCCCTTGCTCAAGCCAGCGACCTTGGGCTCAAGCCAGCGACCTTAGGTTTCAAGCCAGCAACCATGGGGTCATGTCTATTATCCCACACTTAAGCTAGGGACCCCATGCTCAAGCTGGTGAGCCCATGCTCAAGCCAGATGAGCCTGTGTTCAAGCCAGTGACCTCAGGGTTTTGAACCTAGATCCCCTGTATCCCAGTTCAACACTATCCACTGTGCCCCTGCCGGGTCAGGCAAGTCTTTTAATCCTCATTTCATTTCATGAGCTAGATACTGTTGTTAGCACCACTTTATAAGTGAGGACAGTGAGGTAAAGTAACCTACTCAAGGTCTGAGTCAGCAGTTGAACCCAGACATACTGGGCACATGAATTACTGCTGCTTGTATATAAACAGCACTGTTCCAGGAAATGATATTTATCATCTATCTATCTATCTATCTATCTATCTAATCTATCTATAGTGTTGACCTGGAACACTGAAGTCGCCAGTTTGAAACCCTGGACTTGCTGGCTCAAGGCACATACTGGAAGCAACGACTACGATTTGATGCTTCCTGCTTTCCCTCCTACTTTTTTTCTCTCTAAAAATCAATAATAAAAATTTTAAAAACGATTAAATCAGAAGGTACAGATAATGTTTCCAGAATTACCGATTCTAGTTTACATTATAAAATGTTTGACAGATTTTTCGGAATAGTGAAGTAAGGCAGTACCCTTGGGGGATTTAGTGAAATTTAGAAAAAATTTGCTTGGGGACCTCAGGTGTAAAGATTAAAGATTTAGATTTAGATTTGATTGGAAGGGTACTAGGGAATCAATGCATTTTGCCCAAAGGAATGACAAGATGAAAGTGGTGTTTTGTAAAATTATTTTGGAGTTAGTATGGATTAGAGGAGGAAGAGACTGGAGGTTCAGGATATCAATAATGTTATTTTATAATGATCTTTACAAGAGATAGTGAGGAACCACCAGACTGTCCCAAAATGGTGACTATCTTTAAGTGGTCCCAGATTTGTGGTGCAATAAATGGGAACTAGATTTGAGCTCCCCAAACCCATTTGTCATTTAGCTTGTCATCAGCATCTGCAATTGTTCATTTGGCAAATATTTGAGGGCTGCTCTGTAGCCATTCTGCTAAGTTCCAGGAAAGTGAAGGCAAATGAAAGGCAGGCCTGCCCTCAAAAATTCGGAGGTTTAGCCCTGGCCGGTTGGCTCAGCGGTAGAGCGTCGGCCTAGCGTGTGGAGGACCGGGGTTCGATTCCCGGCCAGGGCACATAGGAGAAGCGCCCATTTGCTTCTCCACCCCTCCGCTGCGCTTTCATCTCTGTCTCTCTCTTCCCCTCCCGCAGCCAAGGCTCCACTGGAGCAAAGATGGCCCGGGCGCTGGGGAGGGCTCCTTGGCCTCTGCCCCAGGCGCTAGAGTGGCTCTGGTCGCGGCAGAGCGACGCCCCGGAGGGGCAGAGCATTGCCCCCTGGTGGGCAGAGCGTCGCCCCTGGTGGGCATGCCGGGTGGATCCTGGTCGGGCGCATGCGGGAGTCTGTCTGACTGTCTCTCCCCGTTTCCAGCTTCAGAAAAATGCAAAAAAAAAAAAAAAAAAAAATCGGAGGTTTAGGCCCTGGCCAGTTGGCTCAGTGGTAGACCGTCAGCCTGGCGTGCAGGAGTCCCGGGTTCGATTCCCGGCCAGGGCACACAGGAGAAGCGCCCATCTGCTTCTCCACCCCTTCCCCTCGCCTTCCTCTCTGTCTCTCTCTTCCCCTCCCGCAGCCAAGGCTCCATTGGAGCAAAGTTGGCCCAGGCACTGAGGATGGCTCTGTGGCCTCTGCCTTAGGCGCTAGAATGGCTCTGGTTGCAACAGAGCAACACCCCACCCAGATGGGCAGAGCATCGCCCCCTGGTGGGCATGCCGGGTGGATCCTGGTTGGGAGCATGCGGGAGTCTGTCTGACTGCCTCCCTGTTTCCAGCTTCGGAAAAATACAAAAAGAAAAAAAAATTCAGAGGTTTAGTGGAGAAAATTGACATTTAAAAATAATTGTGCTGCCCTGGCCAGGTAGCTCAATTCATTTTGTCTCAATATGCTCAGATTGTGGGTTCAATCCCCAGTCAAGGTACATACAAGAGTCAACTGATGGGTACATAAATGAGTGAAACAACAAATCGATGTTTCATTCTTTCTCTAAAATCAATCAAGCAATAAATAAAATTTAAAAACCAGAGCATACAACTGTAAAAAAAAAAAAAAAAGAATTGTGCTATCATATGATAGGTGCTATAACAGAAAAATGTCCAAGGTATAGTGACAGTTAAAGGAGTAGTAAATTGGTAAATTCTGGTGGTGGTTATGGTGGTACATCCAGGTGAAGAAATGTCAGATTTGAACTAGTTCATGGAGAATAAAGTAGAGACTGACTGGCAGAAAAATACTGTGAAGAAGGGCTTTCTGGAAAGGGACAGTATGTGCAAGGATAAGAAAGCCTGGAAATTTCTGGGAAAGATAAACCTCTTGCTAGTGCAGATAATAACTGCAGCCATTTGGTACCATTAGGTACTAATTCATTGAGTTTGACTGGCTGGTTTGGGGTAGGTTATTCTTCCCATGGCACTGAAAAAAAATTCCAGGATGAAAGAATTTTAATGACCAATGGGTTGTATTAAAACTTCTTAATTGTGCCTGACCAGGCAGTGACGCAGTGGATAGAGCATCGAACTGGGACGCAGAGGACCCAGGTTCGAAACCCTGAGGTCGCCAGCTTAAGCGCGGGCTCACTCGGCTTGAGTACAGAGTTGCTGGCTTGAGTGCAAGATCATAGACATGACCCCATGATCGCTGGCTTGAGCCCAAGGTCACTGTTTTGAGCAAGGGGTCACTTGCTTTGCTATAGCACCCCCGCCATCAAGGCACATATGAGAAACCAATCAATGAACAACTAAGGTGCCACAATGAAAAATGGATGCTTCTCATCTCACTCCTTTCCTGTCTGTCCCTGTCTCTGTCACAAAACAAACAAAAACACTGCTTAATTGCATTTATTTTTTTTTATGTGTTAAAAATGTTTTAAAAGGAAAATAAAAAAGAATATCATGCCCTGGCCAGATAGCTCAGTTGGTCAGAGCATTATCACAAAGCACATAGGTTATCAGTTCAATCCCTGGTCAGGGCACATACAGGAACAAATTGATATTCCTGTCTCTCTCTCCCTTCCTCTCTCACTAAAATCAATAAATAAGTGTCCAAAAACGTTTTAAAGTATTGTAACATTCATCTATGTATCTACCACCCAAAATGAATAAATAATGTCATACTATTTTCTCCCAAGTTTCATTTCCCTTTCTTCCTTTGGGTAGCCCCTTTATGTGAATCCACTTTCAATACTTTAAATATATATATATTTTAATATTTCTATAACAAGTTATATTTATATATAAATAAGTAGTATATGGTATTTTTAACATTTTAAAAATCAATATATTTAACCAAATATGGCACTATTCTGTTTCCCTCAAATTTTTCAGAATTCATCCACATGAGGATATAGACCAAGTTCATTAACCCTTTGAGTAGTACAAATGTTCATGTACGTCCGTGTGCCTCCTGACCATCCAGAGTACGATCATACAAAAATTTTTATTTTAAAAATGTGTAAGGCAACATTTAAAAAAAAGGCAAATGTATGTTCTTGTTTCCATAAATTGGTTATCAAACAAACATGATTTTAAGTTAATAAAACTGGAACTGGAACTAATTTCATTTTTTGAAAAAAAAAACTCACTCCCGGAGGTCAGTGAGCGTGAAAAAAACACACTACTCAAAGGGTTAAATTTAGCTGCTGTGCGGTGTTCCATCACATGAATACACTCCAATTTGTTTATTTATTTGCTACTAACAGACATTTACATTGCTTTCAATGTTTCATTATTATAAACATCCTGGAAAATATTTCCTTGTTCTTATGTATAGAGTTTCTCTTAAGAAACTTAAGCAGTGTTTTCAAAGTGTTTTTTAACAATAACTCATAGTAAACACATTTTACATCAAAACCTGGTTCATGTATTTTATATTCTATTTCATTTTTGTAAAATACTGGACATGACCCACTTGATTAATTTCATGACCCACTAATGGACTGCAAAACACTGCTCTAAGGCTTTCTGGAGGAAAGGATATATGTATTTTTAACTTAAGAAAATATCAAGTTGTTCTCCATAGAGGTTGTGTCATTTTACAACATATGAGAGTCCTCCTAGTTTCTCTTCATCCTCATTATGAATGAAAGGGGCACTATAATAAATCTAAACAAAAGTAACCTTATGGTGATGTGAGCATAAATTTCCAACATGGCGCGTGGTCTTGCCCCAGACCTATAACTTCTTTAGTGACTGGCTTTTAAGTGAGCCCTGTCCATTGTTTTGCATCTAGTTTAACACATTTTTGAGATGTCAGAAGTACCAGTAATCATCTTTTCCAGACCCCTCCAAGGCATATATACCCTCCAGGGAGCACGTAATATTTTTTTTTTCTTTTCTATTTTTTTAGTGAATTTATTGGGGTGATACTGGTTCTTAAAACCATATAGGTTTCAAGCATATGACTCAATGAAACATCATATGCACAGCAATTGTGCACCCATCACCCCAAAGTCTCTTTCCATCCTCCTTTTCCCCCACTTTGCCCACCTACCACCTGCCTCCCACACCTGTTTCCCTCTGGCTATCACTACACTGTTGTCTGTATCTATGTGTTTTATATTTATATATATGTTTCCCTCTCCCTTTCTCTCTCTCTAAAATCAATTAAAAAATAAAAACAGGCCTGACCTGTGGTGGCGCAGTGGATAGAGAATCGATGGAACACTGAGGTCGCTGGTTCAAAACTCTGGGCTTGCCTGGTCAGGGCACATATGGGAGTTGATGCTTCCTGCTCTTCCCCCTCCTTCTCTCACTCTCTTTCTTTCTCCTCTCTATAATGAATAAATAAAATGTAAAAAAAATAATAATAACAGAATAGGAATATAAATAAGGCCCAGGCTTAGAAAAGCTCTTTGAAGGCCTATAAAGAAGAAACAGGTGGCATGCTTGGCCTGGTAGCTCAATTGGTTAGAGCATCATCTCGACATGCCAAGGTTGCTGGTTGAATCCTTGGTTAGGGCACATAAAATAATTAACCAGGCCCTGGCTGGTCGGCTCAGTGGATGAAACATAAACCTGGCATGTGAATGTCCTGATTCTATCTCTAGTCAGGGGACGCATGAGAAGGAATCACCTGCTTCTCTTCCATTCCCCTTTCTCTCTCTTTTCCCCTCTTGCAGCCAGTGGCTCAGTTGGTCTGAGCATGGGCCTCAGGCACTGAGGATAGCTCAGTTGATTAGAGCATTGGCCCCACACAGGGGTTGCCAGGTGGATCCTGATCAGGGTTCATGCAAGAGTCTGTCTCTCTCTCTCCCCTTCTCTCCCTTAAAAAAAAGAATTAACCAATGAATGCATAAATAAGTGGAATAACAGATCTCTCTCTCCCCCCTCCTCTCTCTCTCTCTCTCAAAAAATTAATTAAAAAATAATAAGGCCCGCCCTGGCCGGTTGGCTCAGCGGTAGAGTGTCGGCCTAGTGTGCGGAGGACCCAGGTTCGATTCCTGGCCAGGGCACACAGGAGAAGCGCCCATTTGCTTCTCCACCCCTCCGCCGCACTTTCCTCTCTGTCTCTCTCTTCCCCTCCCACAGCCAAGGCTCCATTGGAGCAAAGATGGCCCGGGCGCTGGGGATGGCTCTGTGGCCTCTGCCTCAGGCGCTAGAGTGGCTCTGGTCGCAACATGGCGACGCCCAGGATGGGCAGAGCATCGCCCCCTGGTGGGCAGAGCGTTGCCCCTGGTGGGCGTGCAGGGTGGATCCCGGTCAGGCGCATGTGGGAGTCTGTCTGACTGTCTCTCCCTGTTTCCAGCTTCAGAAAAATGGAAAAATAATAATAATAATAATAATAAGGCCCATCCTAAAGTATTGACCTGGAATTCTGAAGTCACCAGTTTGGAACCCTGGGCTTGCACATTCGAGAAGCAACTACTACAAGTTGATGTTTCCCACTCCTTTCACTGCCCCTTTCCCTCTCTCTCTCTCCCTCTCTCTCTCTCTCTCTCTCTCCTCTCTAAAATCAATAAATAAAAATATTTTTTTTGTTTGTTTGTTTGGTTTTTTTTTTTGTATTTTTCTGAAGCTGGAAACGGGGAGAGACAGTCAGAAGTCAGACAGACTCCCGCATGCGCCCGACCAGGATCCACCCGGCATGCCCACCAGGGGCAACGCTCTGCCCACCAGGGGGCGATGCTCTGCCGCGACCAGAGCCACTCTAGCACCTGTGGCAGAGGTCAAGGAGCCATCCCCAGCACCCGGGCCATCTTTGCTCCAATGGAGCCTTGGCTGCGGGAGGGGAAGAGAGAGACAGAGAGGAAGGAGGGGGGGGGTGGAGAAGCACCTCTCCTATGTGCCCTGGCCGGGAATCGAACCTGGGTCCCCTGCATACCAGGCCGACGCTCTACCGCTGAGCAAACCGGCCAGGGCCAATAAATAAAAATATTTTTAAAGATTTTTATTTATTCATTTTAGAGAGGAGAGAGAGAGGTGTATGGGGAGGAGCAGGAAGCATCAACTCACACATGTTCCTTGACCAGGCAAGCCCAGGGTTTTCAAACTGGCAACCTCAGCATTCTAGGCTGATGCTTTATTCACTGTGCCACCACAGGCCAGGCCAATAAATAAAGTCTTAAAAAATGAAATGAAAACCCTGGCTGGGTAGCTCAGTTGGTTAGAGCATCATCCCATATGTTGAGGTGCAGGTTCAATCCTTAGAGCACAAACACGAAACAACCAATGATGGCATGAATAAGCCGAACAAGTCCAACAAGTCAGTGTTTCTCTCTGTCTCTGTATCTCCCTTCCTCTTTTCCTAAAAATCAAAAAAGAAAGAAAGAAAGAAATAGTAATAAAGATGAGGTAAAGGGAGTCATTGGGAGGAATCTCTGCAAAAGATTGATATACAAGGGTGATTCTTCATCCTTTTATACCCAGAACCTAAGGATCGTGAAAGAATTATCCTTGTTGCGAGAAAAAAAAAAGTATCTCAGAGGGTGGGCCCTGAAAGGAAAGAGGTACAGACTTCTGACAGGATTTTATGTCCTATAGTTAAAACCTTTCCATGTCTATTTTTAAATTTTTATCTCTCTGCCCTACCTGCAAGCCCTGTGAGCCTTTTCTGATTGCACTAGAAAACTGTGAAACTGAGGCATACAGAAGTTGTTGGTGAATCCAAATGGGAACCCAGGTCTCCTGACCATCAAATTCAAAGGGTTCAGGTGAGGTCAGCTGAAGCCAGTATGTAAGAAGAGACCTGTAAGAGAGGAGGAGGTTATCATTTTCAGGGGAGCAATATTCTAAATTATAAAAAGTAGCCTTTGATTTGTAATGTAATCATTGCAGTCATAATCATCATCATCAAAAGCCTTTATCAGTGCTTGCCTGCAATGGCAATCAAGGTGGACACTGAACTAAATTTGGAATGCATTATTCATGAACTTGGTCTAAAATTTATACTCTATGGAAAGTAATATATACATAAGTAAAGGACATATCAATATGACAATAAAAAAGGTAGACCAATCTATCTACTGCGGGCAGTAAAGAATTAACATCTAACACATCAGATGTCAGTGCAATTCAAACATAAGGGCATCACTGAGTGTACAGCAATGCCTTACAGGGATTGGCTATAGGACTTCCAAGTTCAGGGAAACTGGCCTTAATCATTTGAGGAAGGCCCGTCTCTTGCTTTCTGACCTCCAATACTTTCCACCCTTTAAACACATGCCCCACCCCATGCTGTCCTTTTCGAGGCAGCATAATCCTTGCTAAGGTTTGAGATCAGAGGAATTTCACTTTATGTTAGTCTTTGGCTCTGCCTAAACAGACCTTTACCCAGCATCATCAGGAACCACCCTCAGGAGCCATGCTGTGCTGCCTGGCACGTCCACAGCAATTAGAGCAAAAGGACAGAGGTAAGGAAACTCCTGGAGAGAAGTTTTCCCCACCCAGCTGTGGCAGGGTCACCCAGGATCTCTACCGTCATTCTTGATATTCACCATGGTATATGGCTCATTATCCGGCTGGCACTATTTACTGAACTTCTAGGCAGATTTGCACATTCAGCAATATTCATAAATGTCTTACTTAGCTGAATCAAAATGAGAAAGGCTTTAAGGCTTTTGCAGTTTAATATCACTGTCATAAAATCTCTGTCATAATATCATTGTCTTATGTTTTAATGTAGGACAAAGGGTTAATATGTTCACATACACATGCAAATATGTACGATACTAAATGTACATGTATTGCTCCAGGGGGAAGTTATTGACCCTGTCTCAGAGTCTTTGCACTTGCTTTTCCCTCTGCCTGGAAGTTCTTTTCTGGAATCTATTCATGTGACACTTTCTCACTCCGGTCAGATTTATGCTTCAAAGTCACCAAGACAGGTCTTGCTTAACCATCCTTCTGAAGCAGTCTTTATTACTCATCTCTGGTTCTTGCTGCTCTTTACCTTGCTTTTTAAATGTATTTTTAATAGAATTCATTACTCCCTGACATATATTTATTGACTTTTTTATTATTTGTCTCCCCCACAGAAAATAAGTTCTCTGAGAGCAGGAACTTTGTATGTCTTTGATCATTGCTATATTCCAGTGCAAATGTGTCTATTTGATTATTAGACCATCTGAAATAAACCTGAGGCTAGAGGAAAGATTCTTCCTCCCCCACAAAAGCCTGGCTAGCTGTGTCTTTAGGCAAATTATTTAACCTCCCTAAGATTCAGGTTCCTAATTTGCAAAATTAAGATTATAGTTCATTTTTTTTTTTGACAGAGAGAGAGAGAGAGAGTCAGAGAGAGGGACAGACAGGAAGGGAGAGAGATAAGAAGCATCAATTCTTCGTTGCGGCACCTTAGTTGTTCATTGATTGCTTTCTCATATGTGCCTTGACTGGAGAGCTACAGCAGAGCGAGTGACCCCTTGCTCAAGCCTGCGACCTTGGGCTTCAAGTTAGTGACCTTTGGGCTTAAACCATCAACCATGGGATCAGGACTATAATCCCATGCTCAAGCCAGCAATCCTGCACTCAAGCTGATGAGCCTGTGCTCAAGTTAGCAACCTCAGGGTTTGAACCTGGGTCCTCTGCATCCCAGTCTGATGGTCTATCCACTGTGCCACCACCTGGTCAGGCTTATAGTTCTTGTCTCACAAATTCATTGTGAGGATGAATTTATGTTTGTGACACGTTAAATACTGCTGGGGAGGAAAAAGTATCCTCTACTCATCAAGGTTCTTCTGGCTGGATTAATAATCAAATTAACACGAGACAGATTAGCAGGAGAAAAAAGAAGACAGTGTAGAGGTAAAATATCTGGATTCCATCTTGACTGAAAGAACTCCATCTTAGGGGCCTAACTATGACTCTTTGTTTTCAGTAAAATTCTATAGTTGAAATTAACATAACACATCCTTAAAGGAAAGACTGTATGACAATAACATCTTCCTTTTTTATTTTTCATCCTTTCCAAATGAGAGGAGTGGAGATAGACTCCTGCATGCGCCCCAACCAGGATTCACCTGGCAACCCCTGTCTGGGGTGGATGCTCTGCCAATCTTGGGCCATGCTCACAACTGAGCTATTTTTAGCACCTGAGGTGCAAACTCCACAGAGCCATCCTCAGCACCCAGGGCTGATGTGCTCGAATCAATTGAGCCATGGCTGTGGGAGGAGAAGAAAGAGAAAGAAAGAGAGAGAAGGGGTGGAGAAGCAGATGGTCACTTCTCCTGTGTGTCCTGACCAGAAATCGAACCCAGGACATCTACCTACTGGCCCATGCTCTACCACTGAGCCAACTGGCCAAGGTGATAACATCTTTCTTAACATCATGTTCTGCAATAGTTGTTTTGTCAATTAATGATAACCAAAATGTTTGTTCAAGAATAATTATTATTTTTTTTCTTCTTTTCCAAGTGAAAGGAGGGGAGACAGAGAGACAGACTCCTGCATGTGCCCCAACCAGGATCCACCTGGCAACATCCTGTCTGGGGTGGATGCTCTGCCCATCTGTGGCCATGTGCACAACTGAGCTCTTTAGTGCCTGAGGTAGAGGTTCCATGGAGCTATCCTCAGCACTCAGTGCTGATGCACTCGAACCAATCAAGCCATTGCTGTGGGAGGAGAAAAGAGAGAGGGAGGAGGGGTGGAGAAGCAGATGGACACTTCTGTGTGCCCTGACTGGAGATCGAATCTGGGACATCCACATGCCAGGCGACACTCTACCACCGAGCCAACTGGCCAGGGCTGCACTAGCATTATTTTATAGGCCCTTTGGGTGGGGCATTGACTATGGAAAACATCCTGTAACTCTCCCTGGATCAACTGCCACCAGAAGACTATTATGGGACAGCTGACCTCATCCTCATTCCCAGCCCTACACCCACCCCAAGGCCCTTATGTGTAAGCCACCCACAAGAACCTTTTGGGGAGCTTGATTTCTCTTTTCTCGTTGACTTTCATGTGCACAAGCTCTTTTCAATAATCTGTACTGAGTTCAGTGTCCATTTCTATAACATTGAGACTCAAGAACCTGGCATTTAAGGTCTGATAATATTACTATGTGAGAATTGGAGACTTAGAAGGCAAGAGTAGAATGTGTATGTTGGAAAAAACTGCTCAGTAAAGAAAACAGTGGGGCTATGGTAGAGTCTCATTGTAAAATCCATTTCTATTTTTGGAATTCCTAAACGAAAATAGGGCTTTTTCCTCTAACACTTAAATTGAATGATTTTATCTAACTTCTTTTTTGTAACGGAGGACAAAAATTGCTGGCCAACACAATTTTGCCTTTGAAAACTTGTTTGAACAAGGACAAAGTAACAGCTCAAGTTGTAATGATAGGACTTTTAGTGCTTGGTGGTACCCCTGACTAAAGAGATCTTAATCTGGGGTCCTGGGCAGTTCTTTACTTAGTTTTCTCTACTGACACCATGGCTGTTTTGTGTATGAACCAGAGCCTACCTTGATTAATATGAGTTAATTATTGCTTTTCTATTCTATTCTAAGGTATTTATTTCTATCATACTTATTTGCATATATTTTTATGATACTAAGCAGATTTTGTTTTTTTTTTTCTTCTCTACCCACTTCCCTGTTAAGACCATTTCAAAATACTTCAAGGAGTTATATGCTTTATTTATATTTAAATTTTTTAAAATTTATTGATATTAAAGCAAGAGAGGAAGGAAGAGAGAGAGAGAGAGAGAGAGAGAGAGAGAGAAGAGAGAAACCTTGATTTGTTCCATTTATTATGTATTCACTGGTTGATTCTTTTTTTTTTTTTTTTTTTTCATTTTTTTTCTGAAGCTGGAAACAGGGAGAGACAGTCAGACAGACTCCCGCATGCGCCCAACCGGGATCCACCCGGCACGCCCACCAGGGGCGACGCTCTGCCCACCAGGGGGCGATGCTCTGCCCATCCTGGGCGTCGCCATGTTGCGACCAGAGCCACTCTAGCGCCTGGGGCAGAGGCCACAGAGTCATCCCCAGTGCCCGGGCCATCTTTGCTCCAATGGAGCCTTGGCTGCGGGAGGGGAAGAGAGAGACAGAGAGGGAAAGCGCCCATTTGCTTCTCCACCCCTCAAGGCGGAGGGGTGGAGAAGCAAATGGGTGCTTCTCCTGTGTGCCCTGGCCAGGAATCAAACCCGGGTCCTCTGCACGCTAGGCTGACACTGGTTGATTCTTGTAGTGCCCTGACCAGGGATCAAACCCACAACCTTGGTATTTGAGGATGACACTCTAACCAACTGAGATACCAGGCCAGGGCAAGGGGTTACATAGTTTTTTTTTGTTGTTGTTTTTTTAAGTGAGAGGAGGGTAGACAGAAAGATTCCCACAAGCATCCTGACCAGGATCTGTCTGGCAACCCCCATCTGGGGCCAATTCTTGAATCAACTCAGCTATCCTCAGAGCCAGGTGATGATACTCAAACTAATCATGCTGTTGGCTGCTGGAGGGGAAGAGAGAGACGGGGAGTGGGGAGGGGAGTGAAGCAGATGGTCTCATGTATCCCCTGACTGGGGATCAAACCTGGGACTGCCACATACTCGGCCAACGCTCTATCCAATGAGCCAACCAGCCAGCGCCAGAGGTTACATACTTTAAAAATCTCATTAAGGGACCCTGGCCGGTTGGCTCAGCGGTAGGGTGTCGGCCTGGCATGCGGGGGACCTGGGTTCGATTCCCGGCCAGGGCACATAGGAGAAGCGCCCATTTGCTTCTCCACCCCCCCTCCTTCCTCTCTGTCTCTCTCTTCCCCTCCCGCAGCCAAGGTTCCATTGGAGCAAAGATAGCCCGGGCGCTGGGGATGGCTCCTTGGCCTCTGCCCCAGGCGCTAGAGTGGCTCTGGTTGCGGCAGAGCAACGCCCCGGAGGGGCAGAGCATCGCCCCCTGGTGGGCAGAGCGTCGCCCCTGGTGGGCGTGCTGGGTGGATCCCGGTCAGGCACATGCGGGAGTCTGTCTGACTGTCTCTCCCCGTTTCCAGCTTCAGAAAAATACAAAAATCTAATTAAGGGGTGGAAGAAATAAAAAATTATCAGCCATTTCTCCAATGGACAGCTCTGCCACAGATCTGAAAGTAAGAATTGCTTGTGCTCTAATCTCTAGAAACTGTAAACCTGTGGTGTACTTGGTGTAAGGCCAGTGACCGTTGCAATGGCCATGCAGGTTCACATTGGATTTGGGCAGACAGTAAAGGAATCGTGGAGCCAGAAAATGGTAGTGTATGGCCAGTAGTTGCTGCCATTGAGGTCATTCACATACAGGTTTTCATTGAATTCAGGCAGACGGTAAAGAAACAGTGGAGCCAAAAAATGGTGGGCTATTCTTTTATTAAAGTCTCGCACTGGCAGATGAGCAAACACACAGGGAAAAACACTTCCCTTTCACTCAGGGCTCCCAAAGCCACTGACACATTATCCAGTTCCACAACTGTTATAAAGTACCCAATTCCACAATTCTGCAGGTTTTCGTAGAGGCACCAAGTCCAAATAAGTTTTTGAAAAGTTTTATTAAAGGAGGAAATTTATTAAATATGCCGCCTCATATGACTGACACAGGGCCACAGATCCAAATTGTGCAGCCCCCCAAAATAGTTCAGGGGCTGTTTATATATTCTTAATTATACATGGGAGGGGAGAAAACTTGACATCACGACATAAGTTTATACTTTTTGTTTAGAGATACATACATTAACTACAGCTTTCAGGAAGGGAGGGGTGGTTTCCATAGGGACAAATGCCTATAAATGGTTCATCAGTATAAGAAAAGATTTTAATTTAATCTTTTTCTTCCTGTACCTGCCTAGCTATTCACCCTTCCCCCATAGGTATGGGGGAAGGTCAGAGAATCCAAGTCTCTTTCCTCTTCTGCATTTACAACACAATGCCATCAGCCATATTGGTTTTATGCTAATCACACAAGTACAGAGAGGTCATCCAAAAAACCTTTCTGTACGCCCAGCCCAAATCAACAAAATGTTCTTTAAGCTTCCTAAAATATTAATATTAATTCTGTAGCTTTTGGCACCTTACAACACAACCAGGAGAATCTTCTCCACGTCCTCCTAGAATTAAAGGCTCCATCAGTCTCAGTGGAGCTTGCAAAAGCCCCTCACTTCTCTGCCAGCGCGGCTTCTCCTCTTTCTAATACTTTCTGGTGCGAAAACCTCTCCTCCAGCAAACATTAGCAAGACAATGGCCCTTCCCAAGCAGGAAGGTAATTTGCGATTTCACAGATCACAGACCTGGTGCTGCCCAGCACCATTTTTAACAACAAAAGTGAGCAAACTCAAAAAAATACAAATTTTACAAACTCTTTTGCCCAACAGTGAGTGGGCTATTCCGCTTATCTCGTCATGGCAGATGAGCAAACAGGCAGGGAAGACCGCTTCCCTTTCTTTCTCTGGGCTCTCCCAGACTCATAGGCCCCCACCAAATAGGCTGGGATGAAATCAGGGGTCCCAAGCCCCTCAGCCCCTCAGTATTCTCTTTCTCTCTATTCCTGGACTCAATAGCCAAACACGCTGGAGGAAAAACCCCTTCTTCAGCAAATAATAGCAAACAATGGTCCCTCCCAAGCAGGAAAGCAATCCGCAATTTGCAATCTGCCACCATGGAGGGCAAGCACCCACAGCCTTCCATAGACTATACACACATGGCGCTGCCCCCAAACAAGTGATCAAACCTAAAAAACACTTGTTAAAAGCTTGTTTGCCCAACACTTGGATTTTCTTTTTCTTTTTTATTTTTATTTATTTTTATTTTTTTATTTTTCTGAAGCTGGAAACGGGAAGAGACAGTCAGACAGACTCCCGCATGCGCCCGACCGGGATCCACCCAGCACGCCCACCAGGGGCGATGCTCTGCCCCTCCGGGGCATCGCTCTGTTGCGACCAGAGCCACTCTAGTGTCTGGGGCAGAGGCCAAGGAGCCATCCCCAGCGCTTGGGCCATCTTTGCTCCAATGGAGCCTCGGCTGTGGGAGGGGAAGAGAGAGACAGAGAGGAAGGAGAGGGGGAGGGGTGGAGAAGCAGATGGGCGCTTCTCCTGTGTGCCCTGGTTGGGAATTTTTTCTTTTTTCTTTTTGTTACCTTGAGTCATTTGCCTTTGAAAGACCTACAGGGAAAAGAACACAAAACATATTTTTCCCCCTGACCCCACAAAAAACTTTCCCCCAGTTTCACATGCCCAAACCTGACATTATCTATATACACAAAACTAGAAAATGCTTCACCCCTGGCCCAGTAGCTCAGTTGGTTAAGCATCATACCCACACACCAAGGTTGCAGGTTCCATCCCTGGTAGGGCACATTTTAGAATCAACTAATGAACGTATAACACTGGGGAACAAAATTTTTGTTGCATCCACAAAAACACTTGTTCTTACCTAATTTGAGTGTGCTGATCTCAAATCTGACAGTTTTTCTCTGTAAGCTACAATTTTTTTTTTTTGCAATTCAAGATTTTAGGTTTTCATCTTATTGTAAAATTTTCAACATTTAGGTTAACATAATGCAGTAGAAAGTCTTCTTGGGCATCATCTTTGTGAAAATATAATAATATATAAAATGCAGTAAATATACTAATACACTAAAAGATATGATTGCATCAGAATTTTCTACAATTTCAAAATAGAACATAATAAAACACTTATTTTAATCATAAAATTTCCGCAAAACTTATTTAAGTCTGACCAGGTGGTGGCGCAGTGGATAAAGCGTCAGACTGGGATGCAGAGGACCCAGGTTCGAGACCCTGAGGTCGCCAGCTTGAGTGTGGGCTCATCTGGTTTGAGCAAAAAAGCTCACCAGCTTGAATCCAAGGTCGCTGGCTCCAACAAGGGGTTACTTGGTCTGCTGAAAGCCCGCGGTCAAGGCACATATGAGAGAGCAATCAATGAACAACTAAGGTGTTGCAACAAGCAATGAAAAACTAATAATTGATGCTTCTCATCTCTCTCCATTCCTGTCTGTCTGTCCCTGTCTATCCCTCTCTCTGACTCACTCTCTGTCTCTGTAAAAAAAAAAAAAAAAAAAAAAAGGGGGCTACAGAGCATGACCAGGCGGTGGCACAGTGGCTAGATCGTCGGACTGGGATGCGGAGAACCTAGGTTTGAGACCCAAGGGCGCCAACTTCAGCGTGGGCTCATCTGGTTTGAGCAAAAAAAAAAAAAAAAAAAAAAAAGATAAAGAAAAAAAAGCTCACCAGATTGGACCCAAGGTCTCTGGCGATACTCAGTCTGCTGTAGCCCCCTGGTCAAGGCACATATGAGAAAGCAATCAGTGAACAACTAAAGTGCCACAATGGGAAAAAAAAAACTTATTTAAATTCTATTCAGGCAAAAATTTGCGTTTGTAGCTCTTGCATTTGTGTACTTGTAGAGGACAATCTCGTTTGATGCTCCAGCAGTAGTCTGCTCATCACTAACAGCTCCAAGAGTTTCGGGAAGCTTATTAAGGTGACTGTTCAGGAAGTGAGTCTTAATGCTCATGTTACATTCAATGTCGCAGAAAGCCAACAGCATCCTTTGAACGAGAAGTTTGTGGTTTTCTGCTTTTTTGTTGCCAACGAAGTTCTTTGGAACTGCCACAAAAGACTGCCATGCTGCTTTCTCCTCCTTATTCATCTTCCAGGCAAATTCTTCGTCACGTATGAGGGTTCGAATTTGAGGTCCATCGAATACACCTGCTTTTATCTTCTCAAAAGACAAGGCAGGAAAAGCAGAAATAATATGTTGAAAGCATTCACTTTCTCTATTCAAAGCCTGAACAGACTGCTTCATTAAGCCAAGTTTGATGTGAAGTGGGGGGAAAATGATTCTATCTCTATTAACTACAGGTTCACTCACAATATTTTGCATCCAGAGCTTCATGTTTCAGCCACTCCTTCTGTGTCCACTGTTTCTCCCGAGCTCGGCTGTCCCACAAACACAGAAAGCAAGGATACTTCATGAAACCGCTCTATTGTCCTAGCAGGAAATTTACCATTTTAAGATCCACACAAATGATCCAGTTATGCTCCTCATACTTCAGAAAGTTGAGGACAATTTTTATGTCATTATAATCTCGCAGATTAATTGAATAACCAATTGGAACCGCTGCATAAACATTACCATTGTGTAGGAGAACACATTTCAGACTCTGTTTAGAGCTGTCAAGAAATAGCCGCCAGTTTGTTGGACTATAAGTGGTAACACCTAGTTGGCTGATATTATCAGACTACTGGTATCACACAGTAAACAAAGTGTTTGTCTTCAGGAAAAAAGTCCATAAAAATTTGTTCACGCTTCTTGAAATGGGATACTTTAGCTGACTGGTGAAGTACATTCTTTTCTTTTTTTTTTTTTTTGTATTTTTCCAAAGCTGGAAACGGGGTGGCAGTCAGACAGACTCCCACATGCGCCTGACCGGGATCCACCCGGCATTCCCACCAGGGGGCGATGCTCTGCCCATCTGGGGCATTGCTCTGCTGCAACCAGAGCCATTCTAGCGCCTGAGGCAGAGGCCATGGAGCCATCCTCAGCACCCGGGCCAACTTTGCTCCAATGGAGCCTCGGCTGTGGGAGAGGAAGAGAGAGACAGAGAGGAAGGAGAAGGAGAAGGGTGGAGAAGCAGATGGGTGCTTCTCCTGTGTGCCCTGGCTGGGAATCGAACCAGGGACTCCTGCACGCCAGGCTGATGCTGTACCACTAAGCCAACTGGCCAGGGCCAGAACATTCTTTTCTTGAAGCCTGGAGGCTAATAACTCAGCTGCTTTCTTTGCTAGGCCCAAATCTCTTACTAAGTCATTCAATTTGGGTTGGCTAAACTACTGAGGGGTTAATGACTGCTTGGCATCAGAAGAAGACCCTTCAGACTCTACAACCATTTTCTCAAGCATCTTATAAAAATACACTTGATCACCATGTTCACTTTCTTCATCCTTAGAAGAAATAAAACCGTTGAAAACTGGAACCAGGAGTGTCTCAGAGTGTGGGATAGGTCGTATTGCTGAAGGAATATTAGGATATGCGATCATATGCTGTTTTATCTTGCCAATGCCCTTTGTATGGATCAGACAGAAATAACAGTCACTGCTGTGGTTTTTAGGTTCATGCCAAACCACGGGAATACCAAAAGGCATTCCTTTGCGTTTTCCTTTTGTTCAGTCATGAAGCATTTCCTCACAATTATGACACACAATATGAGAAGCCCAATTCTTGTCTTGATCACCAAGGGGAACTTCAAAATAGGCAATGTATACACGTGTCACAAATGATGAAATATTGTGCCTTTGACGTTGAAGTGTGTAACAGCCACATATATAACAGAAGGTGTCAGGACTATTCTTACATTTACGCCTACTTGAAGAAGCCATGATTCAATCTTAAACAAAATAAGAGGGTGTTTTTATCAGATAATAATTTTTTACATTTAACAACAACTACAATTATGTAAAAGTGATGTTTGTAAAACATTAATTGCCTTGTGGTTATGTTCAATCCAAGAGTCATTGCCCTTTAACTCCAATTTAAAAACCAGTCCATGCCATTAACTGTAACAAAAAGAAATTAAAATTGCATAAAAACTAGAGCATGCACCAAATAAACAGATTTTTTTTAATTTATTTTTTTTGTATTTTTTCGAAGTTGGAAATGGGGAGGCAGTCAGACAGACTCCCGCATGCGCCTGACCGGGATCCACCCGGCACGCCCACCAGGGGGTGATGCTCTGCCCATCTGGGGCGTTGCTCTGTTGCAACCAGAGCCATTCTAGCACCTGAGGCAGAGGCCACAGAGCCATCCTCAGCACCCAGGCCAACTTTGCTCCAATGGAGCCTTGGCTGTGGGAGGGGAAGAGAGAGACAGAGAGGAAGGAGAGGAGGAGGGCTGGAGAAGCAGATGAGCGCTTCTCCTGTGTGCCCTGGCTGTGAATCAAACCCGGAACTCCTGCATGCCAGGCCGACACTCTACCACTGAGCCAACCGGCCAGGGCCCCAAATAAATGGATTTTTGATTTGGAATCAGCAATGCAGAAATATATAGAAAAAGTTCTAAAACCTCATGCAACAGAAAATGAAAAAAAAAAATTGTTCCCCAGTAATCAGTGGAACAACAAATTGATGGTTCTGTCTCTCTCAATCTCTCTCTCCCTTCCTCTCTCTAAAATCAATAATAATAATAATAATAATAATAATAGTAAATTAGCCTGACCAGGCGGTGGTGCAGTGGATAGAGCGTTGGACTGGAATGCAGAGGACCCAGGTTTGAGACCCCAAGGTTGCCAGATTGAGCTTGGGCTCATCTGGTTTGAGCAAAAAGCCCACCAGCTTGAACCCAAGGTTGCTGGCTCCAGCAAGGGGTTACTCGATCTGCTGAAGGCTTGCGGTCAAGGCACATATGAGAAAGCTATCAATGAACAACTAAGGTGTTGCAACGCGCAATGAAAAACTAATGATTGATGCTTCTCATCTCTCTCCGTTCCTGTCTGTCTGTCCCTGTCTATCCCTCTCTCTCTCTCTCTGAAAAAAAAATAATAGTAAATTAAATGCTTCATTACCCCAAACTAAAAGTAAAAACTGTTTACAAAACTTGCTTTAATTTGATCTCAAATGAATGTTTCCCTCAAATTGATTAAAAGACAAAAACCATAAAACTTGCCATCTACCATTTCTCTGAGCCTTGGAAGTCTGCCCTCAAAAACTTCAGACAAGATGCACAAGCAAATAAGCCTGAAAAAAGAGAAACCTCCAACACCCAGAAGTAGGGTTATATTCCATAACAAAGCCCTAGCCACTTAAGTACACAACTCCTCCATTACCATTAGTAAAGGTTACCGTTCTCAAGTTACCAAAAACCAGGAAATGGCTGACCTCTTGGACTTTTTACCATTCCACTGGCTACATACATGTGGTCATGCACACCTCGAGGCTGCTCTAGGCTTCTCTATCCTCCACACCTAAGCAAATTTTAATTTTAACTTTAATTTTATTAAAAAGAATTACTTATTGATTTGAGAGACAGAGAGAGAGAAACAAATGTGTTTCTGTATGAGCCCTTACCAGAGATTGAACTCACAACCTTTGCATACTGGGACAATGCTCTATGTCCAGAAATATTTAAAAAAAATTTTTTTATTTTTATTTATTTTTATTTTTTTGTATTTTTCTGAAGCTGGAAACGGGGAGAGACAGTCAGACAGACTCCCGCATGCGCCCGACCGGGATCCACCCCGCATGCCCACGAGGGGCGATGCTCTTCCCACCAGGGGGCGATGCTCTGCCCCTCCGGGGCGTCACTCTATTGCGACCAGAGCCACTCTAGCGCCTGGGGCAGAGGCCAAGGAGCCATCCCCAGTGCCCGGGCCATCTTTGCTCCAATGTTGCCTTGGCTGCGGGAGGGGAAGAGAGAGACAGAGAGGAAGGAGAGGGGGTGGAGGTGGAGAAGCAGATGGGCACTTCTCCTGTGTGCCCTGGCCGGGAATCAAACCCGGGACCCCCGCACGCCAGGCCGACGCTCTACCACTGAGCCAACCGGCCAGGGCCTTTTTTTTTTTTTTTTTTACAGGGACAGAGAGAGAGTCAGAGAGAGGGATAGATAGGGACAGACAGACAGGAACGGAGAGAGATGAGAAGCATCAATCATCAGTTTTTCGTTGTGACACCTTAGTTGTTCACTAATTGCTTTCTCATATGTGCGTTGATCATGGGCCTTGAGCAGACCAAGTAACTCCTTGCTCGAGCCAGCGACCTTGGGTCCAAGCTGGTGAGCTTTGCTCAAACCAGATGAGCCCCCGCTCAAGCTGGCGACCTCGGGGTCCCGAACCTGGGTCTTCTGCCTCCCAGTCAGATGCTCTATCCACTGTGCCACCACCTGGTCAGGCTAATTTTTTTTTTAACTTATTGATTTTAGAGAAAGAGAAGAAGGGAGAGAGAGAAACATCAATTTGTTGATCTACTTATCTTTGCATTCACTGGTTGATTCTTGTATGTTGTAAAGTATGTATCTTAATTCCACGGGTTTATGCAGAGACACCAAGGTAGGATACAGAAGAATTTTTAGGAGAGGATTTATTAATAAGCCGGCTGCATATGATTTACAGGGCGTATAGCTGACCCAAATCGTGTGTGTGCAAAATAGCCCCGAAGCTCGTTATATAGACTTGATCACATACAGGTTGGGGGTAAAAGGAAGGGGAACATGGCACAATAATCAATCATTAACAAGCTTATGACATTTGTCTATAAAATCTATAAAAAACATTCCTACACATTAAAACTTACAAGGCAACACAATAGCAACGTTGCTCTATATATCAAAGACATTCACAAATCTCTTAGTGTCTACCTCCCATCCCTTTGTCTAGAGCAGGGGTCTCAAACTCGCAGCCCGTGGGCCGAACAATTTGACCCCTGGTCTAGAGGTATATGTTACTCTCAGGATTCCAGGAAGTAAGGAAGAGTTAAAATCAGTGTAGCATATGTAAATATTATCTCTTATTGAAAGGGAAAGGAAGTTCTTCAGATAACCTTTATTCCTTCAGAGAACTATAGTTAGACTAAATGACCCAGTCATCCTTGTAAGCCAGGAAGTTCCCCCATCCTTCTCCCTCCATTCTCTAAAGAAAGGAGGGAGCAAGAAGCCTGACTTTTCCTCTTTAAAATAGCGTTGCCAGTACTAAGTTTTACGGTTCTTTGGCACCTTACCACATTCCCCACTGGTTTTATATCCTGAGTCAAATCTTTGACTCATTTTAACGAGGTGTATGAGGCTGTTCAGTAGGAATATCAGCCGATAACATGCAACAGATATTTAACAGGTAGACTTGATGTTTTCATTAATAGTAATACAGTCTACTGAAGAAACAAATGCTACTGATTTATCTTTTACAACCTGTACAAATCTTCTGCAATTTATATAAATCCTTAATTTTTATAAGCTTTCTTAACTATTCAGAAATAATTGGCTTTTATAACAACTTACTTTCTTCCTTTCTCTTTCAAAAGTTATTTCCATACCTTATACCTTTAGTGATAACCAAGCTGGCTGCTGGAGAACAGCAAGCTGCCAAAGGCATGCTGGGAATGGGTGGAGCACTGCCAGAGTCTTGGGTGCCCAAATGCCCACTGGCGCTTCTGCTGCGGAGTGAGCGGCTAGGCACCAAGGTACTGGGCAAGTCGCTGTTATATCCAGAGAGGCATGAAGCATGCCCAGAAGAGCAGCACAATGCCGAAGATGAGGTGCAGCACTCTGGGGTTGGGCTGCCGCCACATCTGTGGGAAGGAGGCCTGCTGCAACAGTCAGTAGGCCCAGGCCAGGTGCATGGTCTGATGACCATGCCAGGCCCCACAATGCTGGTGGGGAGCAGTGTCAGGTAGGCACAGTAGGTGTTCTGGCGTTAGGCCAGCAGGCAGAGGCTCTTGTGTTCCCTGTGGACTAGCCAGCTAGCCAGCATCATGGGCAGCACCAGAAGCCATGTGCCAAGCGTCAGGACCTTGCGTGTGCCCTTGGAGCGCTGTGCAGTGTCCAGCGGCCTCAGCATTGCCTCAATGGCACCTGTGGCCACCAGGTCCTCCAGGGAGCTGGGTTCCGTCAGGCTGGCCCACGAGCTGTTGAGGGATGCGTTGGGGTGGCTGGATGGTTTGGGCACAGAGCTGCCTGTCATAGCTAGCACAGAGGACCTGCTTGCAGGCTCTGGGCTCAGGGCCATCACTGCTGCCTCATGCTGGACTTGAGGCTGGGGCATGCTACCGCAGGGGCATTTGTGGGTGACAAGCTTGTCCTCGGTCACCATGCAGCAAGTCAAACTCCCATGACTGCACTTCTGCAAAAGCTTCGCCTTGCTGTGTACTGAGCAAACGAAAGATGGCCGAGCTCTGTACGACCGGGTCCTGGTCGTCGCCACTGCTCGCCCAGCTGCTGGTTAGTAATGCACTGAGACCCTGTGCCCATGCCGGATCAAACAGAAGACAGTGCTGGAGGGGCAAGAGGGGGGTGCGCCTCGCCCTAAGGAGTGCCAATTTTCACTGGTTTCAAAAACAAATTTGGTTAAAGTTTCCTTTTACAATTCGATTCATGCATTCTACCTGCCCTGAACTTTTGGGGCCTGTAGGCACAATGTAACTTCAAATTAATTTCCAATTAATATTGAGTGCCTTTCCCACTAGCCATGTGACCTTGGATACAAATGCAGGCCCATTCTTAGACCCAATATTAATGGGCAAGCTAAATCTGGGAATAATTTCATATAGCAATTTCTTAAACTATTATTGTGGTCTCATTTCTAGTAGGAAAAGTTTCTATCTACTTGTCAATTACTTTAGTAAAATCTATTTACTGAAGATGTTTACCTGGAAAAGTTCCTCTCTCCATGTTTCTTTTCTTTTTTTTGTATTTTTCTGAAGCTAGAAATGGGGAGAGACAGTTAGACAGACTCCCGCATGCGCTGGACCGGGATCCACCCGGCACGCCCACCAGGGGGCGACGCTCTGCCCCTCCGGGGCGTCGCTCTGTTGTGACCAGAGCCACTCTAGCACCTGGGGCAGAGGCCAAGGAGCCATCCCCAGCGCCTGGGCCATCTTTGCTCCAATGGAGCCTCGGCTGTGGGAGGGGAAGACAGAGACAGAGAGGAAGGAGAGGGGGAGAGGTGGAGAAGCAGATGGGCGCTTCTCCTGTGTGCCCTGGCCGGGAATCGAACCCGGGACTTCTGCACGCCAGGCTGACGCTCTACCACTGAGCCAACCAGCCAGGGCCTCTCCCTGTTTCTTTTTATAATTTCTTTACTTTGCTTAGTATTTATTTGGGGCACAGATTAAACACTTGGATATTATGCCTTCTGCAATAGATTCAAAGTCTGGCTTTTTTTTTTTTTTTTTTTTTTTACAGAGACAGAGAGTGCGATAGAGGGATAGATGAGGGCAGACAGACAGAAACGGAGAGAGATAAGAAGCATCAATCATTAGTTTCTCATTGGGACACCTTAGTTGTTCACTGATTGCTTTCTCATATGTGCCTTGACCGTGGGGCTATAGCAGACCAAGGAACCACTTGATTGAGCCAGAGACCTTGGGTCCAAGCTGGCGAGCTTTGCTCAAACCAAATGAGCCCACGCTCAAGCTGGTGATCTCCGAGTCTCGAACCTGGGCCCTCTGTATCCCAGTCCAATGCTCTATCCACTGCGCCACCACCTGGTCAGGCCTGGCTTTTCTAATTACCCCTTTCCTGCTGGCAAAATCTTTTTCTAATTGGTTGTGAATAAACCTTAGGCAACAGGATTCTAGTAAAAGTCACTAAAATTTCCTAAAAACCCCACTGGTTTTAAGGCTATTTTACTGGTAGTATCATCAGCTGCTTGGTTTTTCTTGAGTCTCTAGGGAGTCCCCCTCTTTTGGTGCTCTGGACAGTGGATGATGACCACTATTTCAGGAGAGCAGGCTTCCGCATTGTTGGGTGCAGGTTTGAGCCTCACCTTTGTTAGTTCTTTTTTTTTTTTTTTTTACAGAGGCAGAGATAGACAGGGACAGACAGACAGGAACGGAGAGAGATGAGAAGCATCAATCATCAGTTTCTCGTTGCGCGTTGCGACTTCTTAGTTGTTCATTGATTGCTTTCTCACATGTGCCTTGACCGCGGGCCTTCAGCAGACCGAGTAACCCCCTGCTGGAGCCAGCGACCTTGGGTCCAAGCTGGTGAGCTCTTTGCTCAAGCCAGATGAGCCCGCGCTCAAGCTGGCGACCTCAGGGTCTCGAACCTGGGTCCTTCCGCATCCCAGTCCAACGCTCCATCCACTGCGCCACCACCTGGTCAGGCCCTTTGTTAGTTCTTAAGCCTTCTCTGGATGGTCCCTTTTCGACTGTGCCTGTCTTAGGTTATTCCTGCCTTCAGGAATCTTACCCGTCTTTGACTGATCAGTCATCTTAGGGGCCAAGCAGAGTTATGTGATTGAGGGAGGTACAATATCCCTTCCAAAATGCTTAGTATTATTTATTTTTAGCAGCTGATGATGCTAACTTTTTAAAAAACTTTTAATACATTTCCTTTCTAATTTCTAGAGCTGATTGCTATATAAAGGCTAAGCTGACTGCCTCAGTATCTTTTCTGATCTTGGCTAACAGAAACTGGTGGAAAGTGTCTAAGAATATCCTCACTTGTGCCTGACGAGGCGGTGGCGCAGTGGATAGAGCATTGGACTGGGATGCAGCGGACCCAGGTTCGAGACCCCCGAGGTCGCCAGCTGGAGCGCGGACTCATCTGTTTTGAGCAAAGCTCACCAGCTTGGACCTAAGGTCTCTGGTTCAAGCAAAGGGTTGCTTGGTCTGCTGAAGGCCCGCGGTCATGGCACATATGAGAAAGCAATCAATGAACAACTAAGGTGTCGCAACGCACAATGAAAAACTAATGACTGATGCTTCTCATCTCTCTTCGTTCCTGTCTGTCTGTCCCTGACTATCCCTCTCTCTGACTCTCTCTCTGTCTCTGAAAAAAAAAAAAAAAAAGAAGAATATCCTCACTTGTTTGGGTGCTAGAATCCCACTTAGGCCAGGCAACAAGAAATATTTTCTCGAGGTATTCTCGATTGTCTTAAGTGGGGCAGCGTATGTACAGTACAAATTCTAACAGTCCTGTTAGGGCTCGAGGCTTCCCTGATAAAGGGGATTCTGAGCTTTCTAATTGTATAGGTCACTTTGGGAAAAAAAGGATTTAAACTATTTCCTATTACATTTATGTCTCAAATTCTAAAGGTTTAGTTAAAAGCACCAACTGAAATGACCAATATTTCATAGAATAAATCTTATATTCTACTTACTCACAAATTTCTTTTACATTCCAAGAAAACCCACCTTATTTATGCTGTAACTTTACGCACCCTAACAGATAATGTCTAAAAAGCTCAAGAGAAACAGATTTCTGTTCACATCCTTTAGCCCTTTTAATCTGGGCTCAAAACTTAAATGTTTCCTACTACCACAATTAGTTATCTATTTTCTCCTTTCCACCTATTATGTTGAGAATTCTACCATTAAGCCAATCAATACTAGTATTTGTCACTCTGGGTTTGGTGACCTAACATTGAACAATACTGCTTCAAAAATGATAATAAGCTAAACATTTATATACCACATAAAAAGATATCATTAATAATCAATATATATTCCCTAATATTTAAGCCAAGATTTCAACATCACAGGGCTATGAAATAGCAAATAAAGAGGAGACTTAACCAAAGACTCTTAAAATAACATATACATTTCTAACATAGAAAATACAGTGTGTATGTAAATTCATGGTGCACTTTTGACCAGTCACAGGAAAGCAACAAAATACGATAGAAATGTGAAATCTGCCCCAAATAAAAGGAAAACTCTCCCAGTTTCATACCTATTCATTGCAGTTCGATGTGGGCTCATGCACAGATTTTTTTAGGGCTCCTTAGGTAGCTATCCTGTATAGCCTCTACAGACTTGTCACTGACTGTTGGCCTACCAGAATGGGGTTTCTCCACCAAACTGCCGGTTTCCTTCAACTGTTTATCCCACTGAGTAATGTTAGCTTCGTTATAAACGCGCCGATATTCACGTTGCACTTTGGTCACAAATTTGAATTTAGCGAACCACAGAACACACTGGACTTTCCTCTGTACCATCCACATCTCGACTGGCATGGGCGTGGGCTGCTCCACTGTATACACGGTGTTACGTCATTATCTGCACATGCGCACATCATCCTACAGAAACTGGGAGGGTTTTCCTTCTATTTGGTGCAGATTTCACATTTCTATCGTCTTTTGTCGCTTTCCTGTGACCAGTCAAAAGTGCACCATGACTTTACGGACACACTGTACTTTTTCTTTTTGCAAACATGGCTTCTTTCCCTGCAAAACTGGCTTCCTCTTCAGCACTCTGCATTCTCTCTGCTCTCCCTGCAAAACATTAGGTAGACAATAGCCCTTCCCCATAATCCTATCACTCATTCTCCTTCTTGTAGCTGTAATTCATTTCAAGAAACTGATAATCAACAAGGTCCACAGCCATGGTTTGTTATTTTCCAAACATTTTTATTTGGCCCTGTTCCCTTTTCTCTCTCTAAGATTTTTCTAAAGAAAAGTTCTAATCTTTTTAATACTATTCCTACTTCTAAATGGGCAAAACTTCTTTTGGCCAGTAGGTGGACATCTGAATATCTGAAACTAGTTTCTACTCTATACTTCCTCCAATCCCCCCACCCTTAGTTGTCCCAGCCACCTTATTCCAGCACCCTTCCTCGCCGCTCCACACACAGCACGTCCCGGCCCATCCCACCCACTGTTCCCTCGCCCAAACCGCTTACTTGCCAGCCCTTTGCCCCGAGAGGCTGAAGAAACATTTCCCAGAGTGCCTTCCTCAGCCCTCTCCTCTTTGCAATATGCGCACTGATTCTTTCCTAGCAGAATCCTAGTCCTTCTCTCGAATTGCTTCCTTCTCCTCCTTCTTTATATTGCTCCCTTGGGGGCCCCTTGTCCTTAAAAGAGTTCGTCTCTTGGAGTGCTGCTACTACTACTTTAGCTATCCTTTTATCCTGTTTTAGACTTAAATCTAGCCTGACTAGGAAGATGTGGCACTCTCTCTGTATGGAGCATGCTTTTAGCCATTGTGATGGGTTCATTGTTAAGTTTAGTCATTGATCAATGTAGGGGAACTGGTCAGGGTAGCCTGGATCCCTGGTCACCATATTCCAGACTGCCCTTACCATCCGGGGATTAAAAGTCCCGGCCCATGGCCATCTAACCCCGAAGTTGGGCCATTCTGATTCACAGAGAGTGTGAAGTCTTCCTTTTGACCATTTAATTCCATACCCACGATTGTCTCCATAGGCTTCTTGAAAGTGCTTTAGGAGACAACCTATAGGGGTCTTTTGTGCACTGGGCCCTCCTCCCATATTTAATAGCTGGGGCACTGATTTATAAAATTGAAACTGTCTGGGAGGATGCAGGAATCAGCATACCCATAAAAGGCAAGAAAGATGAGACAGATAATTAACTAGCACTCAGAATAAAAGATGTTTGACTACAGAAGTGTCAATCATCATCAGAAAAAGACAATTTCTTCAGGAAAGAAGTCAGAGTTTCCTGAAGCCAGGGGTCTTGGATCCAAGAAAAGAGATTTAGTGGGTCCGGGGAAAGAGGCCCATACCATGAAATGTCACGAGAGATTTCTCGGACAAAGAGAATCTAGGCCCTGGCCGGTTGGCTCAGTGGTAGAGCGTCGGCCTGGCGTGCGGGGGACCCGGGTTCGATTCCCAGCCAGGGCACATAGGAGAAGCGCCCATTTGCTTCTCCACCCCCCCTCCTTCCTCTCTGTCTCTCTCTTCCCCTCCCGCAGCCAAGGCTCCATTGGAGCAAAGATGGCCCGGGCACTGGGGATGGCTCCTTGGCCTCTGCCCCAGGCGCTAGAGTGGCTCTGGTCGCAGCAGAGCGACATCCCGGAGGGGCAGAGCATCGCCCCCTGGTGGGCAGAGCATCGCCCCTGGTGGGTGTGCCGGGTGGATCCCGGTCGGGCGCATGCGGGAGTCTGACTGTCTCTCCCCGTTTCCAGCTTCAGAAAAAAAAAAAAAAGAGAGAATCTACAGTACAGACAATTCACTATTTAAGAATTTTTAATACTTCTATGAATTTTGCTAGTTTTATAATTTGTGGGCTTGTTTATGAATTTCCTTCCACTTTTGTCCTCTGGTTTTAAGCCAGAAAGTTCCAATTTTTGCATGCAAGAACTTAATTCAGGCCTTAAAAAACAGACACGTTTAGACATTAAACAAAGACTTCACATACAATCATATAAATCAAGAAATTTAAATGAGCACACTTTACTTATTCCAATTAAAATTACACAAGAGATTTTCCTGACAAACAAAGAGAACTTACAAAACAGATCATTTACTATTTACACTTACACTTGACTTTTAGGCACACAGTTCAACAAACAAAGGAAGCAGTTCTTCATTAGGCGCCTCTCAGGTGCTCACCTAGCTGTGTACCTTTGGAACTTAGGCTCAGGCATCACTCAGGGGTTTTAGAAGAAACAATAAAAGCAAAGAATGAGATCTCGACAAGCACAAAAGTGTCCCTGGAAGTTCAAAACAGGACTGAATAACTCAGTCCCCACTCAGGTCTCTTCCTGAGAGCACATTAAACTCTCCACCAACGTCTTGGTCTTGGAGAGCCTATTGCATGAGTAGGACCACGTCCAATCCCCACGCAATAGTTCCAAATTGACTAGTCCCAAACAGAAAAGCTAGAATTTAGAACAAACAAAAAGCTAGAATTCAGTAAAGCAAAAGAGTTGTTTTACTTACCTCCTGGATTTCTCTGCTGAATTGTCAAATTTGGGGACTGGAGGTGTCTGCCGAGTTGTTGTCTGAACCCCACAGGAAAACAGAAGCCCTGAAACATCTCAGGTGGTGCCTCTCCTCAAGATCCAAGCGGGGTCAGGCAACCCTCTGGAGAGACCAGCCAATTCAGGTGTCTTTACCCGGTGACACGGAACACCGGCACCTCGGACAAGCCCCCAAATGTTGTAAAGTAATGTACCTTAATTCCACAGGTTTACGCAGAGACACCAAGACAGGATACAGAAGAATATTTAGGAGGAGATTTATTAATAAGCCGGCTGCATATGACTTACATGGGGTATAGCTGACCCAAATCGTGTGTGTGTAAAATATCCCTGCAGCTCGTTATATAGACTTGATCACATACAGGTTGGGGGGGAAAGGAAGGGGAACATGACACAATAATCAATCATTAACAAGCTTATAACATTTGTCTATGGGATCTATAAAAAACATTCCTACACATTAAAACTTACAAGGCAACACAATAGCAACGTTGCTCTACATATCAAAGACATTCACAAATCTCTTAGTGGCTACCTCCCATCCCTTTGTCTAGAGGTATATGTTAATCTCAGGATTCCAGAAAGGGAGGAAGAGTTAAAATCAGTGTAGCATATGTAAATATTGTCTCTTATTGAAAGGGAAAGGAAGTTCTTCAGATAACCTTTATTCTTTCAGAGAACTATAAACTAAAGACCCAGTCGTCCTTGTAAGCTAGGAAGCTCCCACATCCTTCTCCCTCCATTCTCTAAAGAGGGGGTAAGAAACCTGACTTTTCCTCTTTAAAATGGCATTGCCAGTACTAAGTTTTACAGTTCTTTGGCACCTTATCACATATACAAGAACCTGGAAGCCCAGTATATCTGGAGGACTCTCTAACCAACTATTGGGCAAACCAACGTGTTTCAAGTGTGAAACAGTGTGTTTAGGTTTGCTTGCTTGTATTTTGCATTGGCGTGGGGCAGCGCCATGTAAGTGTGGTCTATAAAGGCTGTGGGTTCTTGCCCTCAGGGCGACAGATTGCAAAAAACGGATTGCCTGCTGCTGTGGAGAGGGGCAATTATTTGCTATTGTTTGCTGAAGATGGGGTATTTCCACCTGGCCTGTTGAGCTGGGGAGTGCTGAGGCTGGTGGGGGACCTACGAGTCCAGTGAATCTGGAGTACTGAGGGGCTTAGGAGCCCTGGGAGTGAGAGAGAAGCGGTCTTCCCTGCCTGTTTGCTTGTCTGCCATTATGAGACTTTAATAAACAAAATGGCCCACCATTTTCTGGCTCCACTGTTCCTTTACCATCTGCCTGAATCCAATGGGAACCTGTATCTGCATGGCCATGGTCATGGCCGCTGGCCTTACATCAACCAAGCTACCTGGCCAAGCCCAAGAAAGTAAAGTTTCTATCTTTTTCTTTTTTAAGGTTTTATTTATTGCCTGACCTGTGGTGGCACAGTGGATAAGTCATCAACCTGGAATGTTGAGGTTGCCAGTTCAAAACCCCAGGTATAATGCTGGTGGCTGAGACCCAGCAGGTCCACATTGGATTCGGGCAGATAGTAGAGAAACTGTAGAGCCAGAAAGCGTTGGGTTATTACCAATTAGTAAAATCTCAGAACAGCAGACAAGCACACAGTCAGGGGAAACTGCCTCTCAGGCAAACTAACAGCAAAATGGCCTCTCACAGCAGCGCGCAGGCAATGTGAGCATCCATGATCCCCCGACTCACATCTCTCTTTATATATAGCACAAGCACCCATAGCTTTATATAGGCTATGCACACGTGCCTCTACCACATGCTGATGCGCTAATCAAGTACAGTGCTTGCAGCTGGTAACCCCACAAGCAAGCCTAACACAGCTGCCCCACACCAGGTGTATGGCCAGTAGCCTCGGCCACCATCACAGCCACCTGGCCCGTGCAGGTTTAGGTTTGCATTTAATCTGGATGATTGTAAAAAAACAGTGGAGCCAAAAACTGGTGAGCCATTTTCCTTTATTTTAGACTCATACCAGCCAACAAGTAAAAACAAACACAATACACCAAAACCCACTCTTTCCGGTTTTTCCCTAGAATCAAAGGCCCTCACCAGTTTTATTCACCTCTGTTCCCTATCTCCTTCTCCTGCACAAACTGGCTTCTCCTTCAGCATTCCACCATTTTGACTGCCTCCTCTCCTCCACGTGGCCTCTCAGCCCTGAAACAAGGTGATCTCTTCTCCTCTCTCTACAAGAACATGGTCTCCTCTCCTTAAAATAGCCTCCTAGCTCCTCCTTTAAAACTTTTCCGCACAAAAGCCCTCCCCCGACATACATTAGCATAACCAAACCCCTTCCCAAGCATAAAAGTAACCAGCCGCCCCACGTGCACAGTGGCCATCTTTTTTTTTTTTTTAACTTTATTTATTCCATTTTTAGGGAGGAGAGAGAGAGAGTGAGTGAGAGAGGAGCAGGAAGCATTAACTCCCATATGTGCCTTGACCAGGCAAGCCCAGGGTTTCGAACCGGCAACCTCAGCATTCCAGGTTGATGCTTTATCCACTGCGCCACCACAGGTCAGGCCGCAGCAGCCATCTCTAACAGAATGAGCATAAAATAACTTACCTGCCCGACACTGGGCTTGCCCAGTCAAGGCACACATGAGAAGCAACTACTATGAGTTGATGCTTCCTGCTTCTTTCCCATTCTCTCTCTCTTTCAAATCAATACAGTATCAATTCACAGTTGCTTTATTTTAGTTGTTTGCTTATTGTATATGCCTTGACCCCAGGGTTTCAAATTGGTGACCTCAGCATTGCAGGTCTGTGCTTTATCAACTGTACCACCATAGGCCAGGCCTAAGTACATTTTTTTTTTAAACCACCAGAAAACTTTCTGAAGGCAGCAACTCCCTCCTTTCAGTATCCCACCCCATTTTCCTCACCCCACTCCAAAGCTTCTTCAGCTTTGTTTCCCAGTTGGTCTATTAAACTATTTATTTGCCTGAGGCAAATTTTCCTCATTCTTTCAGTTTCACTCCTCCCTGCTTGAGAAATTCTGGGCTTGCTCTGGATGGTTTTTTTTTTTTTTCAGTCTCAAAGTTAAAAAAAAAATTTTTTTTCTTTCCCATTAGGCACAGTCCTGTGGCTTTGTTGTCTGCCTGTTGATCACTGACAGGGTTAACGCCAGCAGGTCCTTAAAATACCAAGGGATGGTCCAGGTGGCATTTTCACCCACACCCTAAAACTCCTCATAATTGTATCAGTGCTCACGTACCTATGTGGAAAATACTTGTGGACTGTCAGGCTTAGGGTTTATTGGTTTCAGTTTACACCTTAGGGGAGCAGAGTCCTCATATACATGTAGCCCTGGTACAAGTGGCTCAACCAGCTTCACTCCAGGAGTGGCATCCTAAAAAAAGCAATTCCTTCTACTCCACCCCTTTCATACACCGCCTCCAGCTCCTGCCAAATGGAATAGAAAAAATCTTAGATTACAAGTTTTTAAACTCAATTAATTATTCATTAATATCCAGGCATGGCAGATATATGGTTCTTCCCTTTTCATGGCAGGTCAAAGATGAAATCTGATTATGCTTTGAAGTACGTGTTTCGCCTCTAGAAATTCCCTGCTGAATCTTTATCAGTGTTGTGTTGCCCAGACCAGCTGAAAGTGCCCTTATTTAACCAAGGGAGGCGCACTTGTCTGCATATATAGACAGGAGCCAGCACTGGGAGAAGTCAAACCTGGTCTGCACAATGAAGAAGCAACTAAAGACAAAGGCAGCGCCACACTGTGAGCTAAGTAAGTAACCAGCAACAGCCCAGAGAAGTAGCCCAGCTGAGCCAACAAGGGCAACAAGGACTCCAGCCATTTTATTCCCTAGTTGCAGCAGAGGTTCCCAAAGGAAAAGTTCTGGTTTAGAGGGACTTTCTGAAACTCCCCAGATGTGTTATAGATTCTCAGGACTAATTTGTGCATTTTCTTTTCTCTCCAGGAGAAAATCTGTATGCAAACAAGCCTGTACCAGATAACTAACAATGCTCAGCCCAGTTTTTGGTCCCCAAGTTTTTTTGTACTTTATTTGGATTTTTCTTTTTGCAGTTCATTCTCCTTTTCTCCTCTTGTGAGCTTTTTTTTTTTTTTTAACCAACTATTAAATTTTTATCCTAGCAGTTTTTACATGAAGAAAGAAGTTGGAGTTTATGCTTTTCCTCTCTAGGATAGACTTGGTTAATAAGCTTGGTTATCTTTAATATAAGCTGGGGAAGGGAGTTGTCTAAGACTGTTTCTATAGTTCTGAACAACATTGTAGTAAATTAAGGAGGTTTGTCAGACCATTTGTTTTTTCTCCCTCTAAAGTAACCACTCATGTGGCTACCATCTTCAGCAAAAGACTGTAGGGCAGTGATTTTCAACTAGTGTGCCGTAAGAATTTTTAAAACATGCAATACTTGACTTATTTAGTCAGGGGCATTGACCTCTTTTCCCTTGGATTGTAAAAAAAAAACAAACCAAAAAACAAAAAAACTGACAACAGCCAATACAACAATAGCCATTCGTGTGGATGAATCAATATTATACCTATTTTTTGTCAGATCGGTAAAAAATTATATATATTATTTTGGTGTGTCGCAGAATTTTAGTAATTAACTTATGTGTGCCATGAGATGAAAAGGTTGAAAATCGCTGCTCTACATTATAAAGTTGAGGCAGAGGATGGAGTAGGATTGCTTTGGGGTAGTTGGAGATAAAGCTTGGGGAAAGAAGCGCAGCTTTTGGGTAGGATGGAGGAACACAATTCATTACCAAGGCTTGGGAGTAGGACAGCTAATGCGGTCAAACTGGCTGCACTAGTTGATATTTCGCAGTTCCTCCCAGGTGTGGGGAGCTCTTGGTGGGGCACAGATACTATGATAATGTGGCTCTGGGGGCGAGAGGAAATGGCTCTGCAGGTGGCTACTATATTTTATAGGGTGGAGCTGTACTTTGGCGAACCACGTCTCCAGAAGGAACAAGCTTGACTGCCAGTAGCTGACGTGAAACCGCATAAAACTATCGCAAGAAACTTACCTCTCTTTGGGGTGGCAGCCTCCAGACGTACACTCCGTAGGTGGACTAGATCAGGCACCTGCTCTGTAGGCTGCGGCTCCGCCCAGGCCTCTGGGATCCCGCCCCCAGTATGAGCTCCAGCTGGGCGGAGCCTCGGGATTCGCAGTCGGGTTGCCAAACGCGCGGGGCGCTACCGGGAATACGGAAATCGAGCCAATAGGAATGTGCGGCGGCTGTCCTGTCGGCCAATGGTGGCGCGTGCAGGGGTTGGGGGGGCTTGGCGTTGGCTCCTGGGCTTTGGAGTCGCAGGCGCAGGGACAACTCCTCTAGTGGCGGCGGAACTGGTAAGGTTAAAGGCAGGCGAGGTCAGGGGTCAAGTGGGTGCTCCGTATTCCCCAGACGAGGTGGTAGGGCTTAGGTAGGCTCGAGGACCGGCCTGCGAAATGGCCCCGCGGCGCAATAGGGTACGTGGGCGCGGCGCGAGGCTGCGAGGGCGGTGTGGCCCGGCGGCCCTGAGGCGCGGGGACTGACGGAGCCTTATGGCTCGGAGAGAGAAGAGGGCGCGGGCAGCACGGTTCCGAGTGGGCGGGGAGGGAACACGAGAGTTCGCGGGGCTTCGCCCCTCCCACCCCGCAGTCCGGGAGGAAGGCCGAGCTCCTGGCCGGACGAGGGGCCGCGCGGGCCGGTGGTCGAGGGTGCGGTGACCCGCTTCACGACGCGGAAAAGGCAGATGAGTACAGGCAAAGTCCAGGTGGCCTCCTTTTTATTGCAGAGCCGTGGGGCTGCGTCTGCTCCCTGGGCTGCCCAGTTCTACATGAAGTTCATTTTTGTGCAGCCGACCAGCAGCCCTTGTGGAGGGCCTGGGCAGGCCGCCGCGGACTTGTGTGCAGAGTGGTTTTAGGCCTGTTTGTGGCATATACTATGTTAAGTGGGGAGGACGCTCTTCCTCTCTTCGGTTTCACATGTACCTATTTTAAAGCCATCGCTTACATTTTGTTATATCGCCTTTGGACTCTTTTTCAATTTGTTTTTTCCAAATACCCTACCTCATATATCAGACTATTTTAAAGAGCATCATTAGGGAGAATTCAAGGAACCTGGGCTTGAGAGTTTCCTCTGTGTGTGTTTGTGTTTGTGTGTGTGTAATGAAGATACTTTCATATTGTCCACTACTTGCAAAGGACTGTAATGAAATTAAAGGAATATGACATCTCTTTAATGTGGAAAGTTAAAGCAAAAGTTATATGGAAGGAGAGAGGAGAGACAAGGGGACATAGGCTTCCGGAAACTAGCTGGCCATAGTTGGTGAAACTAGGGGACCATATGTTTACCTGACTCCTGCGGAATCTGAAGCCCTAACAGTTTGCACCGCGTTTTGGCTGTGTAAACCTTTGAGTAAGTGGCTTGGCCTCTTTGTTCTTTTGTTTCTACTTAAAATAGGGATTGATAATAGCAGTTTTATAGCGTTATTGGTGAATATTAAATGAGTTAATATGGAGTGCTTAGAACTGTTCTGGCATGTGAGAGTATTTCTAAACTATTTCCTACATGTGTCTCAAACATTCTAAACTTAACAATTCTGATCTTATTACTTAACCTTTGCTCAGAATCCTGTTAATCTATTGCCAGTGAACCCTTGTCATTAACATTGATCTGAGTGTATAATATAAATTACTTGTGACTAGAGGCTTTATGCTGGGTGTTTATTTTATCATTAAATAACGTTGGAAACGGTCACTATGCTAGGTCTGTTGTGATAGCTGCATTGGGTAAATTAAACTTGAGAACGTCTTTGGTTTAGTTTTTCATTGGATAACATTGTATTTACAGCCTTGGGGCCTAGGCACAGTTTATTTTGGATCCAACACCAAAAAGGCTATGATTGCAGCACACTTGATTTCTCATGTTTCCGGAATGGCCAGGTTGGGACTGCGGAGGGGAATTTCTGGGCAGCCTGGCAGCACTTCTTGTTAATGAATGGGGAAGCGTGGTATGAATCTCATCTGATTCCGCTGTTAGGAAATCAGCGATGTTCCTTAGATGACATATTTATAGGGCTACTAAGCAGCTTTGGTTCAGTTTGACTCAGTGATGTGAAGGTTAGAGGTTACAATGATACCCACAAAGTAAGAGCTTTTCTGTTTTACTCTTAATGCTAAGAGCTTGGGTGGGTGCTGTGGAATCAAAGACATCTTTATTTCCTGCCTCCTTACCATTTGCCTAAATACAAATGTGTGATAGCAGATTTATGCTTTTTCTATGAACCTCAAAGTCCATCTCAAGTTCTATCTGGAAGGCTCTAATGGAAATTTTGAATTCTCTTCCTCAAGGAAGCTACTTTTTATACATGTAGCCTTATTGGGAACTAGTTGCAAAATGAGAAACTGAATTTATAGAAAAGAGCATGGCTTACTCTAGCAGTATGCTGGCCTGACTTGCTGAAAGTTTAGTTATTTAGCTTTGCAGTAAGACAATCTAGTACTCCTGTAGGGTTGAAAGTTGTATATTGGTGTGGTGAGAGTGGAAGACAGTGTTGTGAAATCTCTTAATTTGTACTTAAATAAGGAGGAAAAAGAGTGACATCTTTAAAGAGTTTAGTGTTTGTTGTAGAGAGGAGAACTTTTACCCTAATATTGTCATCTTTCTCATCCGAGTCGCTTTGGTTTGAATAAAATATTTTGGAAAAGAAGGCTGGCAGCATTTGAGTGTATAGAGTATAACAAGGGTTGGGAACCTATGGCTTGCAAGCCAGATGTGGCTCTTTTGATGGCTGCATCTAGCTCGCAGACAAATCTTGAATAAAAAAAATAATAACATTAAAAATATAAAACATTCTCATGTATTACAATCCATTCATTTCCTACCGCTCATGTTCATGGTTGCGGGTGTCTGGAGCCAATCACAGCTGTCCTCCGGGACAACACCAAATTTTTATTGGATAATGCATAACGTACATGGGTCGTTGTATGGCTCTCACGGAATTACATTTTAAAATATGTGGTGTTCATGGCTCTCTCAGCCAAAAAGCTTCCCAACCCCTGGAATATAAGAAGTTAGAAGACCTATACTCCTGTCTCACTCACTGGATGCCATTTATTCTTTTAATAATTTAACACACTATATATTGAACAATTCACATTTATTGGCCCCTGGAGACACAAAGAAGAGCCTTACAGGTATCATCAGGAATATCATTGATAAAATAAAACAGCATATGTGTGTTATAAGCTATATTCAGAATGGAATATAAAGGAGTTGGCCAGGAATGATAAAAATGTATTTATTGTCAATTCTGCTTCCACTTAAAAATTTTAAAATGTTTTATTGATTTGAGAGAGACAGACAAACATCAGTCTGTTCCTGTATGTACCCTGACTGGAGATCAAACTGGCATCCTCTGCTCTTTGGTACAATGCTTTGACCAACCCAGCTATCCGGCCAGAGTACTTAAAATTTTTTTTTTTAATTGCTTTTTGAGAGAGGAAGGGAGAGAGAGAGGAAGAAAGAAACATTACTTTGTTGTTTCACTTATTTATACATTCATTGGTTGGTTCTTTTGTGTGTCCTTGGTGTATGAGGATGATGCTGTAACCAACTGAGCTGCCTGGCCAGGGCCTCCTCTTCTACTTTTAATTTAAGGCCAGTGTAACTATACCAGTTATCAGGAAGACTTAGGTTGGGAAGTTAGGGCGTTCAGTCTTTGTGCCTATCACTAGTGGGTCATCTTGTATGAGTAATTTTTGTTTGTTTTAGACCCATTTATTGCTAATAATCAAGTATCTGTTAAAACGCCAAGATAATGAAAGGAGAAGGCTACAAGTTAAAATTTTTGCAGGTTCCAAAGAGCAGAAGGAGGCATGTTTGAGGCTGGAGAATCGTGTTGCATGTGTTGGCTGTCTACACATAATTTTTCTTTGCTTTGAAGAAAGGTGGAGGAAAATATGTACTTAAAATTGTTAAGGCCAGTCTACATTGGGGAGCTAATACTACCATTAGAATAAATGAGTGGAGTGTAATTTAATGATAATAATTTTTTATAGGTGCCAGAGAAGAAACTACTTAAGCAGGTACGAGAGCAAAACATTTTTTTTCCCCCTGAGGCCAGAAGTAGGTAGACACTGATTTAATAGACTTTATTTTAGCCTGACAAGACGGTGGCGCAGTGGATAAAGCAGGGGTCCCCAAACTACGGCCCGCGGGCCACATGCGGCCCCTGAGGCCATTTATCCGGCCCCTGCTGCACTTCCGGAAGGGGCACCTCTTTCATTGGTGGTCAATGAAAGGAGCACATTGACCATCTCATTAGCCAAAAGCAGGCCCATAGTTCCCATTGAAATACTGGTCAGTTTCTTGATTTAAATTTACTTGTTCTTTATTTTAAATATTGTATTTGTTCCCGTTTTGTTTTTTTACTTTAAAATAAGATATGTGCAGTGTGCATAGGGGTTTGTTCATAGTTTTTTTTATAGTCCGGCCCTCCAACGGTTTGAGGGACAGTGAACTGGCCCCCTGTGTAAAAAGTTTGGGGACCCCTGGGATAGAGCGTCAGACTGGGACATGGAGGACCCAGGTTCAAAACCCTGAGGTCACCGGCTTGAGCATGAGACATGGAGGACCCAGGTTCAAAACCCTGAGGTCACCGGCTTGAGCATGGTTTGAGCAAGGCTCACCAGCTTGAGCCCAAGGTTGCTGGCTTGAGCAAGGAGTCACTCGCTCTGTTGTAGCTCCCTGGTCAAGGCACATATGAGAAAGCAATCAATGAACAACTAAGGTGCTGCAACAAAGAATTGAAGCTTCTCATTTCTCTCCCTTTCTCTCTTTCTCTGTTTCTGTCTCACACACACACACACACACACACACGTAGACTTTAGTGTAAAGGGGTCTTTGAAATTGTATTCAGGGCTTAGAGTTGTATTCCAGGATAGATGTGTCTGGCCAGAAGGCCAGGTTGATCCCCCAAAGGGAAATGTACTGCTGTACATTTCTGGTTAGGAGGAAATCAGAGGAAGCTCACACTATGAGAGCTGGGAGGAATAAAGGCCAAGCTGTACGTAGTCTCTAGAAGTAAGACTTTAGTGAGAGCAGTGAAGGTTTGGAAGCTGGTTAACTCTCAGTGCATTGAGCGGAGAAAGTGAAGAGTTCTATTTAGCAGGTCTCAGGCCCTTTGGATTCTGAAGTCTCTGGTTGATGAGTGATATTTTTGGCTAAAATATCTGTACTTCTTGACAGCCTGGCCACATTTCTTCCTACTGTTATCATCTTTCACACCCAAGCAGCTGGTTTCATTATCAACTATACAGTTGCTTCACATATCTTACTCCCTCATTCCTTTTGCTAATTAATTTTCTTTTATCATTATTAGATGTTCTCTCTCTTTTAAAGATTTTATTTATTGATTTTAGGAAGCGGGAGAAGTAAGAAGTAGCAACTCATAGTTGTTTCAGTTCATTGCTTATATTGTATGTGCCTTGACTGGGCAAGCCCAGGATTTCAAACTGGCGACCTCAGCGTCCCAGGTTGATGCTCTCTATCCACTGCATCACCGCAGGCCAGGTTAGATGTTCTCAATGTCAGATATTTCTTTCAACTAGAAAACATTCTCAAAAGTCCAACTTAGGTGAGAAATAGCAGACTTGATGTTAAGTTGAAACTGGGGTTCTCTGGTAAACCAAGCAGGATTATTACTCTGGCACACAAAGTCAGTAAAATGAACAGTTTAAGCTGGTATTTCAATGGCCTTGTGCCAGAGAAAGAGACACACGCACATGCAGATGCTCCAGTGCTTGTTAAGCACATTATCAATAGTAGCACTGTTTGTACTTTATGAACTAGACATTCTTGTGCGGCTTTCAGTTGAAGACATTCTGATATTATCCACTTAGGTACAGAGGAATAAAGTTTCTAGGCCTTTATCTTTAACACCCACCAGAGAGGCTTTTCAGTTTTGTTCTTTCTGTCAGGCAGTAGATGTAAGTAGTCTTCATCATGTTTTTTTTTTTCCTTCCCCGTTTTATTTATTTATTTATTTATTTATTTATTTAGACACAGAGAGGAGAGAGACAGATAGGGACAGACAGGAAGGGAGAGATGAGAAGCGTCAATTCTTCGTTGTGGCTCTTTATTGCAGCTCCTTAGTTGTTCATTGATACTGCTTTCTCACATGTGATTTGACTGAGGGGTTATACAGCAGAACCAGTGACCTTTTGCTCAAACCAGCGACCATGGGTCATGTCTATTATCCCAAGTTCAAGCCAGTGACCCCGCGCTCAAGCTGGTGAGCCCATGCTCAAGCCGGATGAGCCCGCGCTTAAGCTGGTAACCTCAGGGTTTCAAACCTGGATCCTCTGCACCCCAGTCCAATGCTCTGCCCACTGTACCACCACCTGGTCTGGCTCTTCCCCATTTTATATAGAATTTATTTTCATAAGAAAAAAATAGGATACACTTACTCAAATTTATTAAAAATATTTTTTTTTAATAGAAAGGGAGAGCAAGAGAGAAACATCATTTGTTGTTCTGCTTATTCATGTGTTCGTTGGTTGATTCTTATATGTGCTTTGACCAGGGATCAAACCTTCAACCTTCACATGTTGGAACAATGCTCTAATCAGCCGAGCTACCTGGCAAGGCTACACTTATCCAAATTAAAGAAAATAATTCCAAACTTCACATCTTCAAGAATAATTTAGAAATTCACATGGCTTTTCTAAGCATTTTCCCCTTACCTCTATATATTCCAGTGGAGGCACACTGAGTTTTGGAATATTATAGATGGATGTCCTAAATGAAAAATATTTTTTGTTTTTGTTTAGCAAGAAAGAGACCCCAGGGACAGAAAGACAGTAAGAGAGAGAGAGATAAGAATCATCAACTTGTAGTCGCAGCACCTTCATTGTTCATTGATTGCTTTCTCATACGTGCCTTGACCAGGGGGTTCCAGTTGAGCCAGTGACCTCAAGCTTAAGCCAGCAACCTTGGGCTCAAGCTAGCGACCTTGGGCTTCAAGCCAGCGACCTTTGGGCTCAAGCCAGTGACCGTGGGATCATGTCTATGATCCCACATTCAAGCAGGTGAGCCCACACTCAAGCTGGTGACCTCGGGGTGTTGAACTTGTGTTCTCAGTGTCCCAGGTCAATGCTCTCATCTACTGTGCCACCACCTGGTCAGGCCTAAATAAAATTTGTTTTAATTTTTTTTATATTTAATTTATTGATTTTTAGAGAGAGAAGCAATGAGAGAGAGAAGAGGGAGAGGAGGCGGAAGCATCAACTCAGTAGCTTCTCGTATGTGCCTTGACCAGGCAAGCCCTGGGTTTCAAACCAGTGACCTCAGCATTCCAGGTCGATGCTTTATCCACTGTGCCACCACAGGTCAGGCAGATGTCCTAAATGAAAAAGACTCAGAAAATAGTGTGTCTTCATTGACCTGGAGTGGGAAAATAGAGGAAATAATAATCTTTCATTTAAAAAAAAAGTGGCTTGTGGGCTTGCTTGGTTGAGGCACATACGGGAGTTTATGTTTCCTGCTTCTCCCCCCATTCTCTCTCTCTCTCTATAACCCTCCCACTCTAAAATGAATAAAAATAAAATCTTTAAAAAATGTGGCTCGTAACCTTGCTTATTAAAACACATAGCGTTCAGAAAACAATGTACTCTATGTTTGAACTACTTGGATATTTCAGAGTTTTATTGACTCCCTGTCATCCAAGGGTAGGAGCTTGCCTTAATAAAAAACATCCTTTTTAAAAACTTGTATTTATTGATTTTACAAAGAGAAGCGAGGTTAGAGGAATGAGAAGTATCAACTCATAGTTTCATTTTAGTTGATCAGTTGCTTGTTGTATGTGCCTTGACCAGGCAAGGTCTCAAACCAGTGACCTCAGAGTTCCAGGTTGACTCTATCCACTGCATCACCACAGGCCAGGCCATAAAGAACATTTTGGTCAACATAGGTGTTTAGATTAATAGTAATGGTTCTTGTAGGAGTATCAAGTACTTGAACCTTATAGTAGACCTTTAGAGAAAAGGGAATTTTAGTACGATCTGGAAATCTTTGACATTTTCTTCAAGATAATGTATGAATGTTAAAAAGTTGTAACTCCTTATTATTGTCTAAATCCCTCAGATATCACTTTTTAAAGCCTTGATCTGGCAGTTTCTCTCGTCACCAGCATTTTGCTGGCACTGAACATTGTCTGAGGGAAGCATCTAGAGGAGTCAACTTCAAACATTCCTGTTCACATTTATTTAATCATTTGCTTTCTTGCAAACACTTTCCTGTTTGCATCTTTGAAAGTTCTTTTTCTACTTCAGTGATTTTTCAACCTTTCACATCTCGTGGCACACTTACTACTAAAATTATGTGGCAAATTTATTCTATTTTCTGCCTGACAAAATAGGTATAATTTTGATTCATTCACACTGGCCAGCTATTATTGTCTTGGCTGTTGTCATTTTTTTATTTGACAATCTAGGACAGGGTTCGGGAACCTATGGCTCGCGGAATTACATTTTAAAATATGTGGCGTTCATGGCTCTCAGCCAAAAAGGTTTCTGACCCCTGACCTAGGGGAAAAAAGGTCAGTGCCTCCAACTAGTCAGGTATTGCATGTCTTATTTTATTATTATAATTCCCCCTCCCGCCCCGAAGTTAGAAGGGGGAGGCAGTCACACAGACTTCCGCACGCGCCTGACCAGGATCAACTCGGCATGCCCATCAGGGGGCGATGCTTTGCCCACCTGGGGTGTCGCTCCATCGTGGCTGGAGTCATTCTAGCACCTGAGGCAGAGGCCAGGGAGCCGTCCTCAGCGCCCAGGCCAACTTTGCTCTAATGGAGCCTTGGCTGTGGGAGGGGAAGAGAGAGAGAGGAAGGAGAGGGGGAAGGGTGGAGAAGCAGAAGGCTTTTTTTTTTTTTAGAGATAGAGAGAGAGTCAGAGAGAGGGATAGATAGGGACAGATAGACAGGAATGGAGAGAGATGAGAAGCATCAATCATCAGTTTTTTTGTTGTGACATCTTGGTTGTTCATTCATTGATTGCCTTCTCATATGTGCCTTGATTGCAGGCCTTCAACAGACCGAGTAACCCCTTGCTTGAGCCAGTGACCTTGGGTCCAAAGTGGTGAGCTTTTTTTTTTTTTTGCTCAAGCTGGCGACCTCGGTCTCGAGCCTGGGTCCTCGGCATCCCAGTCTGACACTCTATTCACTGCGCCACTGCCTGGTCAGGCAGAAGTTGCTTGATTGGGCAAGCTGGGGGTTTTGAAGTTGTGTCTTCATCATTCCAGAGGATCAATGCTTTTTCTACTGCGCCACCACAGGTCGGGCAGATGTTTTAAAAATTCTTGTGGCATACCAGTAACACCCAATAAATAAGTAAAAATTTTGTGGCACACCAATGTGCCTCTTGTGGAATACTAAGTGAAAATCGTTGTCCTAGTTAATGCTATCTTTGACTTTATTTATGTAGAGGAGGGGAGGAAGAAAGAGGGGAGAATTACAGTACTGTTCAAAAACATTTCTCTCTAAACTTTACAATTTTAGTTGGAGACCACTGAACATTGACTGGAGCTCTAAAATAAGTGAAATAGTTTTGAGTGCCGTTGCTCTCTACAGGGGAATTTTACAAGAATAAAATACTTCAAATGCAAACTATTTTTTTTAACCACTGGTGGGGGAAAACTTAATGTTATGTATATTTTAATATTCATTTCTTGGAGCAAATTTTTTTTTTTTTTTTTTTTTTTTATAGTGAGAGGAGGGGAGACAGTCTCCTGCAATTGCCCAGACCCGGATTCGCCCGGCAGGCCCACTAGGGGGCAATGCTATGCCCATCTGGAGCCATTGCTCTGTTGCTCAGCAACTGAACTCTTATTGCCTGAGGTGGAGGCCATGGAGCCATCCTCAGCACCTGGGGCCAACTTCCTCCAACTGAGCCATGGCTGAGGGAGTAGAAGAGAGAGAGAGAATGGGGAAGGGGGAGGGTAGAGAAGCAGATGGTTGCTTCTCTTGTGTGCCCTGACCAGGAATCAAATCTGGGACATACACACACTGGCTGATGATCTACCACTGAGCCAACTGGCCAGGGCCTTTTTTTTTTTTTAAGTGTGAGAGAAAGGAATAGACAGGGACAGAGACAGGAAGGGAGAGAGATAAGAAGCATTAACTCATAGTTATGGCACCTTAGTAGTTCATTAATTGCTTTCTCATGTGTCTTGACGTGGGGGGGGGGGGTGTTGCAGCCTTGGGCTTCAAGCCAGAGACCTTTGGGCTCAAACCAGAGATCTTTGGGCTCAGGCCAACGACCATGGGATCATGTCTATGATCTCACACTCAAACTGGTGATCCTGCGCTCAAGCTGGTGAGAATGTCTCCAGCTAATGACCTCGGGGTTTCGAACCTGGGCCCTCAGTGTCCCAGGTCAGTGCTCTGCTCAAAGCACCACTGTCTGGCCATAATTATTCTTTTTTTTTTTTTTTTCTCTCTGAAGCTGGAAACGGGGAGGCAGTCAGACAGACTCCCGCATGCACCCGACCGGGATCCACCCGGCACGCCCACCAGGGGGCGATGCTCTGCCCATCCGGGGCGTCGCTCTGTCATGACCAGAGCCACTCTAGCACCTGGGGCAGAGGCCAAGGAGCCATCCCCAGCGCCCGGGCCATCTTTTGCTCCAATGGAGCCTCGGCTGTGGGAGGGGAAGAGAGAGACAGAGAGGAAGGAGAGGGGGAGGGGTGGAGAAGCAGATGGGCGCCTCTCCTGTGTGCCCTGGCCGGGAATCGAACCCGGGACTTCCTCACGCCAGGCCGACGCTCTACCACTGAGCCAACCAGCCAGGGCCCATAATTATTCTTAATAATAATGTTCTCAGAGTTGATGGATATATGAGGAAGGGCTCTTTGCCTCATTCCAAATGGCTGAAGACCTTTTCCTTTAAGAGCCTTAGTTCCAGATCTGATTTGTGGTTTCTAATTTATTGTGTGTTAGGATAACCTCATTGCCTGGCTTCTTAGAATTGTATGTAAAATAAAAGTAAAAAGGTGCTAAGTGGTGTTTAGGGGCTGTGCTGTGATTGAAAGCCAAGTGGCTGCTGCTACTTTTGAGTTGTCCGATGTGTAAATCTCCTTTAGGTGAGGAGCTGTTGTAAGTGGAATTGGATTTAGTCACTGTTATTGGGGTCTATTAGCTGGTGTTTAGCTATCTGGAGGCTCAAAACCTGATGGGAGGGACATGGCTAGTTGTATATTACAACAGAATTGTTGACATTGGTTACTGTAGCAATGGAAAATGTTTAGCAAATTAGCATGTGGTGGTATGTCTTACACCCCAGAATGTAGATAAAACCTAAAACCTTCTTTGGGTCTGAATTCTGTAATTCTATATGATAGGTATAGTATAGACTATGTAGCTAGATGACCTAAAACGAAAGTGGAGGACTGTTCAGTTAGGAGGAACAAAGGGTTAAGAGTGAAAAACAATTTAAAGAATAAAAGATAGCTAAGAGGAGGTTTCATACCTTTTCCAGTAGGATAGTTATGGGGATATAAGTGTGTGGGAGTGCTACAGTAAGTATTACCTCATCTTTCTGCTTCTGAATTTGGAATTGACTGAGAAGTAGATTCCTTAATCAGTAGATCAAAATTTTTAAAAATCAGCCTTATTGGTGGGGTTGAAGAATACACCATAGTTCTGTGGCCAGTTGAGCTTATTAATGCTCCCTTCCCCAAAGCTGAACTTAACCCAACAGAATGCTCGGCATTTCAGTCACCTCATCCCCACAGGCTGCTTACTGCAGGACTAAGAAGTGCTGGCATCTTCGGACCATTCCTAGCCGTCCTAGTGCATCAGCTCTCCTTGAAAGCCGAGGAGGGGAAGGCTGTGGCCATTAGTTTCTGCTCCCAGTTGTTTAAGGGTTGGAGAATGAGACATAGCTAAAGTCTCTCCTCAGGGAAATATGAGGCTGGGAGATAGTGGTCCTCCACTACTGGTATGCTGGTGAGGTGCTATTTCTCCCCTTTCCAGATAATTGAAGCACAAGTCCTTTGAATAGATCTTTGTCATTTATTTCTAGTCATAGCCTCCTGGGTATGAGGCAATACCGAGGAGAAGGAAAAGTCAGTGCTTTACAGTAAAAAGTACATTCTTCTTGAAAATCAGTTCTGCATTCTTAGCTCCCACACTGGTCCAAGATGATTAGTCATCAGATGTCTAGTGGTTTAAGCAGTGGAACATTTACTTTTTGAGGTCATTTAGATGGTTAACTGGAGGCATCAAAGGCACAATGTACTGATACATTCAGGTAGGACTAGAAACTTCAAAAGCTTAAGTTCCCAAAGTCGGTTAAAACAAAAATTTTTTTGATGCCTCACCCTACTTGAAGTTAATAATTTAGCAGCTTGATCACTGTGCCTCTTATGTCTTTCCTCTATTTCTCAAGCCAAAATTGTAGGTCAAAGAGAATTATAGATCTCTGCCCTTAAAAATTCATACAAATGGGAAGAAGTCAGTCTGATTTTAAATTTGGTTTAGTCTGGAGGCAAAGCAGATACAGGTGATTGCCTTTGTGGAGGTGTGGAGAGCCCCTTGCCCATTGTGCAAGAAGCACATTAGTGGGGAACCTGGTGCTAAACCATTCTATACCACAGGGGTCCCCAAACTTTTTACACAGGGGGCCAGTTCACTGTCCCTCAGACTGTTGGAGGGCCGGACTATAAAAAAAAACTATGAATAAATCCCTATGCACACTGCACATAACTTATTTTAAAGTAAAAAAACAAAACGGGAACAAATACAATATTTAAAATAAAGAACAAGTAAATTTAAATCAATAAATAGACTGACCAGTATTTCAATGGGAACTATGCTCCTCTCACTGACCACTAATGAAAGAGGTGCCCCTTCCGGAAGTGTGGCGGGGGCCTGATAAATGGCCTCAGGGGGCCACATGCGGCCCGCGGGCCTTAGTTTGGGGACCCCTGCTATACCGCCTGCTTCTTTTAAAAAAAGCATTTGCTTGCTTCTATGAATGCCATTAGCCTCAATTTTATTTTAAATAGAGAGACAGGAAGGGAGAGAGAAAGAGAGAGGGTAGAGAAAGAGATGAGTTGCATTGCCTTAGTTGTTCATTGATTGTGTCTCATATGTGCCTTGACGGGGTGGTGGTGGGGCTCAAGCTGAGCCAGTGACCCCTTCCTTATGCTTCAAGCCAGCAACCTTTGGCTGATCCCAGGATCATGTTGATGATCCCATGCTTAAGCTGGCGACCTTGGGGTATAAAACCTGGGACCTCAGTGTCCCAGGTCATTGCTCTATCTACTACTGCACCACCACTGGTCAGGCTCATTTTTTTTAAAAAAATTATTGATTGCTTTTAGAGAGGAAGAGAGAGAGAGAGAGTCAGACAGAAACATTTATCTGTTCCTGTATGTGCCCTGACTGGGAATTGAACCCACAACTTTGGCGTATCAGGATGACACTAACCAGCCGAGATATCTAGCCAGGGCTTCAATTTGATTTTGAAGTCTTGTCAGCAAAAGCATGATTAAAACTTACATTTTAAATTAAATATCTCTTAATCATACTCTGAAAACTATAATTATTTTCAAGTTTATCTAATTTAGTAAAAGAATTATTTTCATAATAAGGGTATGGTTGTACAGAGTACAAAAAGCTGTTTCTGAACTTGTTAATTAAGTCTTTCCCTCTTTTTTCTACTTTGCAGAATCTTATTCTAAGAAAACCATGGTGTTGGGTCCTGAACAAAAGATGCCAGATGGTAATTTACAGTTTTTGTGTTACTGTCTAATTTTTATTTGGAATTAGGCTTAAGTCAATAACAGAAATTTACTATATTTTCCCTCTTGTTGTCTATTCCAACATAAATTGTCCCCATTTGCTCTCCCCCAGCCAACAATATCTTTATGGAGACCTGCTCCATTCAGAAGGCACAATCTGTGATTTATGCTGTAAATGAAAAAGGTTTTATAACCACAGAGACCTGCCTCATCTTGTTTCCAAGTCTGAAATGAGACAAGATTAGCTACAAGTCTGGTTTCTATAGCAGTAATGCTTGCAAAAGCAGTATTATTCACACACCTGTTATAAAAACCTCGGGTGCTTTGGCTGATGATGGCATTTCAGATATTTATGGGGCAGTAAAATACTGCCTGTGCACCTTATACTGTGTATTTGATTAGAGCTTCTTGACTGCTTTGACTAATCCTTCCTAATTCTAAATTTCCCTTTTAGAACTTTCATTCCCTTTCTTATAAATTTTCTTATCAGTTCAGGGCCACCTAAAGTAAAGTGGGTCAGCTTTCTATAGAAAGAAAGCCTTTTGTTTTTATAATTGGGGGTTGTAAAGATTTCTTGGAAACACTGAGAGTAAAGCTTTGTGGTTCAAAATATCCATTTGATGGCTACAACAAACTGGGTTTTGTGTCCAGTTCCTCCCCCTTTCTGCATCTAAGATTAACTGAAAACTGCTGGGGTCAGGGGAACACTGACCTTGGTCATAGATGAGCCCTGTCACGAGGGTCACCCCGTGACCTGAAGCTCTTCACTATAGGCCTTAGTCAGGAGGCAAAGGAGTTCCTACTTGGTGGTTTCCCTGGAGCTTCACATTTTAGACTGAACTGTGGCAGGATTTTGTAACTTCTACATTTTTTGAGAAGCCTCCCGGAGGTATAACGTCCAAGGATGTTTCTTCAAGTAAATCATACCAAATATTGGGAAGAGTGGTGGTGGTGCTGGTGGTGTGTGTCCCACTATACTGACCTGATTTCTTTCTTCTAAGAGTTAGGATTTAGGGTAGTAATGAAGCTAGTCTGGAAATCTAATATATTGAGCTATAGACATCAGTGTTATTAGAGGAAAATTAAATGTTTCTAAAAATTACCAAGTTGGGCCCTGGCTCGTGGCTCAGTGGATAGCACATTGGCCTGGCATATGGACGTCCCAGGTTTGATTGCCAGTCAGGGCACACAGGAGAAGCAACCATCTGCTTCTCCCTGCCCCTCTTTCCCTCCTCTCTCTCTTCCTCTCTGCAGCCAGTGGCTCAGTTGATTCAAGTGGGGCCCCAGGCGCTGATGATAACTTGGTTGGTCAGAGCACGTCTGCCTCAGGTGCTAAAAATAGACCGGTACTTGAGCATCAGCCCCAGACAGGGTTGCTGGTTGGATCCTGGTTGGGGCACATGTGAGAGTCTGGCTCACTATCTCCTCTCACCTAAAAGAAAGAGAGAAAGGGAGGGAGGGGGAGAGAGAGAGAGAAAGAAAAAGAAAGGAAGGGAGGGAGGGAAGGAGAGAGGAAGAAAGGAAGGAGGAAGGGAGGGGGGAAGGAGGGGGAGGGAGAAGGAGGGAGGGAGGAAGGAAGGAAGGAAGAAAGGAAGGAAAGAAAGAAAGAAAGAAGGGGAAGGGGAAGGGAAGGAAGGAAAGGAAGGAAATTAATAAGTAAGAAACCCATTGTGAGATTAGTGTTAAAATTGATCTTGAGCTGGTGACTGGGGAAGGGAATGAGAGGGAGTTTTTTTACCATAAGCTTTTTTGTATTTCTCAACTTTTCAATCATGTGAATGTATTGTTTATTCAAAAATTAGTTTATTAAAAATATAAATAAAAATAAAGTGTTAGAAGTAAATTGAGATACAGTCAGGTTATTGGTCTTGTGCCTTGAATTAATTAATTAAATTAAAAAGATTTAATTTCAATAGTACTAAGGATGAATTGTTAGCATATTTAAAAAAAAAATTCTTTTAAAAATCTGTTTATTCAGATGAATCTTCTGAAGAACATGGAGACTCTGCCAGTCTTGGTGCCATCAACCCTGCTTACAGTAACTCCTCTATTCCACAGTCCATTGGGAACTCAGAGGAGCCCTTCACCACCTATTTTGATGAGAAGATTGCCATTCCCGAGGAGGAGGTTAGTGACAGGCCCTTGGAAGAAAAGTTATGTAGGAAAAACATGATTGAAAAGTCTGCTGAACGACGACTCAAGGTCAACAGCCTCAGATCTAATTTTTGCAAGCAGTCTCTGAAGACTGAGTTTTGGTAATCAGAATAATAGAAATTGTTAAGGAAAATGAGGGTTTTGAAAACAGTTGCTAAGTTGTATTAGCATTATTTTGATAAAGGAAGTATGAGTTTTATGTTCCAATTTTACAATGGGTTTTGTCCCATTTGGATAGTGGTTGGCACAGAAGTACTGATATTGTTGTTACTCTGGTTTTAAAATGAGAAGCTGATGGAAAAAAAAGAGAAATGAAAATAAAGCCACAACAAAATAAAATATCTTTTCAAACTCCCCCCCCCCCCCCCCCCCCCCGGGCAAATGAGAGGCTGATAGAAAAGAGCAGGTAAGGGAAGGGCTCTTCCTTGGACAGAGAAGTGGCCAGCTTATTGACAAGAAGTGGATAAGATGGAAGTGAAACTTGGGCATACCCAGTACTCAACATCCTAAATCTTTTGTTCTTATGAGGCTGATGTTGTTGCTTTATGTGTGGTAAAATAGATTGGCAGTTTGGAGGTGGTAATTGGTTTGATCTCTTCCTCTCGTACAGTACTCTTGTTTTAGCTTTCGTAAACTCTGGGCTTTCACGGGACCAGGCTTTCTTATGAGCATTGCCTATCTGGATCCAGGAAACATCGAATCTGATTTGCAATCTGGAGCAGTGGCCGGGTTTAAGGTAAGCGTCTAGTCCTATCCGTGTCCCTTTTAACACATACAATACATTTTCACATCCTTTTCCTCCGTTCTACCTTATTGGATATCAACCTCTGGACCGACATGCAGATATTTCACTAGTGTGACACTTAGGTGAAAAGTACTGTCCTATCAGGTTTTTTATTTTATTTCACATAATTTCCTTGAATAAAGGAGAAACTGCAGATGAGAGAAACTAAGGCTCAGAGAGGTACAGAGAGGTACAAGGAGACATACCAGGTTATGTGCAGAACAGAACCTGATAATAGAACTCAGGTCATTTGATTCCTGACCTGAGCTCTTTCCTAAATATACTATTTCCCATTCACATTGCCAAACAACCAAACAAAAAAACCTCAGTTGTCTAATGAGTGTCTTGGTGGGATTTTGTTCTCTAGCTGCTCTGGGTTCTTCTGTTGGCCACCATTGTGGGACTCCTGTTGCAGCGCCTTGCAGCTAGACTGGGAGTAGTCACTGGGCTGCATCTCGCTGAAGTGTGTCACCGTCAGTATGCCAAGGTGAGCAATGTACTGTTCTGGTTGTCTGTCGCTCACATCATAGGAATCTATGTGCCTGGCAATTTGTGCTGGCCCTACTACTGTATGCTGAAACAATGGAGGACTTCGGGCTCAGTGGCCCTGAGGACTGGAAGTCCCAAGGGAAATTCTGTAGCCTCCTCTGGCTGCCAAGCAACATTTCTATGCTCCTTCAGAATTTTTTTTTTTTTCAGAGACAGAGAGAGAGTTAGAGGGATAGACAGGGAGACAGACAGACAGGAACGGAGGGATGAGAAGCATCAATCATTAGTTTTTTGTTGCGTGTTGGGACACCTTAGTTGTTCATTGATTGCTTTCTCACATGTGCCTTGACTGCGGGCCTACAGCAGACTGAGTAACCCTTTGCTTGAGCCAGAGACCTTGGGTCCAAGCTGGTGAGTTTTGCTCAAACCAGTTGAGCCCGCACTCAAGCTGGCGAACTCGGGGTCTCGAACCTGGGTCGTCCGCATCCCAGTCTGACGCTTTATCCACTGCGCCACCGCCTGGTCAGGCGCTCCTTCAGAATTTAACTTGAGATTTACTTTTTTTCCAGAAGGTTTCCTTAGAAAAGAGCTGTTTAAACATTTACCATTCACTCTGCCTTCTGGCTCCTGTGGTGCCCAGCCCGTGGAGGGGTGTTCTTTAAGCACTTTTATTCACACATTCATATCACTCTTACCACCTCGCATTATCCATATTTTCTTTCTGTTTAACTTTGCCATAAATTTGAAAAAAGTTTCTTCTTTATAATACAAACTATTTGTGGCATGATCTTTAGGTTTGCTAATAATTATTTTTCAATTCAACTGACCCTGGATGTTACACAGTCTTCTACAGCTTCCTTCTGCACACCTTGCCTTTCTTACTGCCACCTACGACAGAAATGGAGTCTGTGTCTGGAAGATAGCTTTAACCTAGCTTCATCTTTAAATTTAATTTTTTAAATTTAATTTGCATTTATTAATTTAAAGGCCCTGGCTGGTTAGCTCAGTTGGTTGATTGTTGTCCTGAAACAACAAGGTTCCAGGTTTGATCCTCATTAGGGCCCACACAGGAAGCAACCAAAACATGCATGACTGAGTGGAACAACAAATGCTTCCCTTCCCCTTCCCCTTCACCTCTCTCTCCCTTCCCTTCTCTCTGTCTAAAATACACACACACACACACACACACGCACGCACGCACGCACGCACACCTGACCAGACAGTGGCGCAGTGGATAGAGCATCAACCTGGGATGTGATGCTGAGGACCAAGGTTCGAAACCCTGAGGTCCTGAGGTCGCTGGCTTGAGCGTGGGCTCATTGGCTTGAGCACAGTGTTGCCTACTTGAATGTGGGATCATAGACATGATCCCATGATTGGTGGCTTGAGCCCAAAGATCACTGGCTTGAAGCTCAAGGTTTCTGGCCTGAGCCCAAGGTCGCTGGCTTGAGCAAGGGGTCACTGGCTCAGCTGGAGCCCCCCTGCAAGGCATGTACAAGAAAGCAATCAGTGAACAACTAAAGTGCCACAGCTATGGGTTGATGCTTCTCATCTCTCTCACTTCCTTTCTGTCTGTCCCTGTCTCTCTCTAAATTTAAAAAAAAAACACAATAAAGATTAAGCCCTGGTCAGATAGGTTGGTTGGTTGGAGCATCATCCCAGTGTGCAGAAGTTGCTGGGTTTGAGTCCCCGGGATCCCCCTGGCAAGTCCCCTACAGAGTGATGCTCTGCCCATCTGGGACCGCTGCTCAGCAATTGAGCTATTTTAGCGCCTGAAATGAGGCCATGGAGCCATCCTCAGCACTAGGGCCAACTTGCTCCAACCAAGCCATGACTGTAGGAGTGGAAGAGAGAGAGAGATGGAGGGATAGAGAGAGAGAAGGGGGAGGGGTGGAGTAGTAGATGGGCACTTCTCTTGTGTGCCTTGGCTGGTAATTGAACCTGGGACTTCCATACACACCAGGCCAATGCTCTACTGCTGAGCCAACTGGCCAGGGCCTAAATAATGTTTTGTGGGGTTTTTTTTTGTTTTTTTTTTGTGATAGAGACAGAGAGAGAGTCAGAGGGACAGATATGGACAGACAAGAAGGAATGGAAAGAGATAAGAAGCATCAATTCTTCATTGTGGCTCCTTTAGTTATTCATTGACTGCCTTGACTGAGGGGGGTGGGCTATAGCAGAGTGAGTGACCTCTTGCTCAAGCCAGCGACCTTGGGCTCTAGCCAGTGACCATGAGGTCATGTCTATGATTCCACAATCAAGTGAGCGACCCTGTACTCAAGCTGGATGAGCCTGCGCTCAAGCCGATGACCTTGGAGTTTCAAACCTGGTCCTCCATGTCCCAGTCTGATGCTCTATCCACTATGTTACTGCCTGGTCAAGCCTAAATAAATTTTTTTTATAAGTTTATTTGAGCCAGGCTGACAACATGTACCAGGAAGCAAAATCTCAAATGATTTTTTTTTAATTTGACTTTTTTATTTTAGAGGTGGGGACACATCAATTTGTTGCCCCACTTATTTATATACTCATTGGTTGTTTTTTTTGTTTTTTTTTTACAGAGAGAGAATCAGAGAGAGGGATAGATAGGGACAGACAGGCAGAACGGAGAGAGATGAGAAGCATAAATCATTAGTTTTTCATTGCGACACACCTTAGTTGTTTATTGATTGCTCTCTCATATATGCCTTGACCGTGGGCCCCCAGCAGACTAAGCAACTCCTTGCTCAAGCCAGCGACCTTGAGTCCAAGCTGGTGAGCTTTTTGCTCAAACCAGGTGAGCCTGCACTCAAGCTGGCAACCTCAGGGTCTCGAACCTGGGTCCTCTGCATCCTGGTCCGACGCTCTATCCACTGCGCCACCACCTGGTCAGGCCATTGGTTGGTTCTTGTATGTGCCCTGACTGGGGATCAAACCCTCAAACGTTGGCATATTGGGACAACACTCTAACCAACTGAGCTACCCAGCCAGGGCTAACCTAGCTTCCTCTTTAGATGAGATACTGCTGATCTACCTCTGGTTTGTCCTAAATGTTTAATCTCTCCTAGCTGTGAGAAAGTATCCCTATCTTTTTTTCTTAAAAGAAAACCTTGGTAATTTTTAATTTTTCTAAGCTTCTCTTTCTTTATGTATCTTAACAGTTGTTTTTTGTGACAGATTTTTGGGTAGTGGATACCTGGAGGTGTTCTTTCTCTGGCCTCAGTAGGCCAGCATTAACCAAATTTATCCTTCACTTGCATTGTTTGACCAGATTAATTTCCTATTTTATTATATACCAGCCAATTCTAGCCACTTTGCTCTGAGTCCTTTTGTGTTATCTGTCCTTTTTTACTTGCTTCCATAATATTATTACATTAAGGATGACCCCAGCCTTTTCACATTTGTTTTGTCTCTTCAGCTACAGTCAAGATTGATATTTTATTCCACAGTAATTTTTTATTATCTGTGAACAATATTTTGACAGTATTAGCATCCTCATTTCCTCCTAAGACTTTTAGCTTGATTTTAGACAGGAAATTAATTAATGAAAATTCCATTTTTTCTCTTGAATGGAAGGGAAAGAGAAAAAATTAGGATCAGCTGCTGCCCAGACCTTGACTTGTAAGCTCCACCACATAGAAGCAGCCTTGCCTTCTCCAACTGGGGGCCACAGTGCAGTAAGGGGTCAAGTGGAGCCAAGTTGTGGTACTTTTATCTCTAGACTAAAGGCTTATAAAGGACTGTTTATAGATTAGTTCCAAAATGTGAATTTCAAACTATGGGGGAAGTTCTGAGAAATGATGAATTTGAACCATGTCTCTCTTTTTGGTATTTAGGTCCCACGAATTATCCTTTGGCTGATGGTGGAGTTGGCTATCATTGGCTCAGATATGCAAGAAGTTATTGGCTCAGCCATTGCCATCAATCTCCTGTCTGTAGGAAGGTGAGGGGGCTTCCCTCTAGAAAGTAATCATATTTTGCTAGATTTCATAGCAAATGTAAAAACAAAAATCCCACTTATATTCAATTTTCAAGATTCAACTCAAGCTTATTATATATACTTTCTGTGTAGCCTCTCTGGGGCCACCTTCCTCTTTCATGGCAGATGTAGGCTGTATATCTTCCATGTTCTCGTGTTGGGTTATAAATACCTGTATTATGCATATGTCTTTTATTTGTGTAGTATTGTATATCATAATTATTTGTATATCAGATTATCCCACTAGACAGTGAGCTCCTTGAGGGGTAAGACCCCTTCTTTTCAGCTTTGTATCCTAAATGTCTGACATAGTAGATATTCAAGTTTGAATGAATATTATTCAGTTGTTGCTGTGATCCTAAACTACCCAAAGCCTGGCCTGCTGCCACTGTCCTCTCTCTCCCAAGTCCTTGCTTCTCCAGATGTATGTATGAAGAGCTTTTGGGAAGAAAGTGCTTCTCAATGTTTCCTTTCTTTCCTTTAGTTTCCATATCTTATCTTTGACCTAGGGTCCCTCTCTGGGGTGGAGTTCTCATCACCATTGCAGATACCTTTGTATTTCTCTTTTTGGACAAATATGGTAAGTAGAGTGGGAATGGAGGGATTAGACAAAGAAGCTACTTTTTCATTATGTGGCTGATGGGGAAGTCTGTCTCCTGTGAACTCACACTTTTACATTTTCTCCTTTAGGCTTGCGAAAGCTGGAAGCATTTTTTGGCTTTCTCATCACTGTTATGGCCCTCACATTTGGATATGAGGCAAGTGTTCATTAGCTTTTTAAAACAAAAATTTTATTTTGCCTGTATTATAAAAGACAGTATAATGCTAGCATGTGTTAAGGAAAAGTTAATTGCTTCCTCTTCTTTAAGAGGCTTGAGGTGACCTCTAAAAATGGTTTGCTATTTTTTTGACCCAGAAATCATGCAAAAGCATCCACATGTAGAGGTTCATATCTTTGTGTTCACTTTAAGAATACTCTCAATGAAACTGCCCAGGCCATCAAGAGTATACATATCAGAAAGGCCATCGAGTATTTGAAGTATGTAACTTTATGGAGGCATTCTGTCATGACAATGGTGGAGGTGGTAGGTGTACCTAGGCCAAACAGTGGGGCTGGACACAGGGTGATGGCTCCAAAAAAGTGCTGAATTTTTGCTGCACATGCTTAAAAAGGCAGAGTGCCCTAGCCAGTTGGTTCAGTGGTAGAGCGTTGGCCCAGTGTAGGGATGTCCCGAGTTCAATTCCTGGTCAGGGCACACAGGGGAAGTGACCATCTGCTTCTACCCCTTCTCTCCCTCTCCGTCCTGTAGCCATGGCTCTATTGGTTTAAGCAAAGTTGGCCTTGGGTGATGGCTCCATGGCCTCGCCTCAGGCACTAAAAAATGACTTTGTTCCTGAGCAATGGAGCAACTGCCCCAGATGGGCAGAACATCGCCCCCTAGTGGGCTTGCCAGGTGGATCTCAGCCTGGGTGATTGCGGGAGTCTGTCTCTCTGCCTCCCTTCCTCTCACTAAAAAGAAAATCAGAGAGCAATACTGACCTTAAGGGGTTTAGGTAGCACATCCAGGTGAACAAAGCTCCCAAGATGTGGGGCAGAACTTACAGAGTTTATGGATGAATTATCCCATGCATGAGCTTTCCCTGCCACACTGAGATGATCCTTACTGAAAAAGAGCAGGTTGTTCCTACACCAGAAGAGGAGATAGCACAGAAGAAAAAGATATTCCAGAAGAAACTGAAGAAACAAAAACTTATGGCCCGAGAATAAATGTAGCATAAAATGAAAAATGTTAATAAAAGTAAAAGCAGAAGGAAAAAAATAAAAGAAAGAAAAAGCCAATTAAGCCTTGGGCCAAACTTGATGGACTATAATCTATTATCTGTAGCAAAGACTAGTGTCCAGGAAGGTCTTCAGGGATTCCTGTATGGAAAATAACTAGACATTTTAGGACTTTCCAGATTAGACTCCCTACATCCAAATTGGCCATGTTGACAACAGAACAGCTTTGGAGAGGGTTAGAAAGGGTGTTACAGGGTGGTTCTGTTTTTGCTCCTTCTGGTTTTTTACTAGCTGTTTGAACTTTTTCCATATTGCAACCATAGGGGATACAGTGGATGTTTCCTGGTTTTGCTCCAACCCAAGCAGTCCTAGGAATCAGTACCATTATGTGCAGTGATAGCACCTTTCAATGACCAGATTAACTGATTTCTGTTTATTGGCCTGGCTAGACTTTCAGAAATATATCTAATCTATGAGTAGATTATACAGCTTGGTGTAAAGCTTTCAAGAGAAATGCTGAACCAGGAAAAAGTATGTATGAAAAGTGTTTATGAATGAGCCAGTTTATGCTAGTGGTAAACACAGGGATCTTTAGATGAATATAGGTGAACTAAGAATAGTGTGGACAATTAAGAATCGACTGGCTTGACCAGGCAGTGGCGCAGTGGATAGAGCATTGGACTGGGATGTGGAGGACCCAGGTTCGAAACCCTGAAGTTGCTGCCTTGAGCACAGGCTTATTTGGCTTGAGCACGGGATCGCTGGCTTGAGTGTGGGGTCATAGACGTGACCCCACTGTCACTGGCTTGAGCAAAGGGTCACTTGCTCTGCTGGAGCCCCCTGGTCTAGGCACATACAAGAAAGCAATCAATGATCAACTAAGGTGCCGCAATGAAGAATTGATGCTTCTCATCTCTCTCCATTCCTGTCTGTCCCTGACTGCCCCTCTCTCTGACTCTTTAGCTCTGTCAAAAAAAAAAAAAAAAAAAAAAAAAAGAATTGGCTATATTCTTGGGTCGTCTCATAGAAGTTATTGTAAAATATCTATAAGGCCTTTAGCAGCCATTTTATTTCTTTAGAATATTAATTATATTCTCTATACACCTATTTTGTGTATTTAAAATATGATGTAAAATATCTAGCTATCCTAGTTGAATTCTCTGATCTCTGGTAGCAAACACTTTATGTTGCTTGGTTTGTGATAGTTCTGTATTCCTAATTATCCTAGGTAGTTGTTGAAGAAGAAGGGGTTGTAAGGAAAGGAGTAAAGATGCTGAGTGTTTCCTAGTACCGTTATCCCTCAGTCTCATATTCCAGTAAAGGCTAATAGTTGTTATGTTGGTATATAGTATGTTACAGTGCGACCCAGCCAGAGCGAGGTACTCAAGGGCATGTTCCTGCCATCCTGTTCAGGCTGTGGCACCCCACAGATCCAGCAGGCTGTGGGCATCGTGGGAGCTGTCATCATGCCACACAACATGTACCTGCATTCTGCCTTAGTCAAGGTGAGCAAGGCCTTTCTATTTCAGTGACCTCCTGGATAGTTTCTGGGATGTTTTCCTTTAGTTGCAAGGGACACATACTTAGTTTATAACTCTTAGAGTCCTGAAGGACCAAGGTATTTTTCCATGGTTGGACATTTATAAACTGCTAACACATGGACTCTGTTTTATGACCAGAGATAACTAACCCAGAGAGAAACTAGGACTAAAGTTCTTCATAAAACAAATAAAAGGTCTGAAAGTGCACCAATTCTCTTGTGTTTTAATCTCAAAACCCTGAGTGCCTTGAGGAGGTCAGGAGTAAATTGCCCAACCAACCTTTTACCAGCCAGTATTACATAATAGTTTGCTGAAAGATTTCAAAGACCTTTATAATTAAGGTTATGCATTCCTTAGGACAGGTTGTTTTTTGGTTCTTACAGCCGGAATAACAGAGCTCAGTAGTCAATTACTTTTACCTATTTGAGGAATGTGCAATGTCATCCAAGGGTCATGAAGTTCTTAGTGAACGAGGATGTATGCAAGTTCTCTCACATTTCATTTAATCAATTGTTTGTCCTCTAAATCTTTCAATTGTCTCTAACCTCATGAAATATTACAATGAAACTTGTTCCAAATAGTCCAAAAAATGACTACTGTTATTATCTCTCCAGTCCAGACAGGTAAACCGAGCCAAAAAGCAGGAAGTTCGAGAAGCCAATAAGTACTTTTTCATTGAATCTTGCATTGCGCTCTTTGTTTCCTTCATCATCAATGTCTTTGTCGTCTCAGTGTTTGCTGAAGCATTTTTTGGGAAAACCAACCAGCAGGTGGTAAGTAAGCCAGGGTCATAAGTGGTCATGTATGTGAGGGTAATATGAAGGCTGGAATAGGGTAGGAAAATATGACAGTGACTTGGAGCACCGAAGAATAGATGTGTAGCCTCAGTGCTGTCCCCTAAGTCACTGCACTAGTCAGAGTCTCCAGTCTGGGGACTAACCCCAGACCCTTTTTTCCTGGCTTTTGCCTGATAAGGGAGATTGGCTCAGACTAAAGATTACCTCATGCTATTTTGTTAGTGGCTTCACATCTACAGTATTTGGCCCTTTGTTTTCTGTTTATCAACTGCCAGCCTCTTTGCCAGTCCTGCCATTTGGTGATGAGGATAGGTTGGGAGGAGTCAATCAAACAGATACTGTTGCTAGTACAGCCTTTTTGAATTTTCTATCTTCTCAGTTCCTGATTGCCTATCTAGTTTTTTGGTTTTTTTTAAGATTTTATTCATTTTTTAGAGAGACTAGAGAGAGAGAAAGACGGGGGAAGTGGGAGAGGAGCGGGAAGCATCATTTGTAGTTGCTTTTCTTATGTGCCCTGACTGAACAAGCCCAGAGTTTCGAATAAGCGACCTCTGCATTCAGGTCGACACTTGATCCACTGTGCCACCACAGGTCAGGCAAGCCTATCTAGTTTTGATCACCACTTTGCTTCCTATCTATAGGACCTCAGACTCCTGGCTCTGCTTTGACTAAGGACTACCTATTCTGGGTGTCCTCTCATATTTGAAGTCTTATTAAGGGTCCTCTCTTCCTGTCATTTAAAATGACCCAACAATGCACACTCTTAATTCAGTAAAAAAATTTTTTTTGACAGGACAAAGAGAGAGTCAGAGAGAGGGACAGATAGGGACAAACAGACAGGAAGGGAGAGAGATGAGAATCCTCAGTTCTTCGTTGTGGCACCTTAGTTGTTTACTGATTGCTTTCTCATATGTACCTTGACCGGGGAGTTACAGCAGAGCAAGTGGTGTTGCAGTGGATAGAGGACTGGGACATCGAGGACCCAGGTTCAAGACCCCGAGGTTGCCAGCTTGAGCACAGGTTTATCTGTTTTGAGCAAGGCTCACCAGCTTGGGCCTAAGGTCGCTGGCTTGAGCAAGGGATTACTCTGTCTGCTGTAGCCCACAGTCAAGGCACATGTGAGAAAGCAATCATTGAACAACTAAAGTGCCACAATAGAGAATTGATGTTCCTCATCTCTCTCCCTTCCTGTCTATCTGTCCCTATCTATCCCTCTTGCAGACTCTCTGTCTCTGTTAAAAAAAAAAAAAAAAGAGAGTTGCTGCTAAACTGCTTTCTCTTCTAGATTGAAGTCTGTAGAAATAGCAGCAGTCCCCATACTGGCCTTTTTCCTGATGACAACTCAACACTGGCTGTGGACATCTACAAAGGGGTAAAGTTACTCAGATTTGTGTTCTTTGCCCCTGAATCATTATTCCGGCATAGTATCTGGTCTTTCCTGTGGGTTCACTTCAGAGCTGAGTGTGTATCTTCTTTGGAGTGTCATTTATTTCAGAGGTCCAGATGCTAGACAGTATAGAAGGAATAGAGGATCAGCTAAAAAAATGAATTGTTTCAGCTGTTCCCAAACTTGTGCCGATAGTATAGTGTTCTACAGGATGTTAATTGCGGTGATTAAAGAAAGAGTACCTAATCAAGTGTTCTTTTTTTTTTTTTTTAAAGAAACATTTTATTTTATTTTTTCATTTTTAGAGAGGAGAGAGGGAGAGAAAGACAGAGAGGGAGAGAGGAGAGAGAGATAGAGAGAGAGAAGGGGGAGGAGCTGGAAGCATCAACTCCCATATGTGCCTTGACCAGGCAAGCCCAGGGTTTCGAACCTGCGACCTCAGCATTTCCAGGTCGACGGTTTATCCCCTGCGCCACCACAGGTCAGGCATCAAGTGTTCTTTATTGAGGCCTTAGTCCATTTTATGCTGGCACATTGTGAACCTCCAAGAGTAGAATATGTATGAATGTAGCATTTTCCAAGTTTTTCTGACCTTTCTTTTCACTCTTGTTATCTTCTAAAATAGTTTTTAAGTGGTATTATTTGGGAAATGTCATGTAGACTTGTTTTTAAAAATGTTTATTTTGTTGATTTTAGTGAGAGAGGAGGGCAGAGAGGGAGAGACAGGAACATTGATCTGTACCTGCAGGTGCCTGGCCAGGGATTGAACCAACAAACTCTGCTTCGTGGGCCAGGGCTAGACTTTTTTCTTTTTAAGTATTTAAGGTATGGCTTGAAGATGAAGGCTTTAGGAGCTTGGAGAAGGGAAAGGAGTAGGCTGAGGAATGAGAATCTTTTAGCAAAATATAGGTTGAAAGCTTTTAGAATGAGGTTAGGACCTGAGTCAAGCTTCCGGGACAGTGCCCTGTACAGCACTTGGTGCAGGTGGTGCATAGTAAAGAAGAGAAAAATGCTGTTTTGGATGTTGTCTAAGCAGTTCACTGACACCTGTTTCTTCCTTGCCTCTCCCAGGGTGTTGTTCTGGGATGTTACTTTGGGCCAGCTACACTCTACATCTGGGCAGTGGGGATCCTGGCGGCAGGACAGAGCTCCACCATGACAGGAACCTATTCTGGCCAGTTTGTTATGGAGGTATGTGCTGTTTTGACTGGTACAGACTCGAGGAGAGGAAATTGCCCTTTTGTTACTTACTAATCCCATGCTTCTGAGGTCTTCCTGAACCTATCCAAGCCTTTCTGTTTCCTATTCTAGACATTCATCCTGCTTTGGTGCTTTCTTCCAGGGATTCCTGAACCTAAAATGGTCACGCTTTGCCCGAGTGATTCTGACCCGCTCTATTGCCATTATCCCCACTCTGCTTGTTGCTGTTTTCCAAGATGTAGAACATCTAACTGGAATGAATGACTTCCTCAATGTTCTGCAGAGCTTACAGGTGAGAGGGGAGCTGGGAAAACTTACATCTCTTTTAGTCAGACAGCATTATGTGTTGCCCTTAGGTATCACGCCTAGTGCCAAGTGCTGGGGAAAATCTATATATTTTTAATTGCATTTATAGGAGTGACACTGGATACCATAATTATACAGGTTTCAGGTGCCCAATTTGACAGCACATCTCTATACAGCCCCCTAGAGGAGGAAAGAAGCATGGCTTTATCTGCACTAAATTTATATGTAATCCCTGGCATCTAAAAGGATTTTAGAAATGATTTGGGTTTTTTAAGCCTGTGAATGGGAATTATAAACTATAATTACATATAGAACAAAAAATTATGATTCATTAAGCTAAGCAAATATTAAATCATATAGGACACTGGTCCCCAACCTTTTTTGGGCCATGGACCGGTTTAATGTCAGAAAATATTTTTACTGACCGGCCTTTAGGGTGGGACGGATAAATTTTCACGTGACCAAGACAAGCATCAAGAGTGAGTCTTAGAGGGATGTAACAGAGGGAATCTGGTCATTTTTTAAAAATAAAACATCATTTAGACTTAAATATAAATAAAACGGAAATAATGTAAGTTATTTATTCTTTCTCTGTGGACCGGTACCAAATGGCCCACGGACTAGTACCGGTCCGTGGCCCGGGGGTTGGGGACCACTGATATAGGACACTGCTAGGTCTTATGTAGGTTAAGACAAGGCAGATACAAATATTCATAGACACTTATGGTCATAATTGATACTAGATTAATGACAGCCGCATAGATTTCAACATAATGCTTGAACATTTGGGATGATGGGAATAATTTCTCATGGAGTAGAGAGGCAAGGTCTATGTTTCCCTTTCACTAGCAGTGCTGCTCTCTGGGGTGATACAGGGACCCCGGGTAGTCCCATCTGATCTTCGTTTTTTCTTTTCCAGCTTCCCTTTGCTCTCATACCCATCCTCACATTTACCAGCTTGCGGCCAGTAATGAATGACTTTGCCAATGGAATGTGAGTGTACTCTTCTCAGTCTCCCAAAGCTATATGGGGGAAGGTTATCTTCATCAAATAGACTAGTTAAAAAAATGAGTCATATAGGGGTTTGAGAGGGGGTTGTGAGCACTGCCCCCTCAATCTTTGGCTTAGAAAATGGAGACTGTGAATGTAGTAGAGGACAAGCTTATCTTTATTTTCAGGGGGAGAAAGTTTAGCTTTTAAGGCTTTAACTCTAGCTTTAGCAACTGAAGTATAAAGCATTTTATTTATTTATTTATTTGCATTTTTCCCAAGTTTGGAAATGGGGAGGCAGTCAGACAGACTCCTGCATGCGCCCGACCGGGATCCACCTGGCATGCCCACCAGGGGGCGATGCTCCGCCCATCTGGGCCATTGCTCTGTTGCAACCAGAGCCATTCTAGTGCCTGAGGCAGAGGCCATAGAGCCAGCCTCAGCGCCTGGGCCAACTTTGCTCCAATGGAGCCCTGGCTGCGGGAGGGGAAGAGAGAAACAGAGAGGAGGAAGAGGGGAAAGGGTGGAGAAGCAGATGGGTGCTTCGCCTGTGTGCCCTGGCCGGGAATCGAACCCGGGACTCCTACACGCCAGGCCGACACTCTACCACTGAGCAACCGGCCAGGGCAGTATAAAGCATTTTAATTCCATGTTAATGATCTGAGCGGGAAATGCCTAAACTATTACCTTTTATATACGTCTTTAGTGGACATGGAGGTAGTTGAAATGACTTGTTGCATCTCTAGGTGCTCTCATACTGCATTTTTAGGGCTTGTTGCATTTTTAGGGACTTAAATAATAGGAGTTATTTCAGGGGTAGTCAACCTTTTTATACCTACAGCCCACTTTTGTATCTGTTAGTAGTAAAATTTTCTAACTGCCCACTGGTTCCACAGTAATGGTGATTTATAAAGTAGAGAAGTAACTTTACTTTATAAAATTTATAAAGCAGAGTTACAGCAAGTTAAAGTATATAATAATAATTACTTACCAAATACTTTATGTCGGATTTTTGCTAAGTTTGGCAGAATAAATCTTTATAAAACAACTTACTGTAGTTAAATCTATCTTTTTATTTATAATTTGGTTGCTCCGCTACTGCCCACCATGAAAGCTGGAACTCCCACTAGTGGGCAGTAGGGACCAGGTTGACTACCACTGGGTTATTTGGTAGTACTTTTCCTGTTCTTTATCCCTAATAGTGTGTCTAACTTTGGCTTATTTAACCAAATCTGGGACATACTAAGAGTGATATTTCAGTTCATTTTGAAATGCTTCTTTCTCTTGTCCTGTCTATTCCACAAGATGTAGTGTCCTTTTCTGTTTGTGGACCAGCTAGACTATTCCACCAGTGACTGTGCTGATTTTTTTACAGAGGCTGGAGGATTGCAGGCGGGATCTTGGTCCTTATCGTCTGTTCCATCAACATGTACTTTGTTGTGATTTATGTCCGGGACCTAGGGCATGTATTATTGTATGTAGTGGCTGCTGTGGTCAGTGTGGCTTATCTAAGCTTTGTATTTTACTTGGTAAGTCCATTTGGGAGGGGCAGGGCATAGTTACCAGGGGTGGCAGAAGTGGGGCTGACTAACATCCAGAAAGGACCCAAAGGAGTACAGGTTATTGAGATAATTTAAAAACTATAGAAATGATCTCTGAAAGTATAGTTCTTGAGATAATTTACATGAAATTGTTAAATTAGCTGTCATTAAACTATAGATATTCTTTTTTGGTTAAACAATATATATATTTTTTGTGACAGGGACAGAGAGAGACAGAGAGAGGGACAGATAGGGACAAACAGGAAGGGAGAGAGATGAGAAGCATCAATTCTTTCTTGCAGCACCTTAGTTGTTCATTGATTGCTTTCTCATCTGTGCCTTGACCGGGAGTTACAGCAGACAGTAACCTCTTGCTCATACCAGCAACCTTGGGCTCAGGCTGGTGAGCTTTTTGCTCAAACCAGATGAGCCTGCGCTCAAGTTGGTGACCTCAGGGTTTCGAACCTGGGTCCTCCGCATCCCAGTCTGACGCTCTGTCCACTGCGCCACCACCTGGTCACGCTAAACAATATTTTTAACCGTAAAATTTGGTTCCTAAGAGCTATCTTCTTATTTCTATTACTTTAGTCTAGTTTCCATTCTTTTTTTATTTTTTCTTCTAGTTTCCATTTTTTCTAATTCTTAACAAGATAGTATAGGAACTAGAAGAAGAGGAGCTGTACAGGAAAGAGAGAGTGGTACAAGATGGGGTTGGAGAAAGGTCTGTGCAGTATGATTTCAGAGCTTTGGGTGGATCACATGTGGATTCACAGCCCTTCTCAGCTCTGCCACTTAGTAGCTGTCCAATAATGAAATAATTAAAAATTGGTATTCTCACATTAAATTATTTTAGAATTATTAAAAAATGATGGTTACAGCCTGACCTGTGGTGTCATAGTGGATAAAGTGTCAACTTGGAACACTGAGGTCATGGGTTCGAAACCCCGGGCTTGCCTGGTCAAGACACATATGGGAGTTGATGCTTTCTGCTCTTCCCTCCTTCTCTCTCTCTCTAAAATGAATAAGTAAAATCTAAAAAAAAATGATGGTTACAAAACCACATTGAAAGGAATGCAGAATTATATATATATAATAAAAAAATTTTCATAATTCTGGAGTCAATTATATAAAATTGGTAACAGTACTTACTTTAAGATGCTGGGATTATGGATGTATTCTCTTCTTTTTTCCCAAGTCATTTGTAACATTACTTATATTAATGAAAAATGGTTATAGCAACAACAGCAAATCCACCTCCCTACTCTATGCAGCTTTCTCTGAAAAACACAAGGATTGAAGATTAGGGACAGTAGAATTTATACCATATCTGCTAAAGAGAATGCTTTAAGAATGGAGGCTAGAAACCCACTGCTGATTTTTTTAACTCGTACCTAGTCCCCATGCCACAGGTTAGGTACTTGACTGAAAAATCACTGGAGTGAATATTGAAAAACTGTGTCCTAGATTGACACATTCCTTTTATTTTGCTCTCCAGTAAACCTTGGGCACACTAAGATTATGCTGACCCTGTAATCTAGGGACTTACTCCAAGGCAACCCAAGGAACTAAATATGTCCCTGACAGGAATTGTTTTTAAAATTTGCTGTCAAGGTTAAGGAGATCCTTCCTTCATGTAAATTGTTTATGAAGGTTCTGAGTGGTCCTCAGGCACGCTGAGACTATTGAGGTTGTTGAAGACAGTTTTTAAGGCCGAGGGCTCTTTCTAGAGTGGTCTACTGCTGTTTTGCTCCAAAACTTCATAGAGCAGCTTACGGGACTCTTCACTTGGCTGTGTGCTGTGCAGGAAGCATGGTACAGAGTTGTAGTTACTCGTGGATGGATTTTAGTAGAAAATTTATTATGATTAATAACAATTAAAAATAGTCAAGGCAAAAATCAAAAGGATTTTGAACTTATGTAACCTAAAGTAGAATAAAGAAAAATACTCAACAATTTACACAACATCATGAGGGCCCTTATCTTCCCTGGCATCAGGGGGAACTGCAGCAGAGCAACTTATCCCACCCTGAAAAAATGACTCAGTCATTCCTGCAGCCATTTCATTTTGTGACCCTTTTTGTTTGTGTTCAGTTGAGTTCAAATTCATATATTTATATTACTGTTCCTCCATAGTCTGTCATTCATTCCCCTCATCATGAGGAATGGGCTAGGACTGAAGAAAAGTAGTCTTCAGGGACCTCCAAGTCTGATAAAAGAAACAAACTGCAAACACAAAGCAGTAGGAGCAGAGGGAACTTAGTATTGTAACTAGTATGAAAAAACTTTGCTGAAGAAGGCAGACTCCAGGATGTTTTGAAGGGGTGGTGGATTTGGAGAATGACTTGGTGACAGAAGATAGGCAAAATTGGATGTTCAAGGAAGAGAGCAAGTTTGCCTGAGCCTTACAATGTGAGCAATCACAGTGGGTAAGAGACTCCTAAGAGAGTTTGGTGAATGATGGCTGTTTTGTCTTTCAGATTTGGCAATGTTTGATTGCATTGGGCATGTCCTTCCTGGATTGTGGGCGCACGGTAAGCACCTCTAGAGTCCTGACTGAAGAAGCCTCCAGTGACTACACTAAGTAAACACTGGGTCAGTCTGTCTGATCCAGGTAGCCATCAGAGCCAGTGTGTTTCTATGGTTTACTGTGTGAACATAGCCCAAAGTATGTGCTGTTGCACAGAGTACATTTAGGACTCAACTGTGTGTTGCGAAAGACTTTATTTCACATACATTTGAAAGGTGGAAATTTTTTTTTCCTGACCTCATAATCTGGAAACTGGATTAGATAGGATCTTTGAAAAACTGATGATTTGCTGCTGTCGTTCTAACACTACACTTTTCAGGAGCTGCTGAGGGCCAGCTTATTTTATCCTTTTGAGAGATAAATCTATATGCATGATTCTTAACTAGGGTATATGTTAAAAAAATTTATGAAATGCAATAAATTTTATAATAAAAGAATGGGTATGCAGATTTGTTTATTAAAAAATAATGGCCTGACCAGGTGGTGGCACAGTGGATAGAGTGTCAGACTGGGCTGTGGAGGTCGCCAGTTTGAGCGCGGGCTCATCTGGTTCGAGCAAAGCTCACCAGCTTGGACCCAAGGTCGCTGGCTCAAGCAAGGGGTTACTCAGTCTGCTGTAGCCCCCCGGTCAAGGCACATATGAGAAAGCAGTCACTGAGAAACTGCTGCAGCCACAGCAAAGAATTGATGCTTCTCATCTCTCTCCCTTCCTGTCTGTCTGTTCCTCTCTCTGTCTGTCACACACAAAAAAATTAATGGACTATAAAAGGTTGAAAATTACTTATGCATACCCTTATAATTATTTTAATTATAAAAATATGAAATTTCAACTAGAGTGGTTTTATTTATTTTAAATATGAGATTAAGAGACATCTACCTCTATCAGGTTCAGGATTCTTTTATTTCTACTTCAGATTTCTCAGTGGAAGTTAAGAGAGGTGAGAAAGCATAAAGGTGATAAATGGACAAATAGCAAAACTTATCTGTAGGTGGTTACAAATCACCTTGAAAATCACTTAGATTTTCTTCAAGATTGAACACTTATCAGGATTTTCTTGAGAGTCCTGATTTTAATAACTTCTCTGTTAATACACAGAGCTTTCCTGATACTTACTCTCGAGCACATATAGTTGTAAAACCTTTACCTTCCTCCTTTCATGATTGAAAAAGATGGTAGCATTTATAAACTGATGTTCTCATAAGACTTTGGGGTGAGGAGAAAAGACTTGAAAAGACAAGAAGAGCCATCTGTTAAATTCCTAAATGCCACCTGCTACCAGAGCCACATGTTTTCCAGAAGTATGCCCAGGACGACTTGCAAGGCAGTCTCAGGAGCTGTGGACCTAACCTCTACAAAGCTCTCTTTCAGCAAGTCAATAGGTATCACCCTGGTTGCAAAGTTCTCTCTTGGCAAGGTTGTACTGGGCTACCTCTCTTCAGCCATTCCCTCAGAGGGAAAAGCTTTGAGACCAGATGGTGGAGCTCTGGAGTCAAAGGAAATGGGTCCCTTCAGCATGAAGCTGCTGTTCTTCAGCCACTTGGACATTGGAGCCTGAGACTATGTGATTATGTTAAATCAAATCACATTATCTGATGGAGTTAGATAAGTCTTTTATAGCTGTTGACTTGGTGAGGACAGTAATGGCAATGGCATTGAATGACTTCTCATTTTGTGGGGGGGCTTTCCTTCTGGAGTCCTGGTGAATTGATGTTCTCTGTTCAGTTGTGCATGTAAAAGTATCAGCATTATTGCTGGTACTTTTCACACAGACTGTATAAATTGTCTTTTATAATCATTAAGGGTAAACTACTATTTCAGTGACTGTACCTTTATCTTAGCCGCTCAAGTAATACAGCACAGGATAAGGAAAGACACATTTCCTTAACTCTTTTTTTCTCATACCCACCCATTTCCCCTGTGACAATATCAGAGTTATATCCTAAACTGTATTAGGTCTGGCCAAATTGACCAAAACATTGTTTATAAAGATGGTACAGAAATATTTACCTTTGCCCTCAGTCTGTGGGCCCAGTCAGTCTCAGATTCATAAATGTTTAGAAGCCCAGGTAAAAACTTCCAGTTTCTTTTAGAAGTTGTATTTATGACTTGCAATGATAAAAAACTTTTCCCAATTAAATGGCATTTTTTAATACTATGTATGTAGTATTTCACAACATTAAGCACTCCCATACTGTATTCCATTTGATCCTCAGATAATGTACTTCAACCAGTGCTCTGGGTGCCATGAAAAACGTTTAGCCCTTTAATCTTTTCCAGGGCCAGCATGTGCAGTATGTTTTGGCATTGTCTTTGTGTGGAATGTTTAAGGATGTACAGTTGTACTTTATGTAAATTGGTCTTCATTCTCCATCGATGTGACATGAAATAATTGTGCCACTCCAGCACACGAGGAATAACAGGGATGGGGAAAGCTGCAGTTCGGCTCCTGTGAGGTCCTGCTAGTGGCTTTAGGAGTAGTTACAACAAAGCTCTTAGTAACCATTTAACAGACAATATGTAAACTTGGTTTGTAATTAAAAACATTTTTCTTTTTCCAATTTGGTTTCCTGGTATTTTTTTTATCCTTGAAAAAGTTTATTAATGAGAGTCTCAACAACTTTGAAATACTGAAAATCAAGTACCACCTGGAATGACATGTTAAGCCCACCCACACTCTTCGTATTCCCTCTTTAGAAGGGATAGAGAGATAAATGGGGTTAGTCCCTAGAAGACTTGATGAGCTGCATACCAAACACTAATTTCTACTTACCCACCTCGTCAGATAGTTCTGCTTTTGCTAAAGGTCACATTATTATCATATTTAAACTTGAAAAAAATTGTTACCCGAACCCTAACCCTCTGCCTTTCTTTGCTCTAAATTTAGTAGTGGAATTCAAATAATTTAACAACTGAGTCTCTGCCCTGATGACCGTTTTAAGTATAAAAAAGTGATATACTGAAAGGTAGTTTATTATTTCATGCATTTAATACTTAAATAAGAACAATAAAGGTACACAAACTAGATTATAAGAAAGTTTTAAAATATTAATGAAAAATATTAAAAAATACTTGACAAAAATACAATAAAACTGTTATTTAAGATATTTCCATATTGCTTCTTGATTGGCATCCTTGCAATTTTCTTTGCTTTTTTAAAATTTTTATTATTTTTAATTTTTATTTATTCATTTTAGAGAGGAGAGGGAGAGACAGAGAGAGAGAGAGAGAGAGAGAGAGGAGAGACAGAAGGGGGGAGGAGCTGAAAGCATCAACTCCCATATGTGCCTTGACCAGGCAAGCCCAGGGTTTCGAACTGGTGACCTCAGCATTTCCAGGTCAACGCTTTATCCACTGCGCCACCACAAGTCAGGCAATTTTTTTTGCTTTTATCCGAGCATCATTGGCTGTGTGATTTATCTTTAACCATCTTTTCAATGTAGTGGTAGGATCCCATTTTTTTAGAATGTAAATTTGTGATTTCCACACTGGGTGGCTGCCCAGGTTCCCAACTTGAAGAGAACCCTGATTACAAGTGCCATTTTAACAACAAATTTGCTGATCTCAACAAAAAAATTAGGTATTGGTTCTGCTGAATTGGTGCCAACTGGCTGAATCCCACCACTGTCTAGACTGAACATTTTTCTACCTGTAATATTTCACCAATGAAATAGGTGTATATATTTTATATATATTGCTAATAAAAAGGAATATTTGAAAAGAGAAAATCAAAATTGTTTAGCTTAAAAATGAGCATTTTGGTAGACCCAGTATAAATGGGAATATTGGCACCATTTAGTAAAGACAAGTTCAGGCATAGTGAATTACTAGCCCTGTCACCAGACTCATGACAGGAAAATCTGAGTCAACATTTCATATGTCCGAAGAGTATCACTAAAACTTAATTTTATTTTTTTCTGTTGCAAGCTTTCCCTGTCTTATATCATAGAAGTAATCTGGGAATATTGCTCTCTTTCTTGTCCTACCTCATTTAACTGCCTTAATTTGGGTTTAATTTCAAAACTGAAATAAAATGCATAACAATTTGAAGATCCTGATTTGAGAGATCTCCTTTAGCTCTGTCCTGGAATTCTTTCTGCTTCTTCATTGGCTAGGCCCTGTGAATCGAAATGTGTCAGCTTCTCTTGACACCTTAGCTTCTGAATGTATAAAACAGCTGACAATACTATGTGCTAATCCTGGTCTAAGCATATGTGATCTCATTTAATTCTTAAAATTAGAGGATCAACTTCATAAAGATGAGGCAACCTAGAGGCCAAAAAATAAAATAACTTCCCCAATTACATTGCTAATGGACAAGTGGCATATGAACTTGAATAGCTTAACCATAGGGCCCATGCTATTAATTAGCAAGCCATCTTACATAATATCTAGTACACCCTTCATGTGAGTTTAAAACACCAAGCTTTGACATTTAGCAGCACCAGAAACAATACACAGAAGCATTTGCTTGATAGTTAGTGTTGGAATATTTTTAGCTCAGAAGTTGCCAACTGGTAGTCGAATTTTGTTTGTCCTGCATTAAATTAAAAGAAAATAACAATGCTTTTTGGCAGGTAGAGAAAATGGGCAGGATCCTATCTCACCAATAGCTAAGAACTAATAGTAAGTTTACTCATATGTTTTACCTCCCCGCCCCTGAAAGAATTTTAGCCTATATCTGTGCCATTTAGCTTCATTTCTCAGTCTCATAGCAATATGACAAACTTCTCTGTGAAGGAGTTCTGTTAAGTCACCTAAGTGATATACTCTGGGGATCATGGAACTAATAATGCAGTCCTTGCTTACTACATAATGAGGAAGCCCACCACTGTTGCTCACTTGTGAAAAGGCTGCAATGAATTGTCAGTATGTCTGACAACTGCTGTTGGTTAGAAAAACCTGAAATGTAAAACACTAAAGTGAGTAAGTCTGAAGATCTATTTTTCTGTCTTAAGGCCAGTGTGACTTAGTATTTCCTAGCCCATTAATTGAAAATAGTTTTATCTTTGGCTCCATTTGGACTCATCTTTATGCAGTCATCACATGCCTGTGAGGTACACAGGACAGTTTGTAAACGTGGTAAAAGAGATTATGTTTTTCTGACCAGGTGGTAGCACAGTGTATAGAGTTGACCTGGGATGCTGAATACCCAGGTTTGAAACCCTGAGGTTGCTGGCTTTAGAGTGGGGTTGCTGGTTTGAGCATGCAGTTGCTTGGCTTGAGTGTGGGATCATAGACATGACCCCATTGCACTGGCTTGAGCCCAAAGCTCGCTGGCTTGAGCAAGGGGTCACTGGCTTGGCTGGAGCCCCCACCCCCATCAAGCACATATGAGAAAGCAATCAATGAACAACTAAAGTGCTGCGACTATAAGTTGATGCTGCACATCTCTCTCCCTGTCTGTCCCTCTCACTTGCTTAAAAAAATTATGTTTATTGAACACTGACATGAGATAGCATATTAACGTACTTGAAATTTGCAAAGGTAGCATTTATTTCCATTTTGCAATTAAGTTGGATAAGGCTCCGAAAGTATAACATGACTTGCTCAAGGTCATAGGAAGTGGCAGAGTTGGAGCTTGAACCCAACTCCAGTGTCTTTTCAACTCTGCTATGATAGGAATATTTTCTTCCTATGGATTCATAGTCTGCATTCTGCACTCATTCACAGGCTGCTGTTGTCAAGGGACAGTAACATTTCTAAATCCCTGAGTAGTTACAGTAGGGCTAAAATGAGATTCAGTGATTATCCCACAGTGTATGCAGAGGAGAGGAAGAGTATGAAATACAGCTTCACAGATCCTAGCATGTGTTTTAAAAGCAGCTGAAGTTATTCTGATTCAGATTGACAAACATTTGGGACCCATAGGTCATTTTCTCTCAGCACATGCCATTTTATGTTTATTTGTTTTGTTTTTTAATGACTTTGTTCAGATGCCAAAGGATAATTGGACTCAGGATTTAGACCATTTGAAATTTGATTTCCTACACACAATACTAAAATACAAAAGCAGTCAGTACATTTTCCCTTAATATCCTTATCAGAAGCACCCATCCTGCAGCAAAGTGTGTTTATAAGAATAATCAAAGAGTTGGATTGGGACGTAGAGGACTCAGGTTTGAATCCCTGAGGTCGCTGGCTTGAGTGCGGGCTCACCACCTTGAGCGCAGGGTTGCTGGCTTGAGCGTGGGGTCATAGACACGACCCCATGTTCGCTGGCTTGAGCCCAAGATTGTTAGCTTGAGCTAGGGGTCACTTGGTCTGCTGTAGACCCCTGACCAAGGCACATATGAAAAAGCAATCAATGAACAACTAAGGAGCTGCAATGAAGAATTGATGCTTCTCATCTCCCTTTCTGCCTGTCTTTCCCTATCTGCCCTCCCCCCGCCCCGCCGCCCCCTGACCCTGGCTCTCTTCCTTAAAAAAAAGAAATCAGTGTAGCAGTACTGAACAAAGGCCATACTGATATGCTATTTATAGAAGCTTAAGTGCCAATTTGAATACTTTAATACTTAAAAATCAATCTAACCTTTTCTATTTTTTTGTCCTTAGTACCATCTGGGATTGACAGCTCAGCCTGAACTCTACCTTCTGAACACCATGGATACTGACTCACTTGTGTCTAGATGACTGACAGCCTGAGAGACTGTATAAGAACCATTTTCTCTTAGTCCATTTGTGTCAAGCGTCCTGTTAACATATCTCTGTTAGTTCAGAGGTGAGTTTAGTTCAAATGTTTAGAACAAAAGGCAAAGATTTCCTCATGGGAAGGTTGTTAAAAGCTGAGAGCTGTTAAGTATAGGTCAGAGACCCGCCTACCTCACAACAGTCCTGTAATGGCCAGAGTTCATTGATTGGCCTGTGATAGCCACACATCCCTATGGGCTTGTGTCTTAACTTCTGGAATTGAAAAAATATATATGTGTATGTATTTATGTAAACCTGAACATATCAGTTTGGGTAGAGTTCTAAGGGTGTAAAAACTGATATATCTTTTGTATTTTTAAAAAAACATTCAGACAAACAGATACTTGTTTTGTCTGGATCACAGTGAGAAAGGAAAGGGAGTAATGCTCTTTTTCAGATGAACTGGTCAAACTGACTTACCTTTTAAAGTGGTACATGACTATGGCCAGTTAAATATCACTTCAGTTTACATCAACCAGAGACTCTTAGTAACTGTTGATACTAGCACATCATTTCTAAAGAAAACATTTCTTATGTTTGGCAATCATAAGAATAATTCTAGTTATTGATGTGCTTTTATAATTATTATTCTCTTGTTGCTTTTCTTGAATTATTTTTCAGAGATATGATGGTATTTCCAAAGAGCTTAATACCTATTAACAAGATCTAGAAGCCAAAGATCAGTTTTTCCTGCTGCATTATTTAATGCAGATCATTCTAGCATTCAAGTTTTAGACTTAAAAAGAAGAACCATCTAATATTTTAACTTCTGTTGTAAGTTCCAACAGAAGATAATGGAGATGTTAGTTTTCTTTCTCATATTTGTATAGTCCCATCATGTCTTCTCTTCCTGCTTTTCCTATTAACAATCCAACATCATTTCTAGGTCCAAAGCTTATTTCCAGGGTGGCTTAAATTTCTGATGTTGAATCTCTTCAGGAATGCTAAGTATTTTATTTCAAGATATTTGTACCAAGTAGTAATATGAGATTAGAACTAGACTAGCACTTGGAAGATTAGACAACTGCCTATTTCCATGTGATTTTTTTGATCCCTTTTCCTAACCAGAATTGCTTTTCCTTAAAATTTTTATAATAAAATTTTATATATATAAATGGGAAGTTTTTGCATGATTATCTGAAAAGTCAGAAGATTTTCAACACTGGGCTCACAGCCCTGCATGGAAGTGCGGTTGGCCGGAACTGAATGGCAGCTGTCTGTTTTCAATAGAATGAACTTCAGGGTGAATACACCTCTTCACTCAGTTCCTTCCAGCCCCAAAGGCACTGAATTTGTGAACCTTGCAGCGTTTGTGTGACTTTGAGTAACATTTTCTTCTTTCAGCATAAAAGTTAAATATCTGACCTTTTTGCCTTATTTTAAAACTTGTACCTTTCAATAAGACTTTTAAAAAATCTAGGCAGTTGCTTATCTTCATTTATAATGACTTGGTCGCCAAGACGCAGTGATATCTCTAAGATGGTACTCCCCCCACCCCTTATTTTATTTTATTCATTTTATTTATTTATTTATTTATTTATTTATTACAAAGACAGAGAGAGAGTCAGAGAGAGGGATAGACAGGGACAGACAGACAGGAACGGAGAGATGAGAAGCATCAATCAGTTTTTCATTGCACATTGCAACCCCTTAGTTTTTCATTGATTGCTTTCTCATATGTGCCTTGACCGTGGGCCTTCCGCAGACTGAGGAACCCCTTGCTCGAGCCAGCAACCTTGGGTTCAAGCTGGTGAGCTTTTGCTCAAACCAGATGAGCCCGCACTCAAGCTGGCGACCTCGGGGTCTCGAACCTGGGTACTCAACATCCCAGTCTGACGCTCTATCCACTGTGCCACTGCTTGGTCAGGCTATTTTTATTTTATTTTAATGAGAATAAGGGAGGCAGAGAGACTCTCTTATGTGCCCCCACCAAGATCCACCCAGCTAGCCCACTAGGGGGTGATGCTCTGCTTATCTGGGGCCATTGCTCTGTTGCTCAGCAACTGAGCCATTTTTTTTTAGCACCTGAGGAGAGGCCACAGAGCCATTCTCAGTGCTGAGGTTGCTTGAATCAATTGATCCATGGCTGCAGGAGGGGAGAGAGAAGCAAGAAGGTGGAGAAGCAGATGGTTGCTTTTCTGTGTGCCCTGACTGGGAATCAAACCCAAGACATCCATACGCTGGGCTGATGCACTGACAAATCATTCAGGGCCTCTAAGATGGTACATTAATATTTCCTCATTTCTACTTCAGAGGCCATTAAGACTTCTAAAAATGGCAACCCAACAACCCACATTATAGTCCTGATTTTAAATATGAAGCTGAATTAACATCAATTACCAGCTTTCACTTGAAAGAGATTTTTTTTTTTTTGGTTAGAGACAGAGACAAGAAGGGAGAGAGATGAGAAGCATCAACTCGTAGTTGCAGCACTTTAGTTGTTCATTGATTGCTTCTCATATGTGCCTGTTGTAAAGTAATGTACTTTAATCTGCGGGTTACATAGAGACACTAAGGCAGATTACAGAAGAAATTCTGAGGAGTTTATTAATGAGCCAGCTAGCTACATGGGACATAGTCCCACATCATGTAGGGCCTACTTTTATAAAAAATCAAGGACTGGATGGAGTGGGTAAGGAGGGGCTTGTGATCCCTTTATCTAGAGGTATACATTACTCTCATGACTTTAGGGCAGTGGTTCTCAAAGTGTGCGCCAGGGCACACTGGTGCACCCTATAAGATTTCCAGGTGCGCCCTATGGTATTCCAGAGGAATATGTGCCTGTTGCGGACCAAAAAAACCAACAGGGTTTTGGGGTTTAGATTTTTGGGGAATACAGGTGTGGGAAATTGCTGTAAGCTGACAGTCTGCCCAACCCCCCTCCTCACTTGCCTGATTAGGTTGCAAAAGGCTGTTTGGCTGTGGTGTTGGATTGTTTATCCCATGTTCTCCAGAAAGACTGGAGGCAAGTTTCTTCTATCCTTTGTTTGGTGTAAAGTTAAGATGATATGTATCGTAGGGGTTTTCTCCACTCAACACAAGAATAAAAAGAGAGGAATTCTTCAATGTATTGATGAGGAATGAGAGTTTGCCTTTCAAATATATGCCCAAACATTGAAGAAATCGCTAGGACACATCAGGCTCATGTTTCTCATAAACACAAGAATGAAAAAACAACACATTTGTGCCGGGACCTGCCGAATCACTAAATCTTACTAAGAATGTATCTATATATATAAAAAGATAACTTTTTGGCCCTGGCCGGTTGGCTCAGCGGTAGAGCGTCGGCCTGGTGTGCGGGGGACGCGGGTTCGATTCCCGGCCAGGGCACATAGGAGAAGCGCCCATTTGCTTCTCCACCCCCCCCTCCTTCCTCCCTGTCTCTCTCTTCCCCTCCCGCAGCCAAGGCTCCATTGGAGCAAAGATGGCCCGGGCGCTGGGGATGGCTCCTTGGCCTCTGCCCCAGGCGCTAGAGTGGCTCTGGTCGCGGCGGAGCGACGCCCCGGAGGGGCAGAGCATCGCCCCCTGGTGGGCAGAGCGTCACCCCTGGTGGGCGTGCTGGGTGGATCCCGGTCGGGCGCATGCGGGAGTCTGTCTGACTGTCTCTCCCCATTTCCAGCTTCAGAAAAATACAAAAAAAAAAAAAAAAGATAACTTTTTGTCATTTTTTAATTTTTAACCCCTCTTTTTTATGAATTCTAAAAAGCATAACAAAAAATGTAACAGAAAAATATTTTTTAATGTCAGAATAAATTTAGTTTTGTTGTATTTATTTTGTTTAATTATCATAAAAGCATGCTTGGACTTTATATTTTTTCTTTAATATTTTATTTAATTATTATACTTTTCAGAAATTTGTATATAGTGCCCCTACAATTATTTGTAGGATTTTATTTATTTTTATTATTTTTTTTATTTTTTATTTTTTTCTGAAGTTGGAAACGGGGAGGCAGTCAGACAGACTCCTGCATGCGCCCGACCGGGATCCACCCAGCACGCCCACCAGGGGGCGACGCTCTGTTGCAACCAGAGCCATTCTAGCGCCTGAGGCAGAGTCCAAGGAGCCATCCTTAGCGCCTGGGCCGACTTTGCTCCAATGGAGCCTTGGCTGCGGGAGGGGAAGAGAGAGACAGAGAGGAAGGAGGGGGGGGGGTGGAGAAGCAAATGGGCGCTTCTCCTATGTGCCCTGGCCGGGAATTGAACCTGGGTCCCCCGCACGCCAGGCCGATGCTCTACCGCTGAGCCAACCGGCCAGGGCCTATTGCATAAGTTTGATCATATCCAGTCCTTTTTCACAATAGTTCCAGATTGACTAGTCACAAACAGAAAAAGCTAAAATTCAAAACAGAAAGTTAGAATTCAGTAAAGCAAAAGATTTGCCTCACTTACCTCCAGAGGTCACAATCAATACTCCTCGATTTCTCTGCTGAATCATCAAATCTTAGGGACTGGGGTGTTTACCAAGAAGTTGTCCAAGACCCACAGGAAAACTGGAGCCCTGGAACATCTCAGAGGGTGTCCCTCCTAGAGATCCAGTGGGGTCAGGCAACCTTCCGGAGAGGCCAGCTGGTCTGGATGTCCCTACCCGATGATGCGGAACACTGGCATCCTGGACGAGCCCCCAAATGTTGAAAAGTAGTGTACTTTAATCTGCAGGTTACATAGAGACACCAAGGCAAGTTACAGAAGAAATTTTGAAGAGTTTATTAATTAGCTGGCTAGCTACATGGGGACCACAGTCCCAAATCATTTAGGGCCTAATACAGTTTTCATCCTCCTTTTATACAAAATCAAGTACTGGTTGGAATGGGTAAGGAGGGGCTTGTGATTCCTTTGTCTAGAGCAGTGGTAGTCAACCTGGTCCCTACCACCCACTAGTGGGCAGTCCAGCTTTCATGGTGGGTGGTAGCAGAGCAACCAAAGTATAAATAAAAAGATAGATTTAACTATAGTAAGTTGTTTTATAAAGATTTATTCTGCCAAACTTAGTGAAGATCCGACATAAAGTACTTGGTAAGTAATTATTATTATATGCTTTAACTTGCTGTAACTCTGTTTTACAAATTTTATAAAGTAAAGTTACTTCCCTACTTTATAAATCACCATTACTGTGGAACTGGTGGGTGGTTAGAAAATTTTACTACTAACAGAGATACAAAAGTGGGTGGTAGGTATGAAAAGGTTGATTATCCCTGGTTTAGAGGTATATGTTACTCTCATGACTTTAGGGTGAGTCTGAGTATAGGAATTCTTGATTAAGGTACATAAACATTGTTTTCTAAGGTTTTCAGATAAGTTCTATCTTATTTGCTCTGTGTGGCAAGTGGCCCCAGGCACCTTTTCAGAGAATTCTAGGAATCAGCTAAACTATGACTAGATGACCCAGTTGTGTTTGTAAGCCAGGAAGCTCCTGCATTCTTCTCTTTCCATTCTCTACAGAAAGGAGGGGGTAAGAAGCCTGACTTTTTTTCTTTAAAATGGCATTGCTAATACTAAGTTTTACAGTTGCTTAGCACCTTATCACATGCCTTGACTGGGGGTTCCAGCTGAGCCAGTGACCCCTTGCTTAAGCCAGTGATCTTGGGCTCAAGCCAGCAACCTTAGGCTTCAGGCAGCGACCTTTGGGCTCAAGCCAGTAACCTTGGGATTAAACCTGGGATCTCAGTGTCTCAGGTCAGCAACTTATCCATTGTGCCATCATTGGTCAGGCCACTTGAAAGAGACTTTTAAAATGAATTTCAATGTTTTGGTTTTTTTATACACAGACAGCAACTATAGAAGAACCACTTTGTTGCATTTTCCTTCCTCCCCAACAACTTCATTTTTCAGTGTTTCATTTCCAGAGAATGTTTAAGGAAAGAAAAAAAGCAAAAAATATTGTTCTGTAATTCATAAAAATAAGTAGTTGTTGGTTAAACAGAGAATATGTACTTGGGGAATAGCTATAGCTCTTCTCCATTCTTGAACTGTATGTTCAGGAACAGACTAGAGTTTACAAAAATTTATAAGTATACCCTTTAGGTCATACAGCTCCTGTAATCAGAAAATTTGATAATAGGGTAAGTTGAATCATGCTAAAACCAATTAAAGAGATTAATGTGAGTCTTGAGTAAACTTTTTTGGTAGGTTAAATACATTTAATAATTCTCTAATTTATGATTTAAAAACCTGGATTTCTATATTATATGCTTATGTAGATATATTCAATAAAAAAACAACAACCTAGGCCCTGATCGGGTAGCTCAGTTGGTTAAGCATTGTCCGGATACAACAAGGTTGTGGGTTCGATCCCTGGTCAGGGCACATATAAGAATCAACCAGTGAATGCATAAATGAAGTGGAACAACAAATTGATGTTTCTCTCCCTTCTCTCTCTCTTAAAAAAAAGAAAAAGAGTAGGGTAGATGCATACACTCAGTCCCTGGGGTTTAACACTGTGGAGTCAATTTTTAAAAGGATGCTCTGCCAATATATATCTAGAATGTCAGCAAAATGCAATTAAGTAATTGTTACTGAGTAGCAGCTGCTACATAACTGTGTCACTTAATACAAGAGGCATTCATAACATATCCAGGCACATGAAATACAGTATAGATAATTTAACTAGCAAGTGAGGCATCAGGGTTACAATAGCCAATAAAAATAGCCTTCTATTCCATGCCTGTGGAGGTGCAGTAGATAGAGCTTCGACCTGGAATGCTGAGGTCACTGGTTCAAAACCCTGGTCAAGGCAAACTCAACAAGCAAGCCATGAACAACCAAAGTGAAGCAACTATGAGTTGATACTTCTTGTTCCTCCCTTGCTCTGTGAAATCTATAAATAAAATCCTTAAAAAAGAAAAAATAGCATTCTCAATTTTAAACATTATGATATTAAGCCACCAAAGCTTTGCCCCAGAAGTATTGTGCAAAATCAGGTACTGTATATTATCTGTTCATAGGGTCTTCCTGCAGTAAACCTCCCTCTTTACCCACGCCAAAGTGGGTAGATGAACATTCTGCATACTTTTCTTCATATGTAGTAACATAATTGTGAGTTCTCAAGCATAGCACTCAAATAAATATTTTGCACTGCTTTTTTAAAAGCAATAAATATATTACTTTTGTTTTCTCAGTAAGATTAGAAAATTCTGGAACCTTTTGGGTTTTGTGAAAAAAAGCTGTTTCTAATTAAACACTTCAGTTAATCTGTTTTTAATGCTGAGGGTTTATTGAGAAAGTAGAATTTTTCTATTAGCCTGATCATTTTATTGTGTAATCAAAATAAAGGACAATAATGTTTTTAGAGGGTCTTTGTAGGATGACATCACTGGGTAACAAAATTTCTGTTGCATCCACAAAAACACTTGTTCTTACCTAATTCAAGTGTGCTGACCTCAAATCTGACATTAGTTTTTCTCTGTTAAATTGAAGTTTTCTTGCAATTCAAGATTTTAATCTTATTGTAAAGTTTTCAACATTTAATTTAACATAATGAAGTAGAATGTCTTCTTGGGCATCATCTTTGTGAAAATATAATAATAATTTATATAAATGCAGTAAATACACTAATACACTAAAAGATATGATTGCATCAGAATTTGTCTACAATTTCAAAATAGAACATAATAAAACACTTATTTTAATCATAAAATTTGTGCAAAACTTATTTAAATTCTATTCAGGCAAAAATTTGCATTTGTAGCTCTTGCGTTTGTGTACTTGTTGAGGACGATCTCGCTTGATGCTCCAGCAGTAGTCTGCTCATCACTAAGATTTTCAGGAAACTTATCAAGGTGACTGTTCAGGAAGTGAATCTTAATGCTCATGTTACATCCAATGTCCCAGAAAGCAGCATCCTTTGAACCAGAAGTTCGTAGTTTTTTGCTTTTTTGTTGCCAACGCAGTTCTTTGTAACTGCCACAAAAGACTGCCATGCTGCTTTCTCCTCTTTATTCATCTTCCTGGCAAATTCTTCGTCACGTATGAGGGTTTGGATTTGAGGTCCATCGAATACACCTGCTTTTATCTTCTCAAAAGACAAGGCAGGAAAAGCAGAAATAATATGTTGAATTTCTCTATTCAAAGCCTGAACAGACTGCTTCATTAAGCCAAGTTTGATGTGAAATGGGGGAAAAATGATCCTGTCTCAATTAACTACAGGTTCATTCACAATATTTTGCATCCCTATTTTCAGAGCTTCACGTTTTGGTCACTCCTTCTGTGTCCAGTGTTTCTTCCAAGCTCAGCTGTCCCACAAACACAAAAAGCAAGGCTAGTTTGTGAAACCTCTTTGTTGTCCTAGCAGGAAATTTACCATTTTAAGATCCACACAAATGATCCAGTTATGCTCCTCATACTTCAGAAAGTCAAGGACAATTTTTATGTCATTATAATCTTCTCATAGATGAGTTGAATAACCAATTGGAACCGCTGCATAAACATTACTGTTGTGTAGGAGAACATATTTCAGATTCCATTTAGAGCTGTCAAGAAATAGCTGCCATTCAGTTGGACTTTAAGTGGTAACACCTAGCTGGCTGAGAAGACTACTGATATGACAGTAAACAAAGTGTCTTCAGAAAAAAAGTCCACAAAAATTTGTTCATGCTTTTTGAAATGGGATACTTTAGCTGACCGGTGAAGTACATTCTTTTCTTGAAGCCTGGAGGCTAATAACTCAGCTGCTTTCTTTGCTAGGCCCAAGTCTCTTACTAAGTCATTCAATTCGGGTTGGCTAAACTGCTGAGGGGTTAATGACTGCTTGGCATCAGAAGAAGACCCTTCAGATTCTACAACCATTTTCTCATGCATCTTATCAAAATACACTTGATCACCATGCTCACTTTCTTCGTCCTTAGAAGAAATAAAATCATTGAAAACTGGAACCAGGAGTGTCTCAGAGTGTGGGATAGGTCGTATTGCTGAAGGAATATTAGGATATGCGATCATATGCTGTTTTATCTTGCCAATGCCCTTTGTATGGATCAGACAGAAATAACAGTCACTGCTGTGGTTTTTAGGTTCATGCCAAACCACGGGAATACCAAAAGGCATTCCTTTGCATTTTTCTTTTGTTCAGTCACGAAGCATTTCCTCACAATTATGACACACAATATGAGGAGGCCAATTCTTGTGTTGATCGCCAAGGGGAACTTCAAAATAGGCAATATATGCACGTGTCACAAATGATGAAATATTGCGCCTTTGACGTTGAAGTGTGTAACAGCCACATATATAACGGAAGGTATCAGGACTATTCTTACATTTATGCCTACTCAAAGAAACCATGATTCAATCTTAAAACAAAATAAGAGGGTGTTTTTATCAGATAATAATTTTTTACATTTAAAAACAACTACAATTATGTAAAAGTGATGTTTGTAAAACATTAATTGCCTTGTGGTTATGTTTATTCCAAGAGTCATTGCCTTTTAACTCCAATTTAAAAACCAATGCATGCCATTAACTGTAACAAAAAGAAATTAAAATTGCATAAAAACTAGAGCATGCACAAAAAAATGGATTTTAGATTTGGAATCAGCGATGCAGACATATATAGAAACAGTTCTAAAACCTCATGCAATAGAAAATGAAAAAAATTTGTTTTCCAGTGCATTTTATGCCAGCTGTTCTCAATTTTCCTGATCTTCATGGAAATACAGATCCAGCTACTTGAGTCTTTTCTTTAATGAGTAAAGTAATTAGATTCTTTCCCTGCCCATTTTCCAAAGAGGACATTATTGACCAAAATATGTGTATTTGTTGGTGGCACTAGAAGACTCCATGCCTGACCAGGTTGTGGCCTATTGGATAGAGCATCAGATTGGGATGCAGAGGACCCAGGTTCCAAACCCTGATGTTGCTGGCTTGAGGGCAGGCTCACCAGCTCAAGCGTGAGGTTGCTGGCTTGGGTGTTGGATCATAGACATGACGCTATGGTTGCTGGCTTGAGCCCAAGGTTGCTGGCTTGAGCAAGGGGTCACTGACTCGGCTGGAGTCCCCCCCAACTCTGGGTCAAGGTACATATGAGAAAGCAATCAATAAACAAATAAGGTGACACAACAAAGAATTGATGATTTCTTTTTATCTCTCTCCTTCCTGTCTGTCTTTCCCTATCTGTTCCTCTCTCTGTCTCTCTCTCTTGCTAAAGAAAAACAAACTCTCATGATATGTTTAAATGACAACCTTTAAAATAATTACTTGGCCTGACCTGTGGTGGTGCAGTGCATAAAGTGTCGACCTGGCATGCTGAGGTCGCCAGTTTGAAACCCGGACTTACCACGTCAAGGCACATATGGGAAGCAACCATGATGCTTCCCACTTCTCCTCTCCTTTTCCTCTCTCTTCTCTCTAAAAATCAATAAATATAAAAATCTGCCCTGGCCGGTTGGCTCAGTGGTAGAGCGTCGGCCTGGCGTGCGGAAGTCCTGGGTTTGATTCCCGGCCAGGGCACACAGGAGAGGCGCCCATCTGCTTCTCCACCCCTCCCCCTCTCCTTCCTCTCTGTCTCTCTCTTCCCCTCCCGCAGAGGCTCCATTGCAGCAAAAGATGGCCCGGGTGCTGGGGATGGCTCCTTGGCCTCTGCCCCAGGTGCTGGAGTGGCTCTGGTCGCGACAGAGCGACGCCCCGGATGGGCAGAGCATCGCCCCCTGGTGGGTGTGCCGGGTGGATCCCAGTCGGGCGCATGCAGGAGTCTGTCTGACTGCCTCCCCTTTTCCAGCTTCAAAAAAATACAAAAAAAATATCTAAAAAAATAAAAATAAAAGAAAATATTACTTTTGGTAATAGAGAGAAATATATATAAATAATACATGAAAGAATGGGTTAATTCCTAGAATGCTGACATAGTTTCAGCTATTCCTACATCTTTCATTTCCTTAAGTACTGGACTTCACCTTCCTGTCGGTAACCCTCCACTACAGGAAACAGCAAGAAAAAGGAAGTCAGCACCACAGGTTGTCTTATGGTGCATTCTTGATTTTACTTCAGTGAATCCTTTTTATTTTTTCTTTTCCAGGCATGGAGTCTTAGGGAGTAAATCTGAGCCATATCATACATACATACACACATACATACATCTATTTATTTATTTATTTATATTATTCAATATCCTAAATATTTTATTATTTATTAATTTTAATTTATTATGTTTACATGGATTCAAGTGTCCCACTGAATATGACACCCTCACCCTCCACCCCCATGTTTCTATTTATACCTTCTTTTCCCTCCCTCCCCCTAACTCCTTCCCACCTTCCCTCTGGGATTTGCTGTCCTGTTATCTGTATCTCTGTGTTATGTATGTATAAATTCACTAATCCCTTTACCTTCTCTGATCTCATTCCTCACTCTACTTTCTTTTTTTTTTTTTTGTAGTTTTCTGAAGCTGGAAACAGGGAGAGGCAGTCAGACAGACTCCCGCATGCGCCCGACCGGGATCTACCCAGCACGCCCACCAGGGGGCGATGCTCTGCCCCTCCGGGGCGTCGCTCTGTTGCGACCAGAGCCACTCTAGCGCCTGGGGCAGAGGCCAAGGAGCCATCCCCAGCGCCTGGGCCATCTTTGCTCCAATGGAGCCTTGGCTGCGGGAGGGGAAGAGAGAGACAGAGAGGAAAGAGGGGGGGGGTGGAGAAGCAAATGGGCGCTTCTCTTATGTGCCCTGGCCGGGAATTGTACCCGGGTCCCCCGCACGCCAGGCCAACGCTCTACCGCTGAGCCAACCGGCCAGGGCCTCCTCACTCTACTTTCTTCTGACAGCTGTCTTTTTGTTCAGTGTGACCCAGCCTTTGCCTCTATTTTGTTTTTCAGTTCACTTTGTTTATTAGATTACAAATATAAGTAAGATCATATGATATTTGTCTTTCTCTGCCTGGCTTGCTTCACTTAGCTTAACAATCTTCAGGTCCATCCATGCTGTTGCAAAAGGTAAGATTTCCTTCTTTTTCATGGCTGTGTAGTATTCCATTGTGTATATGTACCACCCCTTTTTAATCCACTCATCCACTTGGGCTGTTTCCAGATCTTGGCTATTGTAAACAATGCTGCAATAAACATGGGGGTGCATATCTTCTTTTGAATCAGTGATTTGGTATTCTTAGGATATATTCCTAATAGTGGGATAGCTGGGTCAAAAGGCAATTCCATTTTTAATTTTTAGAGGAAACTCCATACTGTTCTCCACAGTGGCTGCACAAGTCTGCATTCCCACCAGCAGTGCAGGAGAGTTCCCTTTTCTCCATACCCTCGCCAGCACTTATTGTGTTGTTTTGTTAATGAGCGCCATTCTGGCAGATGTGAGCTGGTATCTCATTGTGGTTTTAATTTGCATTTGTCTGATGATTAGTGACATTGAACATTTTTTTCATATGCCTATTGGCCATCTGTTTGTCCTCTTTGGAGAAGTGTCTATTCAGTTCTTTTTTCCATTAAAAAATTTTTTTTTTTACAGGGACAGAGACAGAGAGTCAAAGAGAGGGATAGATAGGGACAAACAGACAAGAACGGAGAGAGATGAGAAGCATCAATCATCAGTTTTTTGTGGCGACACCTTAGTTGTTCATTGATTGCTTTCTCATATGTGCCATGACCATAGGCCTTCAGCAGACCGAGTAACCCCTTGCTCGAGCCAGCGACTTTGGGTCCAAGCTGGTGAGCTTTTTGCTTAAGCCAGATGAGCACGCGCTCAAGCTGGCGACCTCGGGGTCTCGAACCTGGGTCCTTCCGCATCCCAGTCCCACACTCCATCTACTGTGCCACTGCCTGGTCAGGCCTTTTTTCCTTTTTTTTTTGTATTTTTCTGAAGCTAGAAACGGGGAGAGACAGTCAGACAGACTCCCGCATGCGCCCGACCGGGATCCATCCGGCATGCCAACCAGGAGCGACGCTCTGCCCACCAGGGGGCGATGCTCTGCCCCTCCGGGGCGTCGCTCTGTTGCGACCAGAGCCACTCTAGTGCCTGGGGCAGAGGCCAAGGAGCCATCCCCAGCGCCCGGGCCATCTTTGCTCCAATGGAGCCTTGGCTGCGGGAGGGGAAGAGAGAGACAGAGAGGAAGGAGAGGGGGAGGGGTGGAGAAGCAGATGGGCGCTTCTCCTGTGTGCCCTGACCGGGAATTGAACCCGGGACTTCTACACGCCAGGCTGACGCTCTACCACTGAGCCAACCGGCCAGGGCTTTTTTGCCATTTTTTAATTGAATTGTTTACCTTCCTGGTGTTGAGTTTTAGAAGTTCTCTATAAATTTTGGTTACTAACCCTTTATCAGACATACTGGCGAATATGTTCTTCCATTGTGTGGATTGTCTTTTTATTTTGTTAATGGTGTCTTTTGCTGTTCAAAAGTTTTTAGTTTGATATAATCCCATTTTTTCATCCTGTCTTTTATTTCACTTGCTCGTGGAGATAAATCAGCAAAAATATTGCTACAAGAGATATCGGAGAGTTTACTGCCTATGTTTCCTTCCAAGGTGTTTATGGTTTTATGACTTATATTTAAGTCTTTTTTCCTCCTTGAGTTTATTTTTGTGAATGATGTAAGTTGGTGGTCTAGTTTCATTTTTTTGCATGTACCTGTCCAATTTTTCCAACACCATTTATTAGAGAGACTACCATTACTCCATTGTATGCTCTTACCTCCTTTGTCAAATATCAATTGACCATAAAGGCGTGGGTTTATTTCTGGGTTCTCTGTTCTATTCCATTGATCTATATGAGTGTTCTTATGCCAGGACCAAGCTGTTTTGATTACAATGGTCTTGTAGTATAACTTGATATCAGGAAGTGTAATATCTCCCACTTTATTCTTCATTTTCAAGATTGCTGAGGCTATTCATGTTCTTTTCTGGTTCCATATAAATTTTTGGAATATTTGTTTTATATCTTTGAAGTACGTCATTGTTTTTTTTGCCCATGTTTTTTTAAAGAGGAATTGCACTGAATTTATAGATTGTTTTGGATAATATAGACATTTTAATGATATTTATTCTTCCTATCCATGAACACAGTATATGCTGCTACTTCTTTTTATCTTCTTGATTTCTTTTTGCAGTATTTTATAATTTTCCAAGTACAAGTCTTTTACCTCCTTGGTTAAATTTACTCCTAGGTACTTTATTTTAATTTTTGTTGTTACAATGTAAAGGGGATTGTTTTCTTAATTTCTCTTTCAGACAGTTTATTGTTGGTATATAAAAATGCCACTGTTTTCTTTTATTTTCTTTTTTATCTAAGAGTCTTTTATTTATTTAATGATTTTAATTTGTGCTTACATAGATTCAAGTGTCCCACCGAATATATCTCCACTATCCCTTTATTCTCCCTTGGCCCCCCCTATGCTAAATGCCACTGTTTTCTGAATATTAATTTTATATCCTGCCACCTTGCTGGATTCATTTATTAGGTCTGGTAGTTTTTTGACTGAGACTTTAGAGTTTTCTATGTACAGTATCATGTCATCAGCAAATAAAATAGTTTTACTTCTTTTTCTCCAATTTGGATGCCTTTTATTTTAATTTATTTTAATTTTTTATTTATTAATTTTAGAGAGGAGAGGGATAGACAGAGGGAGAGAAGGGGGAGGAACTGGAAGCATCAACTCCCATATGTGCCTTGACCAGGCAAGCCCAGGGTTTCAAGCCGGCTACCTCAGCATTTCCAGGTCGACACTTTATCCACTGCGCCACCACAGGCCAATTTGGATGCCTTTTATTTCTTCTTCTTGTCTAATTGCTGTGGCTAGGACTTTCAGAAGTATGTTGACTAAGAGTGGTGAAAGGGGGCACATTTGCCTTGTTCCTGATATTAAGGGGATTGCTTTTAATTTTTGCCCATTGAGTATGATGTTGACTGTGGGTTTGTCATAGATGGCCTTTATTATGTTGAGGTATGGTCCCTGTATTCCCACTTTGTGAGAATTTTGATTGTAAATGAGTGTTGGATTTAATCAAATGATTTTTCTGCATCTATTGATATTATCATGTGATTTTTATCCTTCCTTTTTTTAATGTGATGAATCACATTTGTTGATTTGTGTATATTGTACTAGCCTTGCCTCCCCAGAATAAATCCCTCTTGATCGTGATGTGTGGTTTTTTTCATGTATTGCTGGGTCTGGTTTGCTAATATTTTGTTGAGAATTTTATTTATTTATTTATTTCAGGGACAAAGAGAGAGTCAGAGAGAGGGATAGACAGGGACAGACAGACAGGAACGGAGAGAGATGAGAAGCATCAATCATCAGTTTTTCGTTGCAACACCTTAGTTGTTCATTGATCGTTTTCTCATATGTGCCTTGATTGCAGGCCTTGAGCAGATCTAGCAACCCCTTGCTCAAGCCAGCAACCTTGGGTCCAAACTGGTGAGCTTTTTGCTCAAGCCAGATGAGCTTGCACTCAAACTGGTGATCTTGGGGTCTCAAACCTGGGTCCTCCGCATCCCAATCTGATGCTCTATCCACTGCGCTACTGCCTGGTCAAGCCTGTTGAGAATTTTAGCATCTAAGTTCATCAGGAATATTGTCCTATAGTTTTCTTTCTTTGTAGTGTTTTTACCTGGTTTTGAAATGAGGATTATGCTTGCCTTGTAAAAGGAGCAGGACGACTCCACATTCTCAGGAGAGTTTCTCCTTTGAGATTGTGATTGGATGTGGGGACACCCTCTCTAGATAATTAATCTCCACAATGGACTCTTTGGAGTCAAAGCCATCTGACCAAACTCCTTTGGGCTGTCTTCTACTCATTTTCTTTTGCCATACTGCCTGGCCACAATATAAATTAGACAATGACTCCCATTGGCCTGAAAACAGGACATTCGATTACAATATTCTGAGAGACCTTGACAACTTTTGCCACCAGACTGGGAAAGCTTCTGAAATTCCTTACAAATAGGCTTCCTTTTACCTTCACTCCTGTCCTTAATTTCTGTACCACTTGTTCTACACTCAGCCTATTTTTTGGCCAAAGAAACCTCACTAGAACCTCCATTCCCTATCTTTCCTTCTCTGTGGACTCCCAACTCTCTCCCCATCCTGCCTGACCCCCAGAGGCACCCCTCTCTTGGGACTTCTCTCTGGTACCTCTGCGGACCTCTTCCACTCAAGTCTCTTCCCTCCAGAAACTCCCCTCTCTTCGCAGAATCCTGTTTCTCATTCACCTGCAAATACCATTCTCTCTTTCTCCTTTCCTGCTAGAAAAAGAGACAGCTGTGCCCTTCTCCCCCTCATCTTCTCCCCTGTCTTCAGAGCTCCAAAATTTTTTAACTCCTCTAATCACGTGGCGCCACCACTAGCACCTCAACCTCCTCCTTCAGATTCTGACCCTCCTTCTTTCCATCCAGCTGTTCACACTGTCCATCCATCTGCTTTCTCTCTTCCTTGTCTCTATGCTGACAACTCTGTGCCATCTCGAAAAACTTTAAAAAGCAGAGTTGTCTATTGAGCTATGTGAGTAAGCCATCTTGTCTCTTTGTCAGAAAATATCTCTAGTATAATTTGAATTGAAACAAGTAAAGTGCGCTCATTTAAATTCCTTAATTCATAATTTGTAAAATCTTTGTTTAATGTGTAACTATGTCTGTTTCTGAGGCCTTAAACCAATAATTACCCCCTCTTAAAGCAGGCTTACTCATCCCCATGGACTCTCCCTGCAATACCCCCATCCTTCCTGTTCAAAAATCTTCAGGGGCTTATTGCCTCATACAAGACTTACACCTAATCAATGAGGCGATAGTTCCCCTCCATCCAGTAGTCCCTAATCTCTACAAGTTACTGTCACACATTCCCTCAAACACCACTCACTTCAGGGTCCTAGATCTCAAGAATGCCTTTTTTACCATTCCTCTACAACCTGACTATTACTTTCTGTTTACCTTTATTTAAACTGACCAGGACACTAATGCAGCCCAGCAATTTACATGGACTGTCTTACCTCAGGAATTCAAAAACAGCCCACACCTGTTTGGGCAGGCACTAGCTCTGGATTTAACAGCATGCAATCTTAAAACTAGTACTCTCTTACAATATGTAGATGACCTACTCCTCTGCATCCCCTCCCTGCCTGCCTCAAGGAGACACAACACCATGCTTCTTAACTTCCTCACTGTGAAGGGATATCGTGTCTTCTCTACTAAGGCTCAACTTCATTCTGAGTCTGTAGTCTATCTAGGCATCACTTTAACCCCTACCACCTGAGGTCTCACCCTAGATCAAACTCAGACCCTTCGCAGTCTCCAACCACCTACCACTGCAGAGCAAATATTTTCTTTCCTAAGTCTAATAGGCTTCTTTAAACACTGAATTCCCAATTTTGCTCTCTTAGTCAAGCTGTTCAGTGAGATCTTCTGAGCATGGCTTTTAAGGTCTATAATGGCCAAGGAAGTAACAGAAAAGGCAAATAAGGCCCAAAAGAAGTCAGGAAATACCAGCTTTTGGCATACGCTCTTAAAGGTTCCAATGCCCTAAAGGGCTCATAGGATTCCATCAGGGTCCTACTCCAGAGTGGAAAGAAAGGTCATTGAACTGAAGCCTGCCAGACTTCACGATCTCATTAAGGGACACATCATTGCTGTGGAAAGAGGGACATGAGAAAGTAAGCTGCCCCCTTTCTCCATGGAGGGAGGGTTCAGTCTCTTCTAGCCCTGCACCAGCTACCTGTGACCTGACCTTGCCCAGCATGCTGGGAATTGCCACTGAAGCCCCAAGGACATCATTCACGAGCCTAAGGTATTTATTCCAAGTAGCAGATAAACTAATCCCATTTCTTGTAAACACAAGGGCCATCTATTATGCCTTGCCTGAATATTTGAGTTTTATTTTTTCCTCGAAGATCTCTACTGTGGATATTGACAGTTTGAATTTGTTGCTTTATTTAATGTATAGTATCTCCTTTATTCTTCTTGTCTCAATGCCCCATGCCTATTATAGGCTGGGACCTGCTGCTAATTCCAGCTAGAAGCAGTAGTCACTAGGACTTAAACTCTAACTGCAAAGTGTAGAAATGTAACCACCCTTTCCCTAAGTACTTGCAAGATTTAAAGGTTACTTAGAAAACTGTTCAAAGACTATCCAAGAGATGCTTCCAGCATTACATCACCCAAGGGCTGACTTTCATGTGGACAGGTCCACACACCGTGATCCTGACAACTCCACTGCTGCTAAAGTAGAAAAACGGCATAACACCTATATATGTCTCCCTACAGAAACCTGTACCCTAATCTATCTCACCCCAAATATCAACCTAATCCCACCCCATGAGCCTCTTCCAGTTCTAGTACACTACCCGTCAATCTAAGGACCAAACAAACTGTACAGGTAATCCATCTCCTTGTTGCTTTAGGAATCTCTAAAAAAGTGGGTCTAGGGGCAGGAGACTGTCTTATTCCTTCTCTCTCTCTCTCTCTCTGAAGCCCAGCAAATTCATAAAAAACAAACCGAGTCATGGAATCAGTGGTTTCACACAAACTGGGTGTCTTGACTATATATAGCCTTTCATTGGTCCACTCACTCTCCTATTTATTTTTCTAAGTTTTAAGCCCTGTCTCTTACATTTGTTCACTCGTTTCTTACAGAACTGCATGCAGACCTTCACCAATCAGAAAATTGGAAAAATCTTCCTAACCCTACACACCAACCCTTAAATCTGCCCTCGTGAAACAGAAGACTCTGAAACCCTATATCAGCAAACCTCCTAAATCCTATCTTTCAACTCCTACAGGTCCCCTAACCCTAAAGCTCTCCCGTATCCCTGAAGAATTAAGAGAATGAATAGCATTCACCTCTTAACACTTCTCAGTCTTTTTACCCTTCATATAGTAAGGGGACAAGATCGCTGGGTCTTTCTTGGCTGAAAAAGAGCCTACAAATGGACACAAAACATTTCTTTTAGCTCAAGCTAACTGCTCTCTCCAGGGCTGCCAGGAAAGAATATGTTCAACTTTACCATAGAAGAACTTTCACCCCCCCTCCGCTATACAACCCTCCTTATCTCTGCATTCCTGATCTTCAAATATTTGTTCCCTTCTTTATCAAGTTCCTACAGGCCCAGATGAGAGAAATCTCTAGGGTTACCTACAATCAAATGCTCCTACACTCCTATCCCCAATTTCCTAAGGAGAACTTCACGAGGGAAATATCAAATAGGTAGGGATGACAGCAGGAAGAAGCTGCCCCTCAGCCTGAGAATTTACCTCCTGAATGTTCTTCAAATCACCTTCCTTTTAAACCACACATATTCTGTCCTTCTAAAAACTTACACCAACGGGCTCCCTGTCTCTAAAAATCTCCACCTGTCCTCCCATTCAAGAGGAACCAGACCAGCACGTCTCATGAGACTCATCCAGGAAACCATGTATCACCATGTCACCCTGTCCAATTGGCACTCACAGAAAGCAATTCACAATTATTACCTTGCAATTTTTTTTTTTTACTTTCTCACTCAGGTTTTCGAAGACATCGCCTGGTTCAGTCATCACAACACAGAAATTGACAACCTCCTTAACTGGATGTGGGACTTGGCTTGGCAAGGTTCTTTTCTTGAGTTCTCTCCAGAAGAAACAACAATTTTCCAATTTTTTCTTCCCTTTCTCCTCATAACCACTCACCATATATTATAAAATTAATAACTGCCTTTCTTTTATATGTAATAACAGAGTTGAGAATTCATAGATACGTGAATTTACCAGGAATTCCAAACTGCCCTCTTGATGTTCCGCTTATCTGTCAGACCTCACTTTTACTTACTGGACTATCATCCTTGAGACAGAGGAATTCCAAGAAGCTGGCAAGCTACCCCAAGGAGAAGCATTTCAGGCATACCAGGTCTTTTAATTCAACACCCACATGCTCAAAATTCTTCCTTGCCCTATAAAATTCACCCCTAATCTGCAACCGGTGCTCTTCTCCCCCAGAGAAGTGCCTGGCAGGGTTCCTTTCTTCCTTTCAATAAAGCCTGTTACTCTGGTCTTTTCGGACTCTCATGGATTCCAACACTTTTTAGTTCGATATAGTCCTATTTGTTTATTTTGTTCTTTATTTCACTTGCCCATGGAGATAAATCGGCAAAAATATAGCTACAAGAGATACCAGAGAGTTTACTGCCTATGTTTTTTTCCAAGATGTTTATGGCTTCATGACTTACATTTAAGTATTTTATGCATTTTGAATTTTTTTTGTGTGTGTGAATGGTATAAGTTGTTGGTCTAGTTTCATTTTTTTGCATGGACTTGTCCAATTTTCCCAACACCATTTATTAAAAAGACTGTCTTTACTTCATTGTATTCTCTGACCTTCTTTGTCAAATATCAATTAACCATAAAGGCCGGTGTTTATTTCTGGGTTCTCTGTTCTGGTCCATAGATCTGTATGCCTGTTCTTATGCCAGTAGCAAGCTGTTTTGATTACTATGGCCTTGTAATACAACTTGATATCAGGAAGTGTGATACCTCCCACTTTATTCTTCATTTTCAAGATTGCTGAGGCTATTCAGGTTCATTTTTGGTTCCATATAAATTTTTGGAGTATTTGTTCTATATCTTTGAAGTATGCCATTGGTATTCTAATAGGAATTGCATTGAATTTATAGATTGCTTTTGGTAATATACACATTTTAATGAATTTTATTTCTCCTATCCATGAATACGGTATGTGCTTCCCACTTGTTTATATCTTCCTTGATTTATTTTTTCAATGTCTTATAATTATCCAAGTACAAGTCTTTTACCTTCTTGGTTCAATTTACTCCTAGGTACTTTTTTTTCCATTGTATTAGTGAAGGGGATTGTTTCCTTAATATCTCTTTCAGCCAGCTTATTGTTGGTGTATGAAAATGCCACTGATTTCTGAATATTAATTTTATATCCTGCCACCTTGCTAATTTCATTTATTACATCTAGTAGTTTTTTGACTGAGACTTTAGAGTTTTCTATGTACAGTATCATGTCATCAGCAAATAATGGTAGTTTTACTTCTTTTCCAATTTGGGTGCCTTTTATTTCTTCTTCTTGTCTGATTGCTGTGGCTAGGACTTCCAGAACTATATTGAATAAGAGTGGTGAAAGGGGGCACCCCTGTCTTGTTCCTGATCTTAAGGGGATTGCTTTTAATTTTTGCCTATTGAGTATGATGTTGGCTGTGGGTTTGTCATAGATGGCCTTTATCATGTTGAGGTATGTTCCCTGTATTCCCACTTTGCTGAGAGTTCTGATCATAAACTGGATGCTGGATTTTATCCATGGGTGCTGGATTTTATCAAATACCTTTTTTGCATCTATTGATATAGTCATGGGATTTTTATCCTTCCTTTTTTTATGTGATGAATCATATTTATTTATTTGCAAATCTTATACCAGCCTTGGCTCCCTGGAATAAATGCCACTTGAACATGATATATGATTTTTTTTAATGTATGGTTAAATCCAATTTGCTAATATATGTTGAGAATTTAGCATCTATGTTCATCTGGGATATTGGACTATAGTTTTCTTTCTTTGCAGTGTCTTTACCTGGTTTTGAAATGAGGATTATGCTTGCCTTGTAAAAGGAGCTTGGAAGTCTTCCCTTCTTTTGAAATTGTTGAAATAGTTTGAGAAAGATTGGTGTTAATTCTTCTTGAATGTTTGGCACAATTCACCTGTGAAGTCATCCAGTCCAGGACTTTTGTTTGCTGGGAGTTTTTTGATAACTGTTTCAATTTCATTTGTTGTAATTGGTCTGTTTAGGTTGTTGATTTTTTCAGGTTGAGTCTTGGAAGAGTGTATGTTTCTAGGAATTGATCCATTTTACCTAGGTTGCCCAATTTTTTGGCATACACATATTTATAGTATTTTCTAACAAACCTTTGTATTTTCACAGTGTCAGTTGTTACTTCTCCACTTTTATTTCTAATTTTATTTATTTCAGTCCTCTTTTTTTCTTGATGAATCTGGTTAAAGGTTTGGTAATCTTGTTTACCTTTTCAAAGAACCAGTTCTTGGTTTCATTGATCTTTTGTATTGTGATTTTAGTCTCTATGTCATTTATTTCCTCTCTGATCTTAATTAATTCTTCCCTTCTGATTCCTCTGGGCTTTATTTGTTGTTCTTTTTCTAGTTCTTTTAGATTCAGGGCTAAGTTGTTTATTTGAACTTTTACTTGTTTCTTAAGGGATGCCTGTAATGCTATAAAATTCCCTCTCAGAACTGCTTGGGCTGTGTCCCATAAATTTTTAGTTGTTCTATGTTCATTTTCATTTGTTTCAAAAATTTTTTTAATTTTTTCCTAGATCTTGACATTAACCCATTTATTATTTAATTACATGCTATTTAGCCTCCAAGTGTTTGAACGTTTTTCAGTGTTTCTATTGTAGTTGATTTCTAGTTTCTTGCCATTGTGGTCAGAGAAGGTGCTTGATGTGATTTCTATTTTCTTAAATTTATTGAGTCTTGTTTTGTGTCCTAACATATGGTCTATCCTAGAGAATGTACCATGAGTGCTTGAAAAGAATGTATATTATGCTACTTTGGGTAAATGTTCTGAAGATATCAATTAAATCCAGTTGATCTGGTGCAGGGGTTGAGAACCTTTTTGTCTGAGAGAGCCATGAACGCCACATATTTTAAAATGTAATTCCATGAGAGCCATACAATGACCTGTGTATGTTACACATTATCCAATAAAAATTTGGTGTTGTCCTGGAGAACAGCTTTGATTGGCTCCAGCCACCTGCAACCATGAACATGAGTGGTAAGAAATGAATGGATTGTAATACATAAGAATGTTTTATATTTTTAACATTATTGTTATTTTTTTATTAAGGATTTGTCTGCGAGCCAGATGCAGCCATCAAAAGAGTCACATCTGACTCACTAGCCAGAGGTTTCCGACCCCTGATGTAGTGTGTCATTTAAGGCTGAGTTTCTTTGTTAATTTTATGTCTGGAGGGTCTCTCCATTGATGTTAGTGGGGTATTAAAATTTCCTACTATTACATTATTGTTGATCTCACCCTTTATGTCCATCAAAATCTGCTATATATATATTAGGTGCCCCTATATTAAGTGCATAAATATTTACAATGGTTATATTCTCTTGTTGCATTGCTCCATTTCATTATGTAAAGAAGTACATAAAGAAAGTGACTTTCTTTATCATTATTTGTCAGATATTAGTATTGCTACTCCAGCTTTTTTTTTCGTTTCCATTTGCATGAAATACTTTTTCCATCCCTGCACTTTCAGTCTATGTGTATCTTTTGTTCTGAGGTTAGTTCAGGCATAGCCAACATATGGCCCCAGGGCCAGATCCAGCCCGTGTAATGAGTTTATGCAGCCTGCTATTAAATTTTTAATATTCTCCGTTACATTAAAATCTCAGCTACTCAGAAGTGGAAGTGTCTTTGATTATTGGAAGTCGATATATTTAAGAAGATAGTGATATGCAGAAAAGAATTCCACGTGTGACTAATCTAGGGTTAACTTCCAATAATTGATCAAAGGGATTTGTGATAGTTTATTTTTTTTAAAAATTCTGTTATAAAGATTTACAATTTTTGTACTTGTCTTTACTCGATATGAACTGTTTGAAGTTTAGTGGTGATGTGAAACCCACATTCTTTTAGGCAGAATTTGCCAGTGTGCATCCAAGGTCAAACAATTCGTTATTTTTGTGGTCAAGTGTGCTGAATCAAGTGGCATTGTAAAATAGACAATAGCTGCAGTTGACAACTGAAAACATGTTCAGGCTGTTTGTAAAATGAAATAATTGTTTTATTTGTGATATAACCCCTTCAATCTCATTCTATTAATTAAATATTGTTTCAATTAATTGTGATACAGTTTGGATATTTATATGGTATGTAATTATATTTTTATTAAATTATATTTTTATTAAAATAATATTGTATATTAAAGATTTTTCACTCACATTTATTCATAAACAAATTACATAATAAAATTTTGTTTACTTAAATTGTTTTTTTACTTTAATTTTTTTTTCAGAGACAGAGAGACAGAGTCAGATAGAGGGATAGATAGGGACAGACAGTCAGGAACAAAGAGAGATGAGAAGCATCAATCATCAGTTTTTCGTTGCAACATTTTAGTTGTTCATTGATTGCTTTCTTATATGTGCCTTGACCGGGGGCCTTCAGCAGACTGAGTAACCCCTTGCTCGAGCCAGCAACCTTGGGTCCAAGCTGGTGAGCTTTTGCTCAAAGCAGATGAACCCGCACTCAAGCTGGCGACCTCGGGGTCTCAAACCTCGGTCATCTGCATCTCAGTCCGATGCTCTATCCACTGCACCACCACGTGGTCAGGCTAATTTGAACATTTTTTAATTTTAATATTTAGTCTGGCCCTTGAAAAAAAGTTTTTTTTCCTAATCTGGCCCAGGGGCAATAACTGTTGGCCACGCTTGGGTTAGTCTCTTTGTAGACAGCATATATACAGGTCCTGTTTTCTTATCCATGCAGCTACCCTATGTCTTTTGATTGGAGGATTTAATTCATTTACATTTAAGGTTATTATTGATATGTACTTATTTATTGCCATTTTACTTTTTAAGTTTTCTTTCTTTTTTTTTTTTTCTTTTCTGAAGCTGGAAACGGGGAGAGACAGTCAGACAGACTCCCACATGCGCCCGACCAGGATCCACCCAGCACGTCCACCAGGGATGATGCTCTGCCCACCAGGGGGCGATGCTCTGCCCCTCTGGGGCATCGTTCTGCCGCGACCAGAGCCACTCTAGCACCTGGGGCAGAGGCCAAGGAGCCATCCTCAGCGCCCGGGCCATCTTTGCTCCAATGGAGCCTTGGCTGCGGGAGGGGAAGAGAGAGACAGAGAAGAAGGAGGGGGGGTGGAGAAGCAAATGGGCGCTTCTCCTATGTGCCCTGGCCGGGAATCGAACCCGGGTCCCCCGCACGCCAGGCTGACGCTCTACCGCTGAGCCAACCGGCCAGGGCGCCATTTTACTTTTTAAATCTACAATCCTCTTTTTCTCAATTTCTTCCCCCCCCCCTTTCCTCTTTTTACAGCAGGTCCCCTAACATTTCTTGCAGTAGTGGTTTGGTTGTAATGAATCCTTGAGTTTTTTTTTTTTTTCTTGGAAGCTTCTAATTTCTCCTTTAATTTTAAATGATAGCCTTGCTGGATAAAGTAGTCTTGGTTGTAGATTCTTGTATTGCATTACTTTGAATATTTCTTGCCAATCCCCTCTGTCCTCAAGTGTTTCTGTTGAGAAGTCAGATGTCATCCTTATGGGGGCTCTTCTGTAGGTAATTAACTGCTTTTCTCTTGCAGCTTTTAGTATTCTTTCCTTGTCTCTTAACTTTGGCACTTTAATCATGATGTGTCTTGGTGTAGGCCTCCTTGGGTTCCTCTTTAATGGAACTCTCTGTGCTTCTTGAACTTGTGTGACTTTTTCTTTCATCAATTTAGGAAAATTGTCAGCTATGATTTCTTCACACAGGTTCTCTATCCCTTATTCATTCTCTTCTCCTTTGGGACCCCTATTATGTGGATGTTGTTTCTCTTTATGTTGTCACAGAGCTCTCTTAGAGTCCCCTCAGTCTTTTTGTGCCTCTTTTAATTTTGATGCTCTACTTCTGAGTTTCTATTTATCTTGTCTACTAAAATGCTTTTGAAATTGAGGCATGCCATGGAAAAGCATATTTTATTAGAAGAAGGAAGAAAAATGCTTTAGGTATTCAAGAGGCCCATTGGAATAAGTCAGTCCTTTTCTGGTTAAGAAAAAGTTTCTTAAGATTTAAATCTTAGGAAGCTTGTCAAACATAGCTAATTGAGACACTATGACATTCAAAGTTTAGTTAGCCAGGTTCAAACGAATATATTTTATGTGAAGATTTCTGAAAGAAGTCTGTGAAATTCAGACTGGGTGTAAATTGGTATTGATATCCTATTTTGTCCAGACTACTGGATGTCTTAAAATATATACAAGCATTTAATCTGTTTAGTCAGTCTAATGAAATATTGCACTGTAGTTAACAGCCTTTTGGAGCTGGTGGGTGACCTCAGGCAATACACAGAGAAACAGGGGACATGTCGTGACCATATTCATAAAGAGTGCAGAGATTTCGAGGTAATTTTTTTTTTTTGTTTTAGAGAGAGCACAAGGTTTTTTGTTTGTTTGTTTATTTGTTTGTTTGGTTTTTTTGATAATACTTAAGAAGGTTAGGGAAGGGGGGCCAGACATCAAGAGGGAGTAAGGTCATTCCCTTAAGATTCAAGAAGTGACATTTTTCTTCTTCTAGGTAACTTAGCCTTATGGCCATACCTATTTTCTTCTAGGAGTTTTGTTGAGTTCCCAAGGAAAGTTTCAAGGACCCTGAATGAGTGTTGGGGAAAGAGGAAGGGTGGGCTCCAGTCCACAGACTCAAATAGCAGCACAACAGAGATTTTTGGGTCTGTCCTAGGTATTTGAGAAATAGAAAGCATGTTGCAGAAGTTTTTGCCCATCCCAGAGAGGGAACTCAACACCATGACTTCCAAATAAGGAGGAAGGCAGGGGTCTCCTTAGAGGTCAGGGTGACTTTGGTCCTGACTCATCTGACCTGTCACTCCAGAGTCTTACCGAGAACAGGAGGGTGGGCGGTGATTGATTTCCCAGGCTGTGATCCTGTTGGGGCAGCTCTGCCACTGACAGGCAGATTTTCCCTACGCCTAAGGAAGAGAGAGGGGAGCGAAAGAATTCCTTGTTCTCTCAGCTGTCAGCAATTGTCACTGAGAGGAATCCAGAGGGGGAACAGGGACTGGTGACAGAGCAGAGGTTTGCTCTTGACAAACTTTCTCCAGTTTTTTCAAGCCCTGTGCACAGTTGTAAAGAATTTTTATGGGGAAAACTCATTTGAAATGCTTTATTTCCTCAGAAAGTATTTCCATGCCTCACACCAGCTGTTACTGAAAGCGTGCCATTTCTAACCTCACTAGAATTTATAGCTTTCAGAACCCTCCATTTTCCTTGTGAAGGATAAAATAAGCAGGAAGAATTTTTTGCATGGTGGTTTCAATAATACATTTTGTAACCTTCAGGAAAAGAAACTCTATTTACATGGACATGGAACATGGCTTTCCTTTAAAATGTTACTTACCATTGAATTGGAGGAGGTGAGGAGGGAAAGAGGGAGGGTAGAAGTCAGGGAGGGAGGAAGGGAGGGAGGGAGAAGCAATACTTGTGTGTTGCTTGATTTCCTCTCCTGCTAACCCTGTGCAGGGATTGAACATTGTAGTTCAGCTGTGCTGGGTCAGTGCTTTTTCCCCTGATGTTTGCTCACTCGTTTTATGTTGTTGTTGTTGTTTTTCAATCATATTGTGTTAAATTAAAAAAAACCCAGCTCAAATACAATTAGAGTCTCTTACCTTATAATAGGGAGTCATAGAATTCCAAGAGAACTTGCCCATCCTCATTTGATGGACACCTGGACATGGAGGAACCAGGGGGACATTCTGGCCCCAGCTGCCAGCAAGCATAGTTTGTGTCTGCAGGGTCCAGGGTGGGGTTTTCTGGAACCCATAGAGAGCAAGTCAGCTTGGTGTGTCAGTGTGAGAAATCCATGTTCCTGTTTGGTACCCAGAAATGTTGATGGTCAGGGGGCCTGTAAATTTCCAGTCTGCTGTTCATGGGAGTTTTCTTGACTTCTTGCAGGAGAGATTTCACAGTACATAGCCAGGTGATGTTGAGACTATCCATTCCATCTGGAGACAAAACGAGAAGGAAGGGTTTAGGACGGAGGCAAGGACAGGAGAGCGTATCTGAGACTGCTGTGAGCTGCTGTGGCTAATGGGGAAGTCAGACAAAAGGGGGCCATTGAGAAACTAGGAGGCCCTGGAGATGATTTTCTCTGGAACTTAAGGAAGGTGACTTCTACTAGGTGAAGTTAGCTGGATTTCTAAAAGAGAAAACCAAAGGAGCTTGTGAACATTCAGCACCAGTCAGAATTGGAGGGCATGAGTTCCCTGGAACAGAAGGGTGGATCGGGTTCCGATTCACTGGACCTGTCACCCACTTATCGACGAGTGCAGTTTTGTGGGCCAGTGACATCTTGTAAAGAGGGCAGATTTACTTCCCTGTCCTCTTTCATGAAGGGAATTTTTTTTTTCCAGAGAGAGAGTCAGAGAGAGGGATAGACAGAGACAGACAAACAGGAACGGAGAGAGATTAGAGCCATCAATCATCAGTTTCTCATTGCAACACCTTAGTTGTTCATTGATTGCTTTCTCTTATGTGCCTTGACTGCGGGCCTTCAACAGACTGAGTAACCCTGCACTCAAGCCAGCAACCTTGGGCTCAAGCTGGTGAGCTTTGCTCAAACCAGATGAGCCTACACTCAAACTGGCGACCTCAGGGTCTCGAACTTGGGTCCTCTGCATCCCAGCCCGACGCTCTATCCACTGCACCACTGCCTGGTCAGGCCATGAGGGGAATTTTGATGATGGGTTGACTCTATAAGTGACAGGCAAATTTCCCCCACCCCTCCTGAAAGACAGAGAGGAGTGAGAGCAACTGTAGGTTTTACCAGTCATCCAAGAAAGCCACCCAGATGAATCTGGAAGGGCAGCAGTGACTGAATGTTTTTTTTTTTATTATTACAGATTTACTCCATTTCTTTCCAGGCATGTACTAATTTAGAAATATGGGTATTAGAACAGCTCACTTGAAGACCTTGTGAAAAAACATTTCCATATCTCTTGCCATCTAGGACAACTGTATGAAAACATGTAGTTTTTAACCAAATGAGACTTTGGAGCTCTCAGAAGGCTTAGTTGTCATAGAGAAAGAAAAAATATAAGTTAAAGAACATTACTCAGATGGCAGTTTCATCGATGTGTTTTATAAACCTTATAAGGTAAACCTCTAGATTTGCAAACACATGCAAAAATTTTAAAAATATCTTATTGATTTGGAAGGAAGGGAGGGAGAGGAGAGCATCCAACTGGTGTTCACTTGTGTTGTTTAGTTGTGAGCTCCTTAATTTCCTCTCGCCCTGTGGCATGCCAGGTCAGAGCTTTATTCAGTGACCCTCCTTACCAGGGTACACGTGCTCATTTTCAAGAAGTAGGTGTCTGTGTAAGTGAGAGATGATTGGATAGCAGTCTTCAACTTATTTCATATACATTCTGCAATGAAAAACAAAAGTAGGTTAGCTTGAGACTAGTGAACCATCTAACATATGCTCTTTTAAATTTACTTGAGGTAAGGCCCTGGCTGGTGGCTCAGTGGATAGAGCGCCAGCGCAGCATATGTATGTTCTTGGTTTGATTCCCAGTCCAAGCACACAGGAAAAGTGATCATCTGCTTTTCTTCCTCTCCATCTCCCCCTTCTCTCCCATTTCTCTCCCCATTTCCCCTCCTGAAGCAAGGAGCTCTGTGGTCCCAGCATGGATCTGGGCACTTTGGCCTCAGGCACTAAAAATAGCTTTGTACACATGCATCAGCTCAAGATGGTGTTGCCAGGTAGCTTCAGGTCAGGGCGCATGTGGGTGCTTGCCTCACTATCTCCCCACTTCTGACCAAAAGGATGGGAAGGGAAGGGAAGGGAATTAATTTACTCAAGGCAAAAAAAAAAAAAAGAAAGATAGCTCGAATACAGTTAGGGATGCTTAGCTTAGAGCAGAGAAGTATGGAATTCAAAGGGAAGTCACCTGACCCCATTCGATAGAAACAGAGTGGGCAGTGGGACACAATAGACCCCTACTGTGAACAGGTATGGGTTTAGCTGGTTGCCTTTATGTAAAAAAAGAAATGAATCAGTTCAGGGTCTCCAGAAATGTTGGCACACAGAGTTTCTGTCCAAGATTGCCTGCCATTCCTGTAAGCCTTCCCAACTTGGTGCAGGAGAAATTTTCCAATGAGCCCATAAATTGTGACATTATGTTCCTGCCATCTGGGGGCAGAGAACCAAGGAAGGATTGAGGATGAGGGAGAGAGCAGGAGAGGCTAGGGGGGCTGCTGTGGCTCTCAGTCAAAGAGGAGCCTGGTGACAGAAAAGATGGCATGGTGAGAGCGAGGTTGTCTCCACTGGTGTGATCCATTATCTAGATAGAGGTTCCAGAGGTGTAAATTGAGTTACCATGGGAACAGCTTCCTGGACCCAAATTAAAGTGCCCTGGAACAGGTCTGGACACTTGGTTTCCCAGTAGGGAAACTGAAGGGAGTCTGTGGGCTGCTGTGTTGCACTTCTACTGGGACTTACCAGTTCCCAAAAAAGGGGAGGGCAAGGGTCCTCTAGGACATGAAGGTGGAGGGTGGTCTTGACTCACTGGAACCCATATCTCATCTTGTGGGTGGATGGGTACTTGCAAAGAGATCTAATGTAACTTCTGTGTCCTTGTTCAGGAGCTGCATGTTGACGACAGCATCTCCAACACTTACAGGCACATTTCCCCCAAGGCTTCCAGAATAGAGAGCAAAGGGAACGCAGCTCTGGGTTGTGCTAGTCCTGGAAGAATATCATGGACAAGAGTCTGCAAGGTGGAGCAGGGAGTGGAGACAGACTGGAGGTTTTTTCTTAACAAACTTGTAGCAGTTTTTACAAGCTGTGTGTTTATAAAGAAAGAACTGTTGTTATCCTCTGGTCGGCAAACTGCAGCTTGCAAGCCACATGTGGCTCTTTGGCCCCTTGAGTGTGGCTCTTACACAAAATACCACGTGCGGGCGCTACCTCGATAAGGAATGTACCTACCTATATAGTTTAAGTTTAAAAAATTTGGCTCTCAAAAGAAATTTCAATCGTTGTACTGTTGATATTTTGCTCTGTTGACTGAGTTTGCCGACCACTGTTATAACCAGTCACTTGAAATGCTTTTTATTTTTTTATCAATTTTTTTAATACAATGTAAAGGGGATTGTTTTCTTAATTTCTCTTTCAGACAGTTTATTGTTGGTATATAAAAATGCCACTGTTTTATTTTCTTTTTTATCTACGAGTCTTTTTATTTATTTAATGATTTTAATTTGTGCTTACATAGATTCAAGTGTCCCACCGAATATGTCTCCACTACCCCTTTATTCCCCATTGGCCCCACCTATGCTAAATGCCACTGTTTTCTGAATATTAATTTTATATCCTGCCACCTTGCTGGATTCATTTATTAGGTCTGGTAGTTTTTTGACTGAGACTTTAGAGTTTTCTATGTACAGTATCATGTCATCAGCAAATAAAATAGTTTTACTTCTTTTTCTCTAATTTGGATGCCTTTTATTTTATTTTATTTTATTTTTATTTATTTATTTATTTTAGAGAGGAGAGGGAAAGACAGAGAGAGAGAGAGAGAGAGAGAGAGAGAGGAGAGACAGAGAGAGAGAAGGGGGAGAGGAACTGGAAGCATCAATTCCCATATGTGCCTTGACCAGGCAAGCCCAGGGTTTCAAGCCGGTGACCTCAGCATTTTCAGGTCGACACTTTATCCACTGCGCCACCACAGGTCAGGCCAATTTGGATGTCTTTTATTTCTTCTTCTTGTCTAATTGCTGTGGCTAGGACTTTCAGAAGTATGTTGAATAAGAGTGGTGAAAGGGGGCACTCTTGCCTTGTTCTTGATCTTAAGAGGATTGCTTTTAATTTTTGCCCATTGAGTATGATGTTGACTGTGGGTTTGTCATAGATGGCCTTTATTATGTTGAGGTATGGTCCCTGTATTCCCACTTTGTTGAGAATTTTGATCATAAATTAGTGTTGGATTTTATCAAATGATTTTTTCTGCATCTATTGATATTATCATGTGATTTTTATCCTTCCTTTTTTTAATGTGATGAATCACATTTGTTGATTTGTGTATATTGTACTAGCCTTGCCTCCCCAGAATAAATCCCTCTTGATCGTGATGTGTTTTTTTCATGTATTGCTGGGTCTGGTTTGCTAATATTTTGTTGAGAATTTTATTTATTTATTATAGGAATGCCCTGGGAAAAATTGTTCTCCCAACTTGTATACAAAGCCGCTGTCATCCACACACCCTTTCCCTTGATAGTTATGATTGTCATTACTGGAGGTCTGGTCACCTCCATCAGCAGGATAGTCTTCATGACTGATGGCAGCAGAGGTGACCAATCCAGGGATGACCAACAGAGTTATGCAAGCTTCATGAATATGAAGAGCCATTCCCCTCCTCAAAGGCTTCTGGATGTGCTCCTAATATTAAATATACTCAGCTCCTTCCATGAGAATACAAGAGGGGTAGGCTGAAAATAAATATTAAGAAAATAATTTGACATATATAAAGGAAATGTAGATTTACTTAATTAAGCCTCTGCTCTTATCCTGTTTATTTGGGATTTGTTTGAAATATAAACCTCAAATACAGTAAGTCCATACAACTATTTACACATCATTAAGAATTTTGGAGAGTAGATCCCTAGCCATATATTAAAGTTAGTCATTTATAGAGTTATTTCACATTGGAACCTACAACTTGAATTTAGCTTCTGAATTTCAGAGGTCTGACTTTGTCTAAATTGTAAGAAATTATTTTACTAAGCCTTCAAACTTGATATTTTACAGATGGTTACTTACAAATAAATCAAGAATAATTGAATCCACATTTTTTATTGTTCTTTAAACTATAATATCAGTGGTTAAATATACATATATATATATATGTTATACATATCTGTATGAAAACTTAAGAGATTAGTGAGAAAAATTTAATTAAAGAGAAATGGAAGAAACCAACAATTGAATGTACAATATAATTGGGATGGAGCAGTATACTAGGCCTTCCTACTTCTTCATGCCCATAATCGGAGAACAATGGTCTCATTACAGTGGGGAACAAATTTTTTTTTATTTTCTGTTGCATGAGATTATAGAACTGTTTCTACATATTTCTTCATCGCTGATTCCAAATCTGAAATCCATTATTTGGTTCATGCTCTAGTCTTTATGCAATTTTAATTTCTTTTTGTTACAGTTAATGGCATGCATTCCTTTTTAAATTGGAGTTAAAGGGCAATGACTCTTGGATTGAACATACCCACAAGGCAATTATTGTTTTACAAACATTACTTTTACATAATTGTAGTTGTTTTTAAATGTAAAAAATTATTATCTGATAAAAACACTCTCTTATTTTAAGATTGAATCATGGCTTTTTTGAGTAGGCATAAATGTAAGAATAGTCCTGACACCTTCTGTTATATATGTAGCTGTTACACACTTCGACGTCAAAGGTGCAATATTTCATTTGTGACACGTGCATATATTGCCTATTTTCAAGTTCCCCTTGGTGATCAAGACAAGAATTAGGCTCCTCATATTGTGTGTCATAAGTGTGATGAAATGCTTTCTGATTGGACAAAAGGAAAATGCAAAGGAATGCCTTTTGGTATTCCCATGGTTTGGCGTGAACCTAAGGACCACAGCAGTTACTGTTATTTCTGTCTGATCCATACAAAGGGCATCGGCAAGAAAAAATGACATATGATTGCATATCCTAATATTTCTTCAGTAATACAACCTATCCCACACTCTGAGACACTCCTGGTTCCAGTTTTCAATGGTTTTATTTCTTCTAAGGATGAAGAATTTGAACTTGGTGATCAAGTGTATTTTGATAAGATGCATGAGGAAATGGTTGTAGAATCTGAAGGGTCTTCTTCTGATGCCAAGCAGTCATTAACCCCTCAGCAGTTTAGCCAACCCAAATCGAATGACTTAGTAAGAGATTTGGGCCTATCAAAGAAAGCAACTGAGTTATTAGCCTCCAGGCTTCAAGAAAAGAATGTACTTCGTAGGCCATCTAAAATATCCCATTTCAGGAAGCCTAAACAAATTTTTGTGGACTTTTTTCCTGAATACAAACACTTTGTTTACTGTCATGATATCAGTAGTCTTCTCAGCCAGCTAGATGTTACCACTTACAGTCCAACAGAATGGCGGCTACTTCTTCACAGCTCTAAACAGAGTCTGAAATGTGTTCTCTTACACAACGGTAATGTTTATGCAGCAGTTCCAATTGGTTATTCAACTCATCTGTGAGAAGATTATAATGACATAAAAATTGTCCTCGACTTTCTGGAGTATGAGGAGCATAACTGGGTCATTTGTGTGGATGTTAAAATGGTAAATTTCCTGCTAGGACAACAGAGAGGTTTCACGAAGTATCCTTGCTTTCTGTGTTTGTGGGACAGCTGAGCTCGAGAGAAACATTGGACACAGAAGGAGTGGCCAAAATGTGAAGCTCTTAAAGTAGGGATGCAAAATATCGTGAATGAATCTGTAGTTAATCGAGATAGGATCATTTTTCCCCCACTTCACATCAAACTTGGCTTAATGAAGCAGTTTGTTCAGGCTTTGATTAGAGAAAGTGAATGCTTTCAACATATTATTTCTGCTTTTCCTGCCTTGTCTTTTGAGAAGATAAAAGCAGGTGTATTTGATGGACTTCAAATTCAAACCCTCATATATGATGAAGAATTTCCCAGGAAGATAAATAAGGAGGAGAAAGCAGCATGGCAGTCTTTTGTGGCAGTTACAAAGAACTTTGCTGGCAACAAAAAAGCAGAAAACTATGAACTCCTGGTTCAAAGGAGGCTGTTGGCTTTCCATGACATTGGACATAACATGAGTGTTAGGATTTACTTCCTGAACAGTCACCTTGATAAGTTTCTCAAAAATCTTGGAGCTGTTAGTGATGAGCAGATTACTGCTGGAGCATCCAGCATTGTTCTCAACAAGTACACAAACGCAAGAGCTACAAACGCAAATTTTAGCCTGAATAGAATTTAAATAAGTTTTGCGCAAATTTTATGATTAAAATAAGTGTTTGAATATGTTCTATTTCGAAATTGTATACAAATTCTGATGCAATTATATCTTTTGGTGTATTAGTGCAGTGGTCCCCAACCTTTTATGGGCCACAGACCGGTTTAATGTCAGAAAATATTTTCACGAACCGACCTTTAGGGTGGGATGGATAAATGTATCACATGACCAAGACAAGCATCAAGAGTGAGTCTTAGATGGATGTAACAGAGGGAATCTGGTCATTTTTTAAAAATAAAACATCATTCAGACTTAAATATAAATAAAACAGAAATAATGTAAGTTATTTATTCTTTCTCTGTGGACCAGTACCAAATGGCCCACAGACAGATACCAGTCCACGGCCTGGGGGTTGGGGACCACTGTGTTAGTGTACTTACTGCATTATATAAATTATTATATTTTCACAAAGATGATGCCCAAGAAGACATCTGCTTCATTATGTTAAACTAAATGTTGAAAATTTTACAAGATGAAAAACTAAAATCTTGAATTGCAAAAAACCTGTAGCTTACAGAGAAAAACTAATGTCAGATTTGAGATCAGCACATTCGAATTAGGTAAGAACAAGTGTTTTTGTGGATGCGACAAAAATTTTGTTCCCCAGTGATGGCTTACTTTTTTCAGTCAACATAAATCTAGGTCTTGAAACTTAGCTAAGAAGAAAAATAGCATAACTATTCCACAGTAAGATAAAGAAAATTAAAAAAAATAAAGCATACAAAAGAATTTCCTGTATTTAAAATAACTTATTAAAAATAAACTTATTTGTATTATTGTCCACATCTTTATTTTACTCAGAGAGTAAGCTCCTAGTGGGCAGGGAAGATTTATCAGAATTCCTTAGAGCAACTTGAATCTAGTATTCATGTAATACCATTTGACTGAATTATTTTGATATAATACCTTTGAATAGTTTGAAAACATGCTTCCCTTGATAAGCCAAAGATATTTTGCACACACACACACACACACACACACACACACACACACACACACAAACAACAACAGAGTAACACTCCTTATTGGTTTCATAGAATAGTAACAAGATGTTGCTATTCATAGAAAATATCCCTTATTAGTTTGTTAGCATTGACTCTTCTCAACTTAGTATTAGTGCTTGTGTGGAGCATTGCTAGTGAGTTCTTATTTAAATGTTTAAAGAGAATAACTTATATAAAGACTCTGGGGGAAATGACTTTAGGGAATAATAAAAATGTCAAATAAATCATTTGTCTATTTAAATGTTTTTGGCTTTATGCCAAATATCACTAAAATTGTATATAGGATATTTTCAGATCATTTATAAATATTATTTACTGGTTTATTTTCAGATTATAATAAGAGCAATAATAAACTATTTCTTTTCAGTCTAACGTATGGAAGATATTTTTAAATAAGGTAAAGATGGTATTGGGAAACTTCATGAACTATAAAATTAGCATTTTAAGTTAGACATGCAAATCCTAGTAATAGTAAAATGAAAGGTAGTATATTTCTGCCTTACCATCAAGAGAAAACTGCTCTCTGATATTAGAATTCTTTTTGGATAGGTAATGATAAATGAGATGGATTTCTTTTGAACTATGTCAAAAATAATGAGTCATGACAGAACAAAAAAATGCAAACAGCATACACTGTGTGTGTATGTGTGTAACTAATTAAGACATACATTTTATACATATCTCACATATTTTAAAAGTTTATTTTGGAAGGAAAAAAGTCTATTGTGCTTCCTTATAGTATTCCAATAGTACCAGTTAATACATGCAAGATAAACCATATAAAATACTCGTATCATTCTGCTTCAAAAGGACATAAGACAGAAATGATCTCTCTGAAAGCTACAGGTAGGCATTAATGTCAGGTTATGGTAAATGTAAACTTAAAGGTAAAAAGGGGGTGTAATATCTACTTTACATAAACATTCAACATGCTTTTATTATATGAAATACCTTATAAAATCTACATGAAGAAAACAAGGTTTTCTTTCTAATATAACATAGTTCTTAGGGTATTTAATTTTTTTTTTTTTTTTTTTGTATTTTTCTGAAGCTGGAAACGGGGAGAGACAGTCAGACAGACTCCCGCATGCGCCCGACCGGGATCCACCTGGCACGCCCACCAGGGGGCGATGCTCTGCCCCTCTGGGGCGTCGCTCTATTGTGACCAAAGCCACTCTAGCACCTGGGGCAAAGGCCAAGGAGCCATCCCCAGCGCCCGGGCCATCTTTTGCTCCAATGGAGCCTCAGCTGCGGGAGTGGAAGAGAGAGACAGAGAGGAAGGAGAGGGGGAGGGGTGGAGAAGCAGATGGGCGCTTCTCCTGTGTGCCCTGGCCAGGAATCGAACCCGGGACTTCTGCACGCCGGGCCAACGCTCTACCACTGAGCAAACTGGCCAGGGCCGGGTATTTAAATTTTTTTTCTCTTCACAACTGAGTGATTTTACTGCAGTTTAAGATACTATTTAGCAGGAAAAATTACAAAAATCCAATAAAATGTTTATCTGGAGATTTTTAATAAGTAAGCAAACATTGCTAAATAGAGGATCACTTTCCAGCTAAACTTTCCTCCATCCCCACACTGCTACATATGCTTTAAAATGACTGCATTTATTTCTTTGAGAAAACAAACATAACTCATGTCATAAGATTCACTTACCTAATCACTCTGGAGGTTAATGGTGGTGATGGGGGTCATGGACCAATATGAACTAAAAGATCAGGTATGTTTTGAGAAAGTAGTTCCTCTTTATCCAAAAAATACATTTTCAGGTTTGAATTAAAGGCAATCCATTCTCTCTACCTCCCATTTCAAACCAGTCAAGATGCAGTCTCCTGCCCTTACAGCGAGAAATACAGCAGACACACATAAGAAATATGCTTTGGAACTGTCTTCAAAATTCAAAGCAAAAAGCAATGTTGGTCCTGTAGAAATCCAGACCCCAGTAGCAGAATCATGTTGAACTTACTTTAGCATTTTCTCAGATCCTTCTATGAAATTTCACAGCTGATTACGCCTCCTCCACACGAGTTCACTTACGCAGTGTTTGCTAAGGCAGTAGAGGTGATTTTGTTAGGCTCTACGGATCACAAACAGCAACAGCATGATGTAGCTTAAAACCTTCTCTGCTGGCAATAGCAGTAGCATCATCCACAATATGTTGTTCGAATCTCCTCTTACACACCAGAAAATACTAACTGTAGATGTGAAGAAGAGGAGGAACTTTGGTGTTCTGCATCACCACGAGCTGTCTGCAGACTGCTGATCTGGAGCTCATTCTGCCGGCAGCCGGAAATTCCTCAGCACCACCTGGCTTCTGGGCCCGTTTCGGTTGAAATCCGAGCTGCTTCTTTAGACCAGGCTAGTGTTCTCTAAGCAGTCGTACTTAATACAGCTGATGCATGCATCGGCAGGGCTGGTGGGTGGGGTGGGGGGTATTTTACCTGTGAGACACTTATTTGCATTGAAATTACAATAAAATAATTAAAAAAAAACCATTGTAATTATACTTAATGAATTCTTTGGGTGAGCTGCAGAGATGAAAGTTCCGGAAGAGCTTTGCATTTAGATTTAAGTCGGCTGCAATCTCTGATAATTATTAATAGATAAAGCATAATTGTTGTCAAAGAATCTGTAAAAATGCATGGTCCCCAATTCTAATTGACTCTTTGGTTGGAGAGACACTTTTCCTCTGCTCATGGTTAAACATCAGGTCTTCCTGCAGTTTGAATTTGATTTTTTTTTTTTTAATGTGCCTTGACCGTGGGCCTTCAGCAGACCGAGTAACCCCTTGCTTGAGCCAGGGACGTTGGGCTCAAGCTGGTGAGCTTTTGCTCAAACCAGATAAGCCCTTGCTCAAGCTGGCGACCTCGGGGTCTCGAACCTCCGTCTTCTGCATCCCAGTCCGACGCTCTATCCACTTTACCACCGCCTGGTCAGGCGAATTTAATTTTTTAAAAAGTAGCCTGGTTCTCCTGCAGTTTGTTCTCAAACATTCAAATTCAATCTCCTGTAATTCACCTAGTCTGTCATTAGGTGTCATTGTAAAGCTGTTTCTTCCAATCCCTAGCAAATTGTATCAAAATAAGAAGAAAGACCCAGGCACAAATAAATGAGTAGAAAGTTTATTTATTTATTTTTATTGGTAACATTGTGAACATTAAAATACTTATTAAAAACATGTTTTAAAGCAAATTGTAAATGTTACCTCCTGGAATATTTAAGCAGGTCTTGACTGGTTTGGGACTATGAGGCATTTTCAAGCCTTAAAGGGAATTCCCTCTGCAGTGGGACATGCTGACCATCAAGACCATATTCTTTTTTTTTTTTAAATTTTTTAAATAATTTTATTTTTTTAATGGGGCAACATCAATAAATCAGGATACATATATTCAAAGATAACATATCCAGGTTATCTTGTCATTCAATTATGTTGCATACCCATCACCCAAAGTCAGATTGTCCTCTGTCACTTTCTATCTAGTTTTCTTTGTGCCCCTCCCCCTCCCCCTTCCCCTTTCCCTCTCCCTCTCCCCCTTCCCCCCGTAACCACCACACTCTTATCAATGTCTTTTAGTCTCACTTTTATGTCCCACCTATGTATGAAATAATGCAGTTCCTGGTTTCTTCTGATTTACTTATTTCACTTCGTATAATGTTATCAAGATCCCACCATTTTGCTGTAAATGATCCGATGTCATCATTTCTTATGGCTGAGTAGTATTCCATAGTGTATATGTGCCACATCTTCTTTATCCAGTCATCTATTGATGGGCTTTTTGGTTGTTTCCATGTTCTGGCCACTGTGAACAATGCTGCAATGAACATGGGGCTGCATGTGTCTTTACGTATCAATGTTTCTGAGTTTTGGGGGTATATACCCAGTAGAGGGATTGCTGGGTCATAAAGTAGTTCTATTTTCAGTTTTTTGAGGAACCACCATACTTTCTTCCATAATGGTTGTACTACTTTACATTCCCACCAACAGTGTATGAGGGTTCCTTTTTCTCCACAGCCTCTCCAACATTTGCTATTACCTGTCTTGTTAATAATAGCTAATCTAACAGGTGTGAGGTGGTATCTCATTGCAGTTTTGATTTGCATTTCTCTAATAACTAAAGAAGATGAGCATATTTTCATATATCTGTTGGCCATTTGTATTTCTTCCTGGGAGAAGTGTCTGTTCATGTCCTCTTCCCATTTTTTTATTGGATTGTTTATTTATTTGTTGTTGAGTTTTATGAGTTCTTTGTATATTCTGGATATTAGGCCCTTATCTGAGCAGTTGTTTGAAAATATCATTTCCCATTTAGTTGGCTGTCTGTTTATTTTGTTATCAGTTTCTCTTGCTGAGCATAAACTTCTTAGTCTGATGTAGTCCCATTCATTAATTTCTGCCTTCACTTCTCTTGCCTTTGGAGTCAAATTCATAAAATGCTCTTTAAAACCCAGGTCCATGAGTTTAGTACCTATGTCTTCTTCTATGTACTTTATTGTTTCAGGTCTTATGTTTAGATCTTTGATCCATTTTGAGTTAATTTTAGTACAGGGGGACAAACTAGTCCAGTTTCATTCTTTTGCATGTGGCTTTCCAGTTTTCCCAGCACCATTTATTGAAGAGGCTTTCTTTTCTCCATTGTGTGTTGTTGGCCCCTTTATCAAAAATTATTTGACTATATATATGTGGTTTTATTTCTGGGTTTTCTATTCTGTTCCATTGGTCTGAGTGTCTATTTTTCTGCCAATTCCATGCTGTTTTGATTGTCATGGCCTTATAATATAGTTTGAAGTCAGGTATTGTAATGCCCCCAGCTTCATTCTTTTTCTTTAGGATTGCTTTGGCTATTCGGGGTTTTTTATAGTTCCATATAAATCTGATGATTTTTTGCTCCATTTCTTTAAAAAACGTCATTGGAATTTTGATGGGAATTGCATTAAATTTGTATATTGCTTTGGGTAATATGACCATCTTGATTATATTTATTCTTCCTAACTAAGAACAAGGAATATTCTTCCATCTCATTATATCTTTTTCGATTTCCCTTAACAATGGTTTATAGTTTTCATTATATAAGTCCTTTACATTCTTTGTTATGTTTATTCCTAGGTATTTTATTTTTTTTGTTGCAATTGTGAAGGGGATTATTCTTTTGAGTTCGTTCTTAAATGTTTCATTGTTGGCATATAGAAAGGCTATTGACTTCTGTATGTTAATTTTGTATCCTGCGACCTTACTGTATTGGCTTATTGTTTCTAGTAGTCTTTTTGTGGATTCTTTGGGGTTTTCGATGTATAGGATCATATCATCTGCAAAAAGTGATACCTTTACTTCTTCTTTTCCGATATGGATGCCTTTTATTTCTTTGTCTTGTCTGATTGCTCTGGCTAGAACCTCTAGTACCACATTAAATAAGAGTGGAGAGACAGGACAACCCTGTCTTGTTCCTGATTGAAGGGGGAAAGCCTTCAGTTTTGTGCCATTTAATATGATGTTAGCTGATGGTTTATCATATATGGCCTTTATCATGTTGAGATATTTTCCTTCTATACCCATTTTGTTGTGAGTCTTAAACATAAAATTGTGTTGTATTTTATCGAAAGCCTTTTCTGCATCTATTGATAAGATCATGTGGTTTTTGTTTTTTGTTTTGTTGATATGGTATATTACGTTAACCATTTTACGTATGTTGAACCATCCTTGAGATTCTGGGATGAATCCCACTTGATCATGATGTATTATTTTTTTTAATATGTTGTTGTATTCTATTTGCTAGTATTTTGTTTAGTATTTTAGCATCTGTATTCATTAGAGATATTGGTCTGTAGTTTTCTTTTTTTGTGCCATCCTTGCCTGGTTTTGGTATAAGGTTTATGTTGGCCTCATAAAATGTGTTTGGAAGTATTGCTTCTTCTTCAATTTTTTGGAAGACTTTGAGTAGAATAGGAACCAAGTCTTCTTTGAATGTTTGATAAAATTCGCTGGTATAGCCGTCTGGGCCTGGACTTTTATTTTTGGGAAGGTTTTTAATGTTTTTTTCTATTTCTTCTCTACTAATAGGTTTGTTTAGGCTTTCTGCTTCTTCTTGACTCAGCAAGACCATATTCTAACAGTGCCGTCAGTGTCTCCAAAATAGACTCTCTGCACACTGAGAAAACACGACTGTATGAACTTCATTCTCATGGCCTACCAGTTTGTGAATCTTCCCTAATTTAAGATTCAGCAAAAGGATAATCCCACTGCCACTTGTCTAAGATAATACTTGACCTGAGAGGGAGGGGAAAGAGAAAGAGAGAGAGAGGAAAATTTCAAAGTTGTATTTCAAGCAGTCAGTTTATAAGCAATGTAATATACAGTTTTGTTTCCATTTTAATTCGACAGACTAATTTTATATTAGGTATCAATCATTATATATGAACTAACTCCTGTCAGTGTAGACAATAATTCCACTCAAAATTAAGAATGTCAATGATTAAGTTGTAATAATTTTAAATGAGAAAGAAAAACCTAATGTTTTACCTACTTTATATGCACAGGTCATCAAATGCTCTGCTAGTGTCCTTATATTTGGGATTAATAAATAATTTTGAGAAGATGAACTTGAAAGTACTAAGCAACACAGCATTCTTTTATAAGTGTATTATTTGTGAAAAATTGTTCAACATAGCTTCAAATGTATTTATGGCAAAGATACACACATACATAGAATGAGTTATTTATATTTTAAAATTTGTGTTAATCTTAAACTTTTATTATTATTATACTAAATTTTACTTAAAACTATAATAACACATTTATGCTTTTAAAACCGTGACATTTATTAACAAATTTTGTTGAGTTAAAATAAAAATAACTCCATTTCAGGAATAGCATTAGTTTTTATACTTTAATTTAAAATTCAAAATCGTGTTAAATTTTTGTTACATAAAAGAACTGAATGCAACACAGTATTTTCATAATTTTTATACCATATACTTTTTGAGTGAATAATTTTATTAAATGGAAAAACATATCCGCAATACAATTCTAACACTTTTATTTTTAAAAATTCAGTAGCAAACTATCAAGGAATTTGGAGATAAGTAAAAGCAATAGATTATGTTTACATAAGTTCAGTATGTGGGGTAAATCAATATGATATTAATATTGTATTATTCATGAGATTATCCAATAAAACGTAGAAGGCAGATAGTATTATTTAGTAACAACAGTTAAATTTATTAAACTCAACATGCTAGATACTAGATTTAGTCACATCACATGGAATCTTTCATATAATATTTACAGTAATAAAGAAAATAATAGTAACTCCATTATGTAGATGAAGAAAAACTAAGAAACTTGCTCAAGATGATACCCTATATACAAAGGGAGTTAGCATTTAATCACAAACACTTAGGAATATGCTTTCTCCATCCAACTAAGACTGCTATCAATGTTACCTACTTGACAATTTTACATAGATGAAAATAGAATTTGTCCATCCCATCATGAAGATTCTATATGGTATCACCATAAAAGTCACAGTAAAATATTTAATCACAAATTATACTAAAATTTTCCATAAATTCCTCTAAAACAGAGAAGTTATAAAAGTAAAGCTAACCATAATAAATATAGCTTATTTACAAACCTTTATAGCTACTGTGCTTCTTCATCTAGAACAAAGCCTGACACAGCAAAGATCCTTAGGTTGGATTAAAGTGTCCAAAGCAACAGATGTGAATATGTATTATAAACCCTTTTCTACAAAGTCTTTGCTGGCAGAAGCATTGCCTATGGATTTCACTTCCTGCCTCTATAGGCAGTTGCTGCTTATGACTTTTCTAAGAATCAAACAAATAAGTATTTTTTAAGAATGTTTATATAACAGCTAGAAAGTGAGCAAATATTTTTTACTATTTTTGAAATCAAACAGAATCAAACCCATAAAAAATGAAAGAATTAGCATTAAATTCTTATCTTTTGTACAGTCAAATCTGTGAAAATTATAACTAGAAATAATTATAAAGGTGCTTTGTAATTTCTGAAAGTTTGTTTAACAAAATAGAAGACATAATAGTGGAATTTAATAACAGGATTATATAATTAAGCAGCACCACACCTCAGGTGTTTTTTTTGTTTGTTTGTTTGTTTTTTTCATTTTTCCGAAGCTGGAAACGGGGAGGCAGTCAGACAGACTCCCGCATGCGCCCGACCGGGATCCACCCGGCATGCCCACCAGGGGGCGATGTTCTGCCCCTCTGGGGCGTCGCTCTGTTGCATCCAGAGCCATTCTAGTGCCTGAGGCAGAGGCCACAGAGCCATCCCCAGCGCCCGGGCCATCTTTGCTCCAATGGAGCCTCGGCTGCGGGAGGGGAAGAGAGAGACAGAGAGGAAGGAGAGGGGGAGGGGTGGAGAAGCAGATGGGCGCTTCTCCTGTGTGCCCTGGCCGGGAATCGAACCCGGGACTCCTGCACGCCAGGCCGACGCTCTACCGCTGAGCCAACCAGCAGGGGCCCCTCAGGTGTTTTTTAAAAATGTTGTCTTTGCTAGAACAGACTTGAATAGCAAGTTTATGGTAAGGTTTTTCAGGTTTACTTGAACTAAGAGGTATAAATTTACAATCATGCTTAATTAAAATTATAATGAATTAAGGTGAAGATGGCCCAGCATTTATGGTTTAAGAAGACCCAGAACTTATTTTTTTCCCACTGACTCCCCAAATATACACCTACATATGAAACAATGCCTCTCGAAGAACAGCTTCTGCACAACAAATGATAGAGGAATCGCATGAAGGATAGGAAAGAAGGAGACATGAAAGTCATGGGGAGCCTACCCTAACATGTGACTTGTAGTAGAGAGAAGTATTAATTAGGGTCCTTCCAGACATACTCACCTATTTTGGAGTATAAAAATAAAACAGCAATTTAAAGGGTTCCTAGACTATACATGAAAAAAATTCCACTTACTGACCCCAGGGACCTACTATAGCTGGAGAACTGCAGAACCTTTCAGAATGTGTAGAAACTCTCTGGGATTAGAGGAATCTATGAACAACATTGTTTACATTCCTCATCTACCTAGATAGTGTAGGTGGGAGCCTGGTCCTAGCACTATAGCCACCTGTAAGGCCTTTACAGCATGCCCTAGCCACCCTGGCCAGTGCTTGCTACAGTCCTAGCCAATAATAAAAAAAAAAACCCAGTTAAAAAATGGGCAGAGGATCTGAATAGATATTTTTTCAAAGGAGACATGCAGATGGCCCATAGATATAGGAAAAGATGTTCAACATCACTAATCATCAACAGGAAAATGACAACAAAGAAATCAAATCAAAATAACAATGAAATATCACCTTACTATTCTTAGCATGGCTATTATCAAAAAGTCAACAGATAACGTGTGTTAGAGAGGATGCAGGGGAATGAGAAACCTTAAGCACTATTAGAGAGAATGTAAATTGGTGCAGGCACTATAGGAAACAGTATAGAGGCAACTCAAAAATAAAAATAGAACTGCCATAGGAAACAATTCTACTTCCAGGTATTTATCCAGAGAAAATGAAAACACTAATTCAAAAAGATATGTGCATATCTATGTTAACTGCAGCATTATTTACAGTAGTCAAGCTAGGGAAGCAACCCAGATGTCTATCAATGTATGAATAAATAAAAAGGATGTGGTATATGTAGTGAAATATTATTCAGCAATAAAAAGTATACTCTTGTGATTTGCAACATTAATGGACCTAGAGGATAATATACTAAGTTAAATATCAGACAAAGAAAGACAAATACCAAGTGACTTCTCATATATGAAATCTAAAATCTAAAGAAACTAAACAAAAACCAGAAAAGTACTCATAGATATAAACTGAGCAATGTGCCAAAGGGGAGGAGTGTGGGGGGATGGGTAAAGATAGTGAACAAATAGGTATAAACTCTCCATTATAAAAAATAAGTCATGGGATGGTAAGGCACAGGCAATATATTCAATAAGATTATAATAACTTTATATAGTGACAGTTATTAGAGTTGTTGATCACATAGTAAGGTATGTAAATGTAGAATCACCATGTTGTATACTTGAAACTAATATATTGTTGTATGTCAACTCTACTTTTAAAAAAAGTATATTGGATTATTACAATTAGTTTTTTTTAGTTGTTTTTTTTTATTTATTGATTTTTAGAGAGAGAGGAGTGAGAGAGAGAGAGAGAGAGAGAGAAGGGGGGAGGAGCAGGAAGCATCAACTCCCATATGTGCCTTGACCAGGCAAGCCCAGGGTTTCGAACTGGTGACCTCAGTGTTCCAGGTCGATGCTCTATCCCACTGCGCCACCACAGGATAGGCACAATTAGTTTTATTGGCAATTGAGATGTTGAACACTTTAGGGGTTGAAGACTTTCAAAACTGCAAATTAACATGCATCAATTAATACATTAGAATCTAGTTGGTATGTGAAACAGCTGATAGTCTCAAAACAAAATTACAGTAGTCTTATTGGTCTGTTTCTAGAAAGTAGAGTGCTTACAGACATGTACGTGGATATCTTTATAAATATCTTGATGATTAGCAATAAAAAATAAAACAAAATACAAATTATTTGTCATCCCAATTATCATAGTCTTAATGATAATTTTAGGGAGTTTGGTAGATTTAGTTATATTAAAACTTCGTCAATAGAATTAAAATATACTATAAATAAAATTTTATATTGTACCATAAAATTTCAAAAAAACTTACATTAATACATGATGGACTGACCTAACAAGCGCAGAAGTCATAGAGAAAAAACGGGCAACATACAGCTACAACTGGAGGCCAGAACAGGACTGCCATGTGAACGTTCAGCAGGCAAACCCCAAAACATGAGACATGGGAGGCGAAAGTAACAAGCTATCGAACAGCTGCTGAGACTGACAACGTAAACAGTGAGTGGACTTTGGCGAGACCGTCTCCCTGAAGCAGACCTGTGGCCAGAGATCTGTTCTGGTAGCAGGAGTAGCACTCATGGATGTCGTCTCGGGCTGCTGTCTAAAAACTCAGCTGTCAAGCACAGTGGAACACACAGAATACAGCACTGTCACTGTTGCCACAGCGGAGTTATCTCAGCAAAGAAAAATGTCTGAAAGGGAAAGAAGCAGAATATATCCTATCTCAGCAACATAATCAACCATTAAAGAAAAAATAACTTCTTCTCCAGGCAGGAAATATTGACGTTCATATATACGCAGAACCCACCAGGCCGGAAATATATCAGAACTTCCTCCTATCAAAAAAGAAACATCCCTGAACTCTCAGTGATTTGGGAGACAGCGTGATGATACAGATGAGCTTCAGGAATGACAAAGGAGGAGGGAATGACTCAACTCTAAGACAGTCATGTAGATGGTGTTGTGTTTGGAAATACAAACTTGCTTACCCCACCGACAGAAGGCACTGACACTTGCAACAGACAGACAGCACTGGAGACAATGAGAGACACTGATGCCTGCAGCTACCACATGGCTTAAAAGGTCCTTCCTAAATGACAGCAAACAGTAAAAGTTTTGATGTAGTTTCCCTTCACCAGTTCTATTCCCAAAATGCCCACAGGATGGCAGCAAAAAAAGTTGTTTTTCTCCCAGTAAGCGACCTCCTCTCTGATATCATTCCGAAAAAGCAAACTGCATAGCAATGTGGACTATACTGACATAAAGAATAACACCCAGATATAAGAGAAGATGCTGTCATACCACTTCTGAGGCATATCGCTCAAAGAAGGCCTAGCGGAACCAAGTCAGCATAACCGATGTAATGACCCCAGGCACATACCCTCATCCCTTGATAATGCTTGAAAACACACTTGAAGTCAAAGTACCTCACAATCAAAGAAAATACCCAGACATCATCCAGATCAGAAACCCAGAAAATCAGAAAAGAGATGGCAGAGTGGGACTTCAGACCTTCGTGCCTCACTGCAAACATCAGCACTTAAATCAGCAGCCTACACAGACACTCAGGACAGGAAACCACACCAAAAAATCCCAGGACAGTAAACACACATATTCTAAGAACATAACAGACTGCAAAGCAAAGACCCTGCAGAAAGAACCCACCTCTGCAGCCAAGAGAGCAAACCAAGAAATTTGGAACTCGAGGCAGGTAGGACCCCCAGATGCCTAATGTGGGAGTTGAACCACAATCTAATACTACATGCGCTCTTTTTTTAAAAATACTGAATAGCAAGCAAAAGAACAAATGCAGAAACCCATGACCCTACCTCAAAATGCCCGCCTTTGGAATCGTTTTGTAAAGCCAAGGTGAAGACACAACATAAAAGTGTGACGTGCAAAGCCTCCAGATCCCAACCAACCCTGCATCGCCACACATGAACATTTAGGAAGAAAATAAAACTTGTCTTGCCTTTGCTATAAGATGATCTCACAGGCACAGAGGGCAAGGAGGCAGCACTGTCACAGCTGTCCCTGTCACAAAGGAAAGTCCTCTGATCTCTACAAGGGGACAACAAGAAATGCTTTCCATCAGTACCTGGACAAGTCTAACAGCAGAGCCAAGGCTCACACTGGGATTGGGACCTCTCACTTGAAAAGCGTTTTCAGACCATGCTGGACTTCGAAGACGTTGCAACGGAATTGCAAGGATCGAAATCCTGGATACTGTATTCCTTGGTTTCACACAATACATCATGGAAAATGTAAGTGGAACGTAAAGATGCACTCTAAGCACTCTAAGTAAGGTTCCACTGAAGACTACCTGCGGCATTCCCACAGTGCAGCCTACCAAGGGACCTGGTGAATGACAATGACATGTAATAATTATAGATATCCACAGGAGGGCGGCAGTGAGTCAAACCAACAGCACCCTAGCTGTGAAGGGATATCAAGGTTTAAATCAAGTGTCCACAAACTTTTAGGAAGATGGGTTTCACTCTATTTCTGACCGCCTCTGTGAATCGAGGAATCAAGACCCAGATGAAGAAGGCTCCATGAACAGGAACCCCCAAACACACTTCTCAGGAAATTCTGCCAACACGCATCGCAACACTGAAAGAAAGGGTAACACGGAACAGCAACAGAAAGAACCCATCCCTCAACCTCTAAAAGAAGGCGCCCTCTGAAGCGGACAGAATGAGATTAAATACAAAACTGACCATTCCTGATCCCTGTACAAAACCTACAATAGTCCGTGAAGTCCATGGGTAGTAAAAGAGAGCTCAGAGAACAGAGCCAGGTCAGTGAAAGACAGGTCAAGGCACAGAGAAATTTTACCCCTTGGAATCAAAATGAGAGAATTGCATTGCTTCCATTATTTGCCTAATATGCAAACCAAGACACCACTCTTTATTAAGCAGAAATGTACATGGGAATGCCAGGCAGTCAGTCAAAACTACAAACGATGCAATACCCTGCTCACCACACCTGAAGCCTTTCCTCTCCGCCCCTCAGTCAGTGCACAAGAAAACTTCCTCCTCATCACTGAGACCATGACAACTTCCCTTATCTACCGGCATTCCACTGGAAAATGCAACAGTCCTGTCAGAGGGAACACCTAACGTAAAGGCACGCACAACCTTCCTCAGCCTGGGCCTCCATTTTCAGTCTGTCATTCTCCGCACAAAACCAAGTAGTTTTCTTATGTGCTCTGATATATGCAAAGTTTCCTATTTTGATGAAATTCAACCATCAAATCAGTACGATTTATCACTCTCCCCCTGTAACCATGACCCCACCCTGACTGCATGCTCTGACACTAAACATCTAGCTCATAATCTGGACCCAGACTCACAGCCTGACAGGAGATAATCCCCTGCCTGGGTTGATGAAAAGAATAGAAAACGTAGGGAAATGTAAACACATCCAGAACTATGCCAACATGAAGACAGTGGCCCTAACGTGACGGCACAGCAGTGAACTTCCATGTCTAAATCCTGATTCTTCCTGAGGCCCTGCTGCTGGCCACCAGCAAAAGGAGCAATTTGCCCACACATGCGCATTTAAACCCACTTAAACCACAACACCAGACAATCAAACCTGCAGAAAACTCCTGGAACCGCCTCAACTCTCTGACTTCACACAACACCAAGGTCCTGACTGCCAGACCCCAAGTACCAGGCCTGTGATCTGGACTTTGTTCTGAGGCCAGACCCATGACACCTTCTCACACACATCAGTCCAAGTACCCCGGCCTTGACTGCAGTCACAGCTGGACTTGCGATGGCTGATGCTGAAGACCAGCCCCCACCAGCACTGGACACTTATCCTCCTTCTCTTCAGCTACACCTCAACTGAACAGCAGAAAAAGTGATTAAAGTCAAGGAAGCAGAAGAAAAGCTCACGTTGCATTAAAAGATGTCATCACTTCCTTCTCTGCGGAAGAACCAAGACAGAGCACACATACCAAGGGACAAGGGGTCATGGCACATGGCATCTCATTCCTGTCAATACTGGATGAATGGCTCACACAGAGCAGGAGAACCCCTAAAATAAGCTGTGAGTCTTCTCAATGAGGGCTACGGCCTCACAGAAAGGCAAGCAGAGGCCATTTCACAAACAATAAGCATTCATCTCACATCATTATTAACTGAACACCGGAGTCTTAGAAGTATCCAAAGGAATCTCTCCCTATGGAATTGCACTCCTGTATCACCTTGTGTAGGAATCCCTGTATGAGACACTGAAACCACCACTAAGATACCTCTGGTTCATATTTCTTCAGCAACAGTAGGTCCTATCAAAACCCTTCATTGATTGCACCCAGGCAAAAGGAGGCAGACTTCAAACGGAGAAGTTGCAAGGTGACACTCTCACAATGTCTACTAAGTAGCAGCACTCAAAGTCATTAACTGGCAGTGCTTATCCAAGTCTGGGGGGGGGGGGGACTGCCAGCATGCTGGTATATGTGTTTCTGTCACACCACCTCCAAATTCAGACTGTTGAGGCACAACTCAAAGAAAACATTGTGGACTTCTGCGTGTCAGAGCTTCAAACGGTAATAAGGAGAAAAAAGTTATCCCCCATCTCAAAGAGTTAGGGATCATCAGACATCCCTTTGGACCCCATCAACTCTCTGAAGTAGGCCCACCAGCCGGAGGACACACTGCATTGACATTCTTTCTCAGCAATGTGATCGTGGGGGAAGGGATGGGGAAGACTGAGGAGTACTGTGTATTTCCGCAAAGTTGAGCACAGCAAGGAGGGAGTCACCACTTCATGATGGCCATCAGTCTTCTAAGAGCAACAAGAGACCCCACCCTTGCCTGTCATGCTTTCTAGTGGCAAACTCCACACCCTGGAAATAAAATGAACACTACAGCAGGCAGATGACTAGAACCACACCCCATGCCTTGCACCTCTGGTAAAACAGGATAAACCTACCCCCTCAAAGAGCAGGGGATCCAACCATGTCACCCTTGGATCCCACCGTGAAGGCAGCGCAACAAGTCCTAAACTTCGGGACACGTGAAGCCTTGAACATTCAATCCATTCTTACCAAGCGGTTAGAGTATATCTTTTTTAATGTAGGCACCTCAACCGAGGGGCTCACTATAAGATACCATGAATACTCACTGCCTCACAGTGTGCATTTTGGTTTGTACACCTTCCTCACTCAAAAAACTTCAATAGCCTCTCCAGAACCTGAAGTTTCCCACTCACCCAAAAACAGCAAGGTGATAATAAGGTAAGTCACACCATCTTGGGTCCTCAAAAAAAACAGTCATCCTATAACACAGTCTCACCGGAGAGCTCTAATCAGAGACACCCAGGCAATGCTGCGAAAACCTGGATACGGCTATCTTCCAAAGGAACTTGGAGGATGACTAAAGACACAACGCACTCATCCCATCGGGACCACCACAGATGCCGCCTGAAGTATTCTGCACATGGGAGGCACCCCTTACAGTGACTAAGCACACAGCGACAACAAAGTCTCTGCTGTCACAGCATTCGCCCAGCCACATGCATCTCCTCCAGGTAACTCTGAATGTACAGAGATCGAGACAGACCCTCCAAGCACCTAAATGGGATCAGAAAGCTCTTGAACAGAAAGCAAGAACTGGAAAACTTTTAGGACTTGCACATCATCCTGAATATCTTCTACCCGAGCAAGACTCCCAGACAGACAGCTTGACCTAGGAGCCCTCACCATAATGTGTGGGACTGGGAAATAATATCACTTGTCCTTTCCATAGTCCTACAAGAAAACGTTCCGCCCTTTCCTTAGCTTCTCATGATCACCAAACATGACAGATTCTGGGAGGCTTTCAGAACAAATCCAGGTCGACCCTCACTCCTACCCTTATTCTCCAAAGGGCCGTGACCTCTCCCCCATGCCCTTCCACCTATTCAGAATGACCGCACTCTGACCGGTATAGTCAGTACAGTCAACTGAGATTAATGTGGCTCCAGTCTTCTCTCTTCCCCTCACTGCAGGTCAAACCACTCAACTGCCAGCTTCGTGCATACACACTACCTGCTGCCCGTCCGGTCCATCACAACCTTTTTCCTGACATGTCCCTACTGTCTCCATTATTAACTCACGCCAGAGGACTCCTTCCTTTTCCAACCTATCTCTGGAGCATCTAAGCCACAGCCACTACACAGCTGTCATGATCGATACAAAAGAACGCTGAGACGAGACTGTAAGCAATGCCACTGAATAAATACACCTAAGCCAATGCATCCCTCTCACCGACGCAGGCTTCCATGTGATTCTGACACGTGTCCACGAAAGGGCAACACGGAGCCGTGCTTCAAAATAATTCTCAAGGAAAACTACTCCTCTGGAAAATAAAAGGCCAACACGCACCTCCAAGGATAACAATCCTAAACATCATCTTAGTTCCCACTATCCATAATGTGGGCATCGGAAATACAGCAACGTGGAAATAATCCACAAGGAGCAGAGAATGCACATTGAAACAACGCCACAGACTGCGAGCTGAGTCCAGACAGAAGCAACACTAAAGGAATGAAGATGAAGGCGTTGCACCCCAACACGTCCGGGAGACTATATAATTCTCACTAAAAACACTTCTAAGAGCAGCTAGCATTCCCAAATGACATTTTCTTCCAAAGATCCAGAAACGCTCCTTCCGTTCCAAACATGGGGGCAGGAAGGAAACATGCCGTTAGAGTTCCATAGTTGAGCATTACCTTAATAACACCCCAAGTCTTAGCTGTCTGGATGCACTGTCCAAGGAACACATCATTCTACTGGCACAAGTCAGGCCACTCTCATACAGCCATCTTACTTTTTTAGACAATCTCACGACAAAGACCTCAGCATGGAAAAACAAAACTGCATTGTTGCATTGATGACAGAAGACTTTCCATGGCTCCATCAGCTGGGACCCTTTGCAGCCAGACAGGAATACAACTGCTTCTGATGCCCCAGCCTGGAATGCCATCCTTTTCAGGAGTGGCTCTTCAAATGTAAATGAAGCAGGTCAAACAGGAAATTCCTCACCTTGGGGCTGAGTGATTTGGATGAATATGTAGGATGGCTCTGTACTAACTCTATCCTTTGTCTATTCCAAACGCAGCTGTCGCAGTCAGTGCTGGGACACTGACCAAGTTCTCATGCAGAAAGAACTCCAGAGCAGGAAAATAACGGGAAAGTCTTGCCTGGGTCTTCCGGGCCTTAGTCCCGCCCACTCAATCTCACCCCTTCCCTCCAAGGGGAACCCTCTTATCTGCCTCCAAGCTTAATACCTCTCCAGTAACACCTAACACCATAGCCCTATCCTGGAAGCCACACACCCTGGACCTACCCTTTGACCACCTCCCTGGAATGCACTCCTCAACCCTACGCATCCCCTGACACAAACCAAAAATCTGTATGGGACCGCAGAGGCCTGGTGCCGGACAGCAGATGCCACACCCGGGACACAGACTGCCGTCTGAGACGGGACCCTGAATGTATTCCGATAAATAACAGGGCAGCCCAGGGTCCCTGCCTCAAACTGCGGCCAGAGCTGGACTTGAGATGCCTGATGCCGGACACCAGGCCCCAGACCCCAAGCACTCACACCTGATGTCTCACATCCAGCGGAGGGCTCCGGGTATGGATATCTTTGCTGAAACATCTTTACCTAGGCAGGAAAAAGACAGTTAACAGTAAATGATTCACATAACAATGACAATGAGGGCTGGGATGTCTTACTTTCTCGCACTCCATAGGTGACTATTGAAGTACATCACAGTAGATGCAAAACACAACAGACAGGATTCATTCAGTAAAAAGCATTAATTTTGCTTAGAGAAAGTTCTTCCTGTGGTAAGGTACCAAAGAATTGTAAAACTTAGTATTGGCAACGCCATTTTAAAGAGGAAAAGTCAGGCATTGAAAAAATAAAGGTTATCTGAAGATCTTCCTTTCCCTTTCAATAAGAGACAATATTTACATATCCTACACTGATTTTAACTCTCCTACCTTTCTGGAATCCTGAGAGTAACATACACCTCTAGACAAAAGAATGGGAGGTAGACACTAAAAGATTTCTGAATGTCTTTGATATGTAAAACAACATCACTATTGTGCTACCTTGTAAGTTTTAATATGTGGGAATGTTTTTTATAGATTCTATAGACCAGGGGTCCCCAAACAATGACCCACGGGCTGCATGCGGCCCCCTGAGGCCATTTATCTGGCCCCCACTGCACTTCCAGAAGGGGCACCTGTTTCATTGGTGGTCAGTGAGAGGAGCACAGGATGCTGGAATGCCATCCTTTTCAGGAGTGGCTCTTCAAATGCAAATGCAGCAAGTTAAACAGAGGAAATTCCTCACCTTGGGGCTGAGTGATTTGGATGAATATGTAGGATGGCTCTGTACTAATTCTATCCTTTGTCTATTCCAAATGCAGCTGTCAGGGTCTGTGCTGGAACACTGACCAAGTTCTCATGCAGAAAGAACTCCAGAGCGAGAAAACAACGGGAACGTCTTGCCTGGGTCTTCTGGGCCTCAGTCCCACCCACTCAAACTCACCCCTTCCCGCTCCAAGGGGAACCCTCTTATCTGCCTCCAAGCCTAATACCTCTCCAGTAACACCTAACACCATAGCCCTATCCCGGAAGCCACACACCCTAGACCTACCCTTTGACCACCACCCTGGAATGCACTCCTCAACCCTACGCATCCCCTGACATAAATCAAAAATCTGTATGGGACCGCAGAGGCCTGGTGCATCCTCATCCTGTGCTCCTGGAGTACTGTATGTGGCAGCGCTGCTCACATACAGTACTACTTCCAGTGACGCGGGAGGCACGTGTCACAGCTCCGGAAGAGCGTCATGTCACTTGTTACAGCTAGCAGTGACAAATATGAAACCGGACATTGACCATCTCATTAGCCAAAAGCAGGCCCATAGTTCCCATTGAAATACTGGTCAGTTTGTTGATTTAAATTTACTTGTTCTTTACTTTAAATATTGTATTTGTTCCTGTTTTGTTTTTTTACTTTAAGATAAGATATGTGCAGTGAGCATTGGGATTTGTTAATAGTTTTTTTTTATAGTCCAGCCCTCCAACAATCTGAGGGACAGTGAACTGGCCCCCTGTTTAAAAAGTTTGGGAACCCCTGCTATAGACAAATGTTATAAGCTTGTTAATGACTGATCACACTGGGAAACAAAATTTTTGTTGCATCCAATAAAACACTTGTTCTTACCTAATTTGAGTGTGCTGATCTTAAATCTGACATTAGTTATTTTTTTAAGCTAGTTTTTTTTTAAATTCAAGATTTTAGGTTTTCATGTTATAAAATTTTCAATATTTAGTTTAACATAATGAAGTAGAATATCTTCTTGGGCATCATCTTTGTAAAAATATAATACTTTATAAATGCAGTAAATGCACTAATACACTAAAAAATATGATTGTATCAGAATTTGTCTACAATTTTGAAAGAGAACATATTAAAACACTTCTTTTAATCATAAAATTTGCACAACTTATTTAAATTCTATTCAGGCAAAGTTTGCAGACCTAAAGATGGCAGTGAGTAGGCAGATGCACAGACTCCCAGCTCAAACCACTGAACTGGATTACAAATTAAGTTAGGAACAATCAGTGTGAAAAACCAACTCTGGACTATAAGAACAGCTCTCAAAAACCATAGTGCAAGGAAGAAACCACACTAAGCCTAGTAGGGAGCGCCAAGGAGCAGTGAATCTTCCCTGCTTACAGGAATGGAGGGGGGGTTAGGCTGACAGCCCAGAAGAGTTCTCTCTCCAAGGAAAAGAGCAGAAAATATCGCTCATGGCCACTTGCCTGGGGACCTGCAAATGAGATATGTTGAAAGGGCTGGCTTGTATTCCAAAAGGAAAGGGGAGAGAGACAGACGGTGAGGTGCAGAGGAATGCATGAAATGATCTGAGAAGCTAACTCATCCAGTGCTGGAGGTGGCCATAGCTGGGAGAGGGGTTGATCCTTCCACACAAAACAAGATTAAAGTAGTTCTGGGTCACACATCTCCAGACATCTCTCTAGCTCCAATCAGCACAAGACACAGCTGAAAACAAGAAGTGGGGAGGAGGGGCTGTAACTCAGGTCTCCATGGAGATCTAAGATACACCTCCTCCTACTAAAGCTGAGAAAACACCCCACCTCCAGAGAAAATAACTGGTAGATCAGGCCTTCAGAGTCTGAGGTTACACCCACCGCATTCCTGGATACAGTTTCAAATAAGCCCCCTGTTGAGATCAAGTAAACAAGACTACCAGGTGTTAAGAAAACTGAGAAGAAAACAAACAAATCAAGACTTCAAAGTGGCTCTACTAGAAAAGCCAAATCCCAAACTGGATTACAAATAACAGCTGATGCCAACCCAAGAAGACCTAGAAATGACACAACTGAAAACTGGAGGCAGACAACACCAAGCCTACTCTCAGCCAGCTCTACAAACAATACATCCAAACACACAGACATAATGAGAAGATAGAGAAGTACAATCCAAAGAAAACCACAACAGAAACCTCTAGGAAATGAACTGAGTGATATGAAAATAACCAAACTTTCAGATGCAGAGTTTAAAATAATGATTGTTAGGATTCTTAGGGATCTTAAAACAATAATGGATGGTCACTACGAACACCTAAATAAAAAAACAGCAAGTAAAAAAAGGACACTGAAATATTAAAATAGAATCAATTGGAGATGACAAATACAATATCAGAAATGAAGACCACAATGGAAAGAATTAAAAACAGGATGGATGAAGCTGAGGATCAAATCAGTAAGTTGGAGGACAGGCTGAACGAAGGCATGGAAGCAGAGCAGAAAAAAGAAAAGAGACTCAAAAACTCGGAGGAAATTCTTAGAGAGCTCTGTGACTACATGAAGAGAAATAACATCCGCATCATAGGGGTTCCTGAAGAACAAGAGAAACAAGGAATAGAGACTTTGTTCAAGCATATCATAGCTGAAAACTTCCCTAAATTAATGCAGGAAAAATTCTCACAAGTTTAAGAAGCACAGAGAACTTCATTAAAGGAAAACCCAAAGAAATCTACACCAAAATACATCATAATTAAAATACCAAAGCTAAGTGATAAAGAAAAAATATTAAAAGCTGCTAAAAAAAAAAAAAAGGCTATCACATGCAAAAAAGCCCCTATAAAGATGACAGCTGACTTCTCAACAAAAACACTTGAGGCCAGAAGGGAATGGCAAGAAATATTCAAAGTAATGCAGAACAAGAACCTACGACCAAGACTACTTTATCCAGCAAGGCTATCATTTAAAATTGAAGAAGAAATAAAAAGCTTACCATGAAAAAAAAAAACCTTAAGGAATTCATTATAACCAAACCAATGCTGCAGGAAATGTTAAGGGGCATGGTGTAAACATCAAAGTGGTAAAAGAATATAGCAAAAGAGGAATACAGCTTTAAAGAATAAAATGGTAATAAACAACTACATATTAATAATAACCTTAAATGTAAATGGATTAAATAATCCAATCAAAAGACATAGAGTAGCTGCATGGATAAGAAAACAGAACTCATACATATGGTCTACAAGAAACACATCTTAAAACAAAAGATGCACATAGACTGAAAGTAAAAGGATGGAAAAAATATGTCATGCAGATGGAAATAAAAAAAAAGCTGGGGTAGCAATACTTATATTAGACAAAGTGGACTTTAAAACAAAGGCTATAGTAAGAGATAAAGAAAGCCACTACATAATGATAACAGGAGCAATCCAACAGGAAGTTGTAATCGTTATAAATATCTACATACCCAATATAGGAGCATCTAAATATATAAAGCAAACTTTGATAGATATAAAGGGCGAGATCAACAGCAATACTATAATAGTAAGGAATTTCAATACCACGCTAACATCACTAGATAGATCCTCAAGAAAGAAAATGAACAAAGAAACATCAGACTTAAAGGACACACTAGATAAACTGGATTTAATAGATATCTTCAGAAGCTTTCACCCTAAAGCAGCAGAATATACATTCTTTTCAAGTGCTCATGGTACATTCTCTAGAATAGACCACATGTTAGGGCACAAAAGTGGTCTCAACAAATTTAAGAAGATTGAAATCATATCAAGCACTTTCTCTGATCATAATGGCATGAAACTAGAAATTAACCACAACAAAAACTCAAAAATCCTCAAACACATAAAAACTAAAGAGCAGGTTGTTAAATAACAAATAGATTAACAATAAGATCAAAGAAGAAATAAAAAAGTTCCTCAAAACGAATGATAATAAGCATAAAACAACTCAAAATTTATGGGACACAGCGACAGCAGTACTGAGAGGGAATATGACTACAGTCATATTTTAAGAAGCTCCAAAAAGCTTAAATAAACAACTTAACCATGCATCTAAAAGAACTAAAAAAAGAACAGCAAGTAAAGCCCAGAAGTAGTAGAAGGAAGGAAGTAATAAAGATCAGAGCAGAAATAAATGACATAGAGGCTAAAGAAACAATACAGAGGATCAATGAAACTATGAGCTGGTTCTTTGAAAAGGTAAACAAGATCGATGAATCTTTAACTAGATTCACCAAGAAAAAAAGAGAGAGGACTCAAATAAATAAAATTAGAAATGAGAGTGGAGAAATAACAACTGACACAACAGAAATACAAAATATTGTAAGAAAATATATACTATGAAGAACTGTATGCCAAAAAACTAGACAACCTAGATGAAATGGACAAATTCCTTGAAACATACAATCTTTCAAAAATTAGTCTGGAAGAATCAGAAAACCTAAACAGACCGATTACACCAAATGAGATCGAAACAGTTATCAAAAAACTTCCAACAAAGAAAAGTCCTGGGTCTGATGGCTTCACAAGTGAATTCTACCAAGTATTCAAAGAAGAAATAACTCCTATTTTTGTCAACTTATTTCAAAAAAATTCAAGAGGAAGGAACTCTTCCAAACTCCTTTCATGAGGCAAGCATAATTCTGATTCCAAAACCAGGCAAAGACAACACAAAGAAAGAAAATTATAGGCCAATATCCCTGATGAATACAAATGCTAAAATCCTCAACAAAATATTAGCAAAGAGGATCTAACAAAATATAGAAAAAATCATACACCATGATCAAGTGGGATTTATTCTGGGGAGGCAAGGAGGGTACAATATTTGCAAATCAATCAATGTGATCTATCACATAAACAAAAGGAAGGAGAAAAACCACATGATAATTTCAATAGCTGCAGAAAAATTATTTGATAAAATACAGCACCCATGCATGATCAAAACTCACAGCAAAGTGAGAATAGAGGGAACATACCTCAACATGATAAAAGCCATCTTTGACAAACACACAGCCAACATCATACTCAATGGGCAAAAATTAAAAGCAATTCCCTTAAGATCAGGAACAAGGCAGGGGTGCCCCCTTTCACCACTCTTATTCAACATGGTCCTGGAAGTCCTAGCCACAGCAATCAGACAAGAAGACGAAATAAAAGGCATTCAAGTTGGAAAAGAAGTAAAACTATCATTATTTGCAGATGATATGATATTGTATAAAGAAAACCCTGAAGTCTCAGTCAAAAATCAACTGGACCTGATAAATGAATTCAGCAAAGTAGCAGGATATAAAATTAATACTCAGAAATCAGAGGCATTTTTATACACCAACAATGAACTGTCAGAAAAAGAAATTAAGGAAACAATCCCCTTCACTATTACAACCAAAAAAATAAAGTACCTAGGAGTAAATTTAACCAAGGAGACAAGACTTGTACTCGGAAAATTATAGAACATTAATAAAAGAAATCAAGGAAGATACAAACAAGTGGAAGCATATACTGTGCTCATGGTTAGGAAGAATAAATATCATTAAAATGTCTCTATTACCCAAAGCAATTTATAAATTCAATGCAATAACAATTAAAATACCAATGACATAAGACATAATTCACAGATATAGAATATATGTTCCAAAAATTTCTATGGAACCAAAAAAAAAAACACACGAATAGCCTCAGCAATCTTGATAAGGAAAAATAAAGCGGGAGGTATCACACTTCCCAATATCAAGTTATATTACAAGGCCACTGTACTCAAAACAGCCTGGTACTGGCATAAGAACAGGCATGTAGATCAATGGAACAGAACTGAGAACCCAGAAATTAACCCACAGCTTTATGGACAACTGATATTTGACAAAGGAGGTAAGAGCATACAATGGAGAAAAGACAGCCTCTTTAATAAATGGTATTGGAAAAATTGGACATCTACCTGAAAAAAATTAAAGTAGACCAGTGGTCCCCAACCATTTTTGGGCCACGGACCGGTTTAATGTCAGAAAATATTTTCACGAACCCACCTTTAAGTTGGGATGAATAAATGTATCACATGACCAAGACAAGCGTCAAGGGTCTTAGATGGATGTAACAGAGGGAATCTGGTCATTTTTAAAAAATAAAACATCGTTCAGACTTAAATATAAATAAAACGGAAATAATGTAAGTTATTTATTCTTTCTCTGCGGACTGGTACCAAATGGCCCACGGACCAGTACCGCTCTGTGGCCCGAAGGTTGTGGACCACTGAACTAGACCACCAACTTAAACATTCACAAAAAATAAACTCAAAATGGATAAAAGACTTAAATGTAAGCTGTAAAACCATAAGCATCTTAGAAGAAAACATAGGCAGTAAGCTCTCTGACATCTCTCGCAGCAATGTATTTGCTGATTTATCTCCACAGGCAAGTAAAATAAAAGACAGAATAAACAAATGGGGCTATATCAAACTAAAAAGATTTTGCACAGCTGAAGACAAAAACAGAATAAAAAGACAAACTACACAATGGGAGAACATATTTGACAATACGTCTGATAAGGGGTTAATAACCAAAATTTATAAAGAAATTATAAAACTCAACACCAGGAAGACAAACAGTCCAATCAAAAAATGGGCAAAAGTAATGAATAAACACTTCTCCAAAGAGGACATACAGATGGCCAATAGGCATATGAAAAAATGCTCAACATCACTAATCATTAGAAAAATGGAAATTAAAACCACAATGAGATATCACCTCATACCAGTCAGAATGGCGCTCATCAACAAAACAACACAGAATAGCCCTGCCCAGTTGGCTCAGTGGTAGAGCGTCGGCCTGGTGTGCAGGAGTCTCAGGTTCGATTCCTGGCCAGGGCACACAGGAGAAACGCCCATCTGCTTCTCTACACCTCCCCCTCTTCTTCCTCTCTGTCTCTCTCTTCCCCTCCCGCAGCCAAGGCTCCATTGGAGCAAAGTTGGCCCAGGTGCTGGGACTGGCTCTATGGCCTCTGCCTCCGGCGCTAGAATGGCTCTGGTTGCAACAGAGCAATGCCTCAGATGGGCAGAGCATCGCCCCCTGGTGGGCATGCCGGGTCGATCCCGGTCAGGCGCATGCGGGAGTCTGACTGCCTCCCTGTTTCCAACTTCAGAAAAATACAAAAATAAAATAAAATAAAATCTTTAAAAAAACAAACAAATAAACACAGAATAAGTGCTGACGAGGATGTGGAGAAAAGGGAACCCTCCTGCACTGCTGGTGGGAATGCAGACTGGTGCAGCCACTGTGGAAAATAGTATGGAGATTCCTCAAAAAATTAAAAATCGAACTGCCTTTTGACCTAGCTATCCCACTTTTCGGAATATACCTTAAGAACACCATAGCACTGTTCCAAAAGGAGAAATGTACTCTCATGTATATGGCAGCATTGTTCACAATAGCGAAGATCTGGAAACAACCCAAGTGTCCGTCAGTGGACGAGTGGATTAAAAAGCTTTGGTACGTATATACTATGGAATACTACTCAGCTATGAGAAATGATGACGTCAGATCATTTACAATAACATGGATGGATCTTGATAGTATTATACTGAGTGAAATAAGTAAATCAGAAAAAACTAAAAACTATATGATTACGTACATAGATAGGACATAAAAATGAGACTCAGAGACATGGACAAGAGTGTGATGGTTACAGGGTAGGGGGGAAGGAAGGAGAGGGAGGGGGTGGGGGAAGGGGCACAAAGAAAACCAGAAGACAATTTGACTTGTGTAAGGGGTATGCAACATAGTCAAATGTCAAAATAATCTGGAGATGTTTTCTCTGAACATATGTACCCTGATTTATCAATGTCACCCCATTAAAATTAATAAATAAAAAAGTAAAAACAATTAAAATATATAATTCTCCTAATATAAAAGTTCAAAATAAAACAATTTGAGTCACTGACCATAAACATCTATTTTGGCATAACTAATTTAAAGACAGGTTTAATTAGAGCTGTGATTTCCAACTTCATAAGTAATATGAAAGAAATGAATCCATCTTAAAGCAGCTGGAAATAGCCAAAGGCTACTGCTAACAGGAAGCAATCTATGCTACTAAGTAACTTTGGCTTTCACACCAAGACTTGATATGGACATCCCCACCTACAGCTTAGCCTGACATCTACCATGCTGAGACTAAGCTGGTGTGAGAAAGGTTACTGCCACCCATCACTGTGAAAATTAATAGGTTTATAATACCTGAAGAAATAAAGGTATGGTACAGCAACCTTGCAGCAAATATAATTTGCTACCAAAAAAAGCATAGGCAAAATCCATTCATAACATTCTCTTCAGTTAATTCGTTATTTAAATGCCAAAGACAGCAGCAGGCACACATCCTCAGCCAATTAAGTCACCGTTATAAAAGCAGCATAAACATTTCCAGCTCAATCACCTAAGAATAATAGAATAAGACAGGAACATGTTACCTAAGCACCTCAGCAATAAAACTTGCAACAGCTTTAAAAGCAACATGATTACATGCAAAACTGGGCCCTGCAAATATTTTTGAGTGTCTTGTAGAATAATTTATATATTCCAAGTTTTCTCTAATTTTCTTTTTTTACATGAGAAAACAAAGGATGCAATCTGATTAGCACTTGTAAGCATTCAATAGCTAAATAAATGTACTCCAACATCAATTTACAAAAATAATGTCAGAGCCCTCTCAGGATTCCACAGCTTGAGATGAGGAGAAGAAATAATTGGCATTTGGTTTTAATTTGCATTTCTCTAATGATTAGTGATGTTGAGCATTTTGTCATATGCCTATTGGCCATCTGTATGTCCTCTTTGGAGAAGTGTCTATTCAGTTCTTTCGCCCATTTTTTGATTGGGTTGTTTGTCTTCCTGGTGTTGAGTTTTACAAGTTCATTCCTCTTTATAATTGAAAATCAAAGTATAGCTTGTCTTATTTCCCAGAAGTATTTATTTAAAGCCCTCTGAATACAAGTCTATGTCATTCATCCATGTTCTTTCCCTTTTTTAAAAATCGTACTGTGTTCATCACCCAAAGTCAAGTCTCCTTCCATCACCATTTATCCTCACTTGACCCTATTCTACCTCCCCCATCCCCCTTCCCCTCTGGTAATCAGCATACTGTTGTCTGTGTCTATAAGAGTTTTGTTTTGGTTTTTGGCTTTATCCCTTCATCTTTTTCTTAACCCTTTGAGTAGTGAATTTTTTTCTTGCTCGCTGACCCCCAGGAGTGAGTTTTTTATCAAAAAGTAAAATTAGTTCCAGTTCCAGTTTTATTAACTTAAAATCATGTTTGTCTGATAACCAATTTATAGAAACAAGAACATATATTTCCCTTTTTTTTTAATGTTGCCTTACAGATTTTAAAAATAAATTGATCATACTCTGAATGGTCAGGAAGTACGAGGATGTATATGAACGTTCATAATACTCAAAGGGTTAAATCTTCTTGCTAATGATGACTAAACTTATTGCTAGAACACTAAAATTAATTTATTGCAAATTTTCAATAATCAGCAAAAGTTGTCAAAATTACCTATTTTATCTCAATAAAAACAAAAATTAGTATTTCCTTCACTATGGAAGAAAATGCTACTTTCCTATCCAACATACACTCTTTTTCTTCCTTCCTCAATAATGGAACTTCACTCTTTTGGGGCTGCAAATACACCTAGTTTCATTTCCCTAACAGCTGGGTGTGGTCACTGTAAGGCCAATGCTGGCTAATGAGATGCAGTGGAAATGTTGTATGGGGCCTTCTGGGAAGGCTGCTTCTATGTGACTGGCTCAACAGAAAGGTGAAGTCTTTTGGCCCTTTCCCCCTCTGCTTTGCTGCTACCTGGAAATATTAACACAATGACTAAGCTCCTGAAGTTACAGGGGTCTAAACACCACCTTGAAGATGGTCCTTAGAAGATAAAAAATATTTAGCTTTTAAAATATCAGCACATAAACAAAGACACAGAATATCTGGGATATTAAATTTCCATGGTAGAGGTCTAAAGACTCCTTCAGACTCTGCTTTTCCAGTCTAAAAAGTGAAAAGCTCACAAATGCATAATGGCCAAAAATTGGAGGCAAATAAGCTGTCCCTTGATAGGTACATGTATAAACAAATTGCGGTATATCCATAAAGGGGAGCATTATTCTACAATAAAAAGAAATGATTGAGCCATAAAAAGACATAACAGAACCTTAAATGTCCACTGCCAAGTGAAAGGAGCCAGTCTGAAAAGGCTATATACTGTGTGGTGCTAACCACATAACAGTCTGGAAAAGGTAAAACTACAGAGACAGTAAAAAGATCAATAACTGCCAGGGATTCATGGGAAGAGGGGAGGGAAAGAGGGATGAAGAGGTGGAACACAGGACACTTTGGGGGGCAGTGAAGCTATTCTATATGAATATAATGATGGACAGATGATATCATGTCAAAACCCATAGAACTGTATAACACCAAGACTGAAACCTAATGTAAACTAGGGATTTTAGTTAACAATATTATACAATATTGGCTCATTAATTATAACAAATGTACCACACTAATGACAGAAGAAATTGTGCATGTGTTTGAGGGACTAGGATATGGCCCTGGTCGGAAAACTGCATTTTGCCAGCCGCATGCTGCTCCTTGGCCCCTTGAATGTGGCTTGTCCACAAAATACCACGTGCAGGTGCTACCTTGATAAGAAATGTACCTACCTATATAGTTTAAGTTTAAAAAATTTGGCTCTCTAAAGAAATTTCAATTGTTGTACTGTTGATATTTGGTTCTGCTGACTAATGAGTTTGCTGACCACTGGGATATGGGAATTCTCTGTACTTTCTGCATAATTTTCCTATAAACCTAAAACTGCTCTAAAAAATAAAATGTATTTTTTAAAAGACGGGGGGTGAGGAGGTAAGACAATGAAGAAATGGTTGAGAAGCACTGATCTAGTCTGAAAAGAGAGGCTCCAGCTATTTAGGTTTTAAACTTTAATCAGCTTTCTGAGGTTTCAGAATAATGAAGAACTGGGTTCAAATCCTGACATTTACTAAGAACATAACAAGCTCTTTAACCGCTTTCAGCATTGTAAAATGGGAGTACAAAAATACTAACTTTACATAAGAAATATGTAAACAGAAGGATGTTGTATAAAATATAAGTGCACACGTAAAATGCTCAGGCTTTGATACAGAGAAGCTCAGGAAAAGATAGCCTTCTACTTTCTTAACACAAAACAGAAAAATTGGGGGGAGGGCAATAGGAGCCAAATATACAGTGACAGAAGATGGTTTGACTTCAGGTGATGGGCACACAGTGCAACATACAGATCTTGTATCACAAAGATGTACACCTAAACCTATATGGTCCTAGTAACCAATATCACCCATTAAATCTAATTTTTAAAAAACAGCAAAATTTGGCCCTGGCTGGTTGGCTCAAGCAGTAGAGCATCGGCCTGATGTGTGGAAGTCCTGGGATTGGTTCCCGTTGAGGGCACACAGAAAAAGTGACTATCTGCTTCTCTCTTTCTGTCCCCCCCCCTTCCTCTCACACAGTTATGGCTGGAATGAACAAGTTGGCCCTGGGTGCTGAGGATGGCTCCATGGCCTCACCTCATGTGCTACAACAGCTTGGTTGCCGAGCAACGGAGCCACGGCCACAGATGAGGAGAACATCAACCCCAGACGGGTTGCCAGGTGGATCCGGGTTGGGGTGCATGCAGGAATCTGTCTCTCTGCCTCCCTGCCTCTCACTTGATTAAAAAAAATCAGCAAAATTTGATTGCAAAATGCAGCAAACTTCCCTGCACTTATCCCCCATCACAGGCAATTTTTATACTTGGTAAAAACAAGAACATTTTGCCTACAACCTTATACCAAATTCTTCACAATGAAGACTGGAATAGTAGGAGTTACTTTTATAAATTCAAAAGCCCTGCCTGACCTGTGGGGGTGCACTGAATAGGCACTGAGGTCACGGGTTCGAAACTCTGCCCAGTCAAGGCACATATGACACCAGCTTAAGTGAAGCAACTATGAGTTGATACTTCTCTCTCCCCCCATCTCCTCTCTCTTTCTGTAAAATCAACAAATTAAATCTTTTTTAAAAATTTAAAAGCCCTTATCATCACTCTGGATTTCTATTTTTAAGTAAGAAGCAGTATGTAGATCAGGAGAGGCTGACAGAGGTAGTCAGATAATGACTAATTATAATACTAATTAGAACAAAAATTTAAGTGCTCAGTTTTTCACAGATATGGTCTTCTAAGAGAAAAACTTCTGTTAAAGAGAAATTTCTTTCTCAGAAAGAGAAAGAAATCTAAATAGGAAATTTGAACCCATAATGACTTACAATCTTCTAAAAAGTCAGTATTCACTAGCTGTTTTCTTAAAATCTACTCCCTAAATAACATAGAAAAAAAATAGCAGAAACTTACAATGCTTATATTAAATATAAATTGCAAAGTATTCTGTAATTGCCACTTTTATTACCCTCATTTACCTCTTGTCCCTGGTAATCTTCTCTCCTTTTTGTTTACTATATATTTATAACATTAAGAAATATAGTTTTCTTTTTCAAAATGTCCAAATAAAAATGCTTTCTGTTCCACAAAGAAAATGTATTATCTTAAGATTACAAATAAATCATCCAACCACTTTTGTAATATTTCAAATAGATATTAGAAATAATTAATAATTATATAGCATTTATTAAGTGGCAGGTATTAAGTACAGTACTTTTAATTTGATCCTCAAAAGAATCTTTTAAGGTAAGTGCTATCATCAAATCTATGAGGGTGCTGTAATCTTAGAAGATATCAACAAAAAAATTTATATAACTTCATCTCCATTGTCATTGTAAGATATAGAAATCATAAAAAATACATCCTGATTACAGAGCACTCAGTTTTCAGGTCAGAATCTAGGAAAATAGAGCATTTTCATTCCATTTCAGAAATGAAGAAACGAATAAAATGGTTGTTACTTTTTCAAAGTCTCACAGATATAACCTTATCACAACTTCCATTCTGAAAAGAGACCATCGCAATAATGTCTTTGGTGCATTGCAGAGAGAACACACATGATAAAATCAGTTCTAATTCTTGACACTTTTCTGAAAAAGTATTTTGTAAATAACTTTTACATTTGTGATATACTCATAGGGAGCATAAAAGAACCATCATTATGACATCAATATACAATAGTATATCATGTTATTCACCTGATAATCTCAGGGAACTTCAGGAAAATTAGCTCATGACTTTAAAATGCTCAACAATTAGCCTGACTGGTGGTGGTGCAGTGGACAGAGCGACAACCTGTGATGCTGAGGTCTCAGATTCAAAACCCTGAGGTTGCCAGTTTAAGCGAGGGTTCATCTGACTTGAGCACAAGCTCACCAGCTTACACATAAGATTGCTGACTTGAGCATGAAATCATCAACATGACCCCTTCCAGGGTCGCTGGCTTGAGATCAAAGGTAGCTGGCTTGAAGCCCAAGGTCACTGGCTTGAGCATGGGGTCACTGACTTGAGCATGAGATCATCAACATGATCCCAATGGTTGCTGGCTTGAGACCAAAAGACACTGGCTTGAAGCCCAAGGTCACTAGCTTGAGCAAGGGTTTACTGGCTCAGCTGCAGCCCCCCAGTTAAGACACATTATGAGAAGCAATCAATGAACAACTAAAATACTGCAACGACAAGTTGATGCTTCTCTCTCCCTTTCTGTTTTTCTCTCAAAGAAAAAGTCATCAATTATTAGTCTCCTCTTTTTATAGAGGTCACCAAAAAATCTTCAGATTCTAAACAGATTCCTAGCTTTGCAGTCCATCACCATTTTTCTTTTCCTACAATCATTGAATACTTAACCTACAGCCCTGGACAGTTGGCTCAGTGGTAGAGCCCGGCCTGCAGGAGTCCCAGGTTCGATTTCCAGCCAGGGCACACAGGAGAAGCGCCCATCTGCTTCTCCACCTCTCCCGTACTCCTTCCTCTCTGTCTCTCTCTTCCCCTCCCGCAGCCAAGGCTCCACTGGAGCAAAGTTTGCCTGGGTGCTGAGGATGGCTCTGTGGCCTCCGCCTCAGGCGCTAGAATGGCTCTGATTGCGGCAGGGCGACGCCCCAAGATGGGCAGAGCATCACCCCCTGGTGGGCAGAGCGTCGCCCCCTGCTGGGCATGCCAGGTGGATCCCAGTCAGGCGCATGCGGGAGTCTGTCTGCCTCCTCATTTCCAGCTTCAGAAAAATACAAAAAAAAATTAAAAAAAAATACTTAACCTACATATCTAAAAATATTTAACCTTAATTTTTTGAGAGCAAGAAAAACATCCACTTGTTGTTCTACTTATTTGTGCCATCATTGGTTGATTCTTGCATGTGCCCTGACCCACAACCTCAGCATGTCTTGATGATGCTCTAACCAATTGAGCTTTCTGTCCAGGGCCAGCCTTAATTTAAACATTCTCATTCAAGTGGAATATTTGTTGAAAACATAAGAGTAACAGAAAATTTAGATTAACCGGCTTCAGGAGCTAATATGTAAATCTCCACTCAACTCAATCTTGCCAATGACTTTATTCTCTAGGACTAGACTTGGGAACTCATTTAAAGACATAACAAGTAGATAAAAATGCATGATACTAGCTGGTTTTGGTCAAACAAATAATTTTTAAAGAAATCTTCAGGTTAATCAGCTCATTAAATGAGATGAAAGTGTATTGTAATGTAGAGAGTCAGCTGGGAAGAAAGCAAGTTAACATTAAGTGTCCTAAAATAACAAGCTCAAAGTAGTGGAAATTTTTTGCTTATCTAAATATTTAAACAAATAAATTACATATATATTATAATTTTCAACAATGTACCTGGACTACTTCTATAATAATAAAATGTTAATTTTTTTAAAGGATGGGGACAGAAGGAAACAGAAGGTGGTAAAGAAGAAGAAAGAAAAGAGAAAAAATAGGAAGGAAATGGAAAAGAAAGAAAGAAAGGGAAGGGAAAAGAAGAAAGGACAGATATAGCCTCAGAATTAGAGAGACCTGGGTTCAAATCTCATTGCACTATTTAAGATATATGTAACCATGGGTAAGTTAGTCTCAGTTTCTAGAGAATATCACCTGTGTTATAAAAACTAAGTGAGAAAATTAAGTACTTAATATACGCTAGCTACCACACTAGGAGTAATTAAATCTTAGTCATCTTCTTCCTTCTCCAAGCTAACAGAAGACAGAAAAACACACCTAGTCCTTCTCCTGGGTGCTTCCGGAAAGTGCAGAGTTGGAGGGAAGTGAGTACATCTCTGTTTCCACAATGTCCTTGGTAAACCAGAAGAAAAGAAATGGTGAAGAGAAACAGTACCCGATCTAGACACATTATATATTTTTACTTTGTTAAAAAAGTATTTGGTCTGCTTCATCAAATCATTCACATCAAAGCCATAAAATTTTGGTTACATATAAATCATTTCACAAAACCCTTAACTCTGCTGTTGACTATTTAGAATGAAATATTTGACTATTTGAAAGTGTCAGTATCTAAAGTTGACTCTCTTCTTAAAGGTGCTGACAAGATTTTTCATTCTGTGAAATAAAACTCCCAAACTTTCAAAAAGTCATTTAAGAGTTAACAGGTTAATAAACAAATCCCCAATATTATCTTATACCATGTATCCCAGATGATAGAGGCATAACAATCAAATGTTTTTAGCACAAAGAGAAAAGGCAATGGGAGTATATGTGCCTTAGAAGGGTTTCAGAAAATATGCTTAGCCAACAGTAAAAACTGTGCAATGTTCCACAGAAAAACAAGAGAGGGAGATAGAAGAACTTACTGCAAATGCTCAATCACTAACCTTCCTTAAAAGTGCAGTAACTGGAAAAAAAAGATGGTAGAGAAAAAGTAACTTCTGGGAGCAGAAACAAACAGAACAGATGAGGGAGAGGTTATATCTCAGTCCCTGCAGTTATTTTCAAGTTCTTACTGAGACAGGATCATAGATCTACATGAATCTCTTCTACAAAAGTTTATTCATTGGACTTTGAATAAAACTAACGAAAAGTATCTTGAAACCAAGATATACACATAAGAACTTTAGATTGTGAATAAAAGAAAAATAAATACCTTTTTGAGAATTAACTGCAGCCTACTGTCTCATAATTTGGGAAATCAAAGAGTTACAGCCCTTGTGGATTTCAATTCTCCAATGATTGCCACTATATTCAGAATTAAATGCAAATAAATGCTTGCCATGAACCTCAAGAGGCCTTAAGATCTGGCTCCAACCTACCTCTCCAAACTTACACCCACTATGTGTAGGGAACAAAACCTTGGATCTGTTCTTACAATTGTCAAGCTTGCCTTCACCTATTTATTGCTTTGCACGTGTTATTCCCACTGCCAGGCTAGAGCTCGGCCTGTAGGACTCAGTTTAAATAAGTCTCCTCCAGAAAATCTTTGCTGCTATTCTCTTCATTCCGGAAGTGAAATGAGTAAAATGAAGGTAACTAAGATTTACTGAGTATCTAAAAGGCAACCCGTCACATGATTTCCATTTAATCTTCACAATAAACTCTGAAATAGCGGAGGAAATAGATTATAGAGGAGGAAATAGACTCAGAGATTCAATAGCTGGTCCAAGGTCAGACTGGTAATATATAACAAAGTAAAGACTCAAGCCCAAATTCATCTCATCCCAAACCTACCCTCTTTCACACTAACTATATTGTCTCTCCGTTTAAACAGAAATGACCTTACTAGGAGGAAATGCTTAATTAAATTCAATGCTACAAAAAGGACAGTAGTTTACATAAAGATCTATAAACTGAGAGTCTAGATAATTAACTCTTTATTCAGAAAGCTCATTTGGTATCTGTACTTTTTTTACATTAGCAATTAGCTAACTAGGATAATTAAAGGAGCAATGGCTATTTCTTCTGAGAGTCAAAGAGTTCATAAGGTATATTTTAAATGCTGCTATTTCTCTTCTATATTTTATACATTTGGCATAATAGGTAGATCAAGTAGTTAAATTACAGAATTTCTGAGTTTACCCTAAGGAGTTCAACTAACAGATATTCAGGAATGGCATAGTTTTGTTTTGTTTTTTAATAAAGAGACAAGTATTTAATGTTCTCCAATTAAGGTTAATAAATTGGAACAATACGGAGGCAATGTTAATTTGAAAAAGCAATTCACAAGTACTCTGGGAATATATCATATGTTTTTATATATACCTAGCTTTCCCAACTAGGACTGTAATATTCTAGAGAGCAGTCTTTATTCTATACAAATCCGTAAGATCTTGCAATGGAAGGACTCAAATTCTTCAGCATTCCTCCCATTAAAAAGTGAAGGCTAAAGTTCAGCATAAGGAATACAGTCAATAATACTGTAATAACGATGTACGGTGCCAAGTGGATCCTGAACATACTGGGGAAATCACTCTGTCAATTACATAACTGTCTAACCTCTATGCTGTATACCTGAAACTAACAGTATAGAATAACACTGAGTGCCAACTGTATGAATGTTACAAAAAACTAGCATAGTAAAACGGCAGCTATTAAACAGATGATGTACTTTACATGTGCTGACATATTAAGTTGTCCTAAATATTTATAATAAAAAGCAGGTCACGGCCCTGGCCGGTTGGCTCAGCGGTGAAGCATCGGCCTGGCGTGCGGGGGAACCCGGTTCCATTCCGGCCAGGGCACATGGGAGAGGCGCCCATTTGCTTCTCTACCCCTCCCTCCTTCCTCTCTGTCTCTCTCTTTCCCTCCCGCAGCCAGGGCTCCATTGGAGCGGGGATGGCCCGGGCGCTGGGGATGGCTCCTTGGCCTCTGCCCCAGGCGCTGGAGTGGCTCTGGTCTCGGCGGAGCGACGCCCCAGAGGGGCAGAGCATCGCCCCCTGGTGGGCAGAGCGTAGCCCCTGGTGGGCGTGCCGGGTGGGTCCCGGTCGGGCGCGTGCGGGTGTCTGTCTGACTGTCTCTCCCCGTTTCCAGCTTCAGAGGAATACAAAGGAAAAAAAAAGAGGAAAAAAAAAAAAAAAGCAGGTCATAATCCCACTTATAGGAAAAAAAGCAAGTCACAATCCCATTTATAGGAAAACAAGCAAAACATACATATATGTGCATTTATATATGGATTTTTAAAGTAGTTTTAAAATAACAAATTGCTAATGAGGTTATTGGTTATTATTATTATTATTATTTTTGTATTTTTCTGAAGTTTGAAACGGGAAGCCAATCAGACAGACTCCCACATGCGCCAGACCAAAATCCACCCGGCATGCCCACCAGGGGGCGATGCTCTGCCCATCTGGGGCGTCACTCTGTTGCATCCAGAGCCATCCTAGCGCCTGAGGCAGAGGCCACAGAGCCATCCTCAGCGCCCGGGCCAACTTTGCTCCAATGGAGCCTTGGCTGCAGGAGGGGAAGAGAGAGACAGAGAGGAAGAAGAGGGGGAGTGGTGGAGAAGCAGATGGGCGCTTCTCCTGTGTGCCCTGGCCAGGAATTGAACCCGGGACCCCTGCATGCCAGGCTGACGCTTTACCACTGAGCCAACCGGCCAGGGCTTATTGGTTATTTATATGGAGAGATGGGGAAGGTGAAGAGGGACTTCAGTTTGTGAAATGATGGTACCCTTAAGGGCTATTGATAAATGTAAGGCTATTAGCCTTTATCCTAAGTGGATACAGATTGTTTTCATGACTCCGCAACTGGTATGCTCTGATGGTTCATTTTCAAACAATTGTCTAGGTGAGGGTTTGGGAATAGTTAAATTCTCCTGGAGGGCTGAGTGCCTGGGCTCGGACCCCAATTGGTTAGGCAAAAAACACTTTTCCCCCTCATTATTTCTAAATTCATATGATGGCTCAGAGTATCAGGAAACTAACTACTGAATAAGTGGTCTGTAAGTAGTTTTAGCCTTCATGTATATGCATTATTCATTTATTACTTTTACTTAAGAATAATTTAGTCTTATTATTAAGGCAAATCTTAGATTAGCTGTCACCTTATTGTCACCATTCTATTCAGCATGGGTGTATTAAAACTTCAAATTCCAATTCAATCCCTCTTTGCCAAATTCTGCATGTATATTTGATCTCTGTTTCAACAGGAAAATGAGGATGGGAGAGGAAAAATGCTTTCTTCATTCATAAAGTTTTAAAAAGTAAGTATCTATGTCTATGGAATAAAGAAATTTAATAAAAGGCAGGAAAGTTGATATTTTGAAAATCCAGTCACAACTGGGTTAGAATATTAATCCAACATTTGCTTGTGAGCTTTAAAAATGAAAAAGTTTGTAAAACTTTGAAGGGCACAGTAATAAATATCCACAAACAACAAGGCACTAAGATATAATAAGACGAAATCTTGCTCCTCAAGATTAATCCAAAATAAACCGTCATTTAAGTATCTTACTAATGAATGTCTACTTATATATCTCAAAATACCAGTTCTACTTAAAAGGTCATCTCAACTTTAAAAAAATAGTATTGAAATAAGTAAACAAAGAATATATTCACTTGGCTGAATTAAAAAAAAAGATCATTTTCCCATAGAAAAGCCTATTTCTATTTTATATTGGTTACCATTCTATCTACAATAATTACCAACTTACGCAAGTAATTCTCTTCAAGTTTAAAAACAATACATTTTAATAATATGATTAAACTATATTTTTTGCTCAATAAACAAAGGAAGTGGATGAATTAAAATATGGGTTACTCAGAGTTATATCAAAATGGTCCAAACTAGGCTTGCAACTCATGGTCAGCGAACCTGGCCACTCACAGCCTTTCCAGAAGCATCCCTTTGAACTGGACACTGATTCTCAGTGTAGAAAGTATTTTAAACTGGGATATTTCTTCCAGGGTATTTCTTAAGCACTTAAATGGTTATTTGAAAGATGACTTAAGCAAAGTACAGGCCAGATTCAGTATTGGAACTCATAATTCTTTAAATTCTCTGATAATTTGCTCTGTAACTTTATGAGTCTCATCATTCTCCACTTAAGTTCCAGTTCTAGAAAATTAAAAAATATATATATCATAGCCCATCTCTAAAAAAAAAAATCTCACCAGCATCTTTATTAGAATTGTGATAGGTTTTGGCTAGTGACTTGATAAAAGGGCATTCTACAAAGATTTGCACTTTATAGTTCAAAAGAATTTGAATTTAATGTATTATTTAATTATATATTTTGGAAGTATCCTGCAAGGAAAAATAGAATTCCCTAAAACCTAATAAACCTGATCCTGAAAGTAGTAGATGTTAATCGCAGTCAATCCATGAAGTTGATAACGCTCTCCTTAAACCTCAGTATTATAAAGAAAATCTTTACAAGTGAAATGTTCCATTCCTTAGTAACTCTCTAACTCTAAGAAAGAAGCAGAGTAGAACAGTCTCTTAGAGAAGAGAAACACTTATTGGTATTTTGAGGGGTGAGGTATATGCAGTGTCCACGGAGTTGGGCTTCTCTGATGTACTGGTCCCTGAGATACTCCGTCTGTGAGTGGATCTTTCTGCTGGCACCTCTGGAGAAGAAGAAAGGAACATCATTAAGAACCCCAAATTTAACATATTTCACTAAATTATAAAATTATTGGTTTCTTTTTCCCCAAGAAACAATTATTTTGCTTTAGAGGTGCATTACACATAACTTCTCTCTTTATTTCTGCGGTGTTCAAAATATCAAGACACTAGGAGATTCTTCCCAGTTAAGAATCTGCTTTAGTGTGACAGTTTATGTCTTATCCGTGCACATATAAAAAGTAATTTCCTCTGAGTTATGATTTTTTATCTGTAAGTCACTTAACATTTGCCTCTCACAGTATATGAATCTACTTTTCTATTTGTCAGCAGCATGGGAGTTATCAGAAATTTTTGATATTCTCGTGAATAAAATATAGCCTAGTTTGCTCATGATCTGATGGTGTTTGCACAAAGGTCAAAGTTCAGTTCTGTGCACATCAGATGATTCACCAGACTGCAACCAAAGGGCCATGCGAAGCCTGACAGCTGAGGCCAGGAGAAAATCACATATATGCTTATGCAGATATAAAAATAGATCAGCTTCTCCTTGTCCCGGCTATATGACATTACCAAGCTCTTACTGTGTAATCCTAAAGCTGTTCAAACTACTAAACAAGCTTCAGATTTTGCACATAATATGATAATCTCATTTAATTCTATACTTTACAATAAGGTTACATTTAATCTTCTTCATGGTGATATATATATATATATGCACATATATGCACGTACACACGCACACACAGATGATAGATGTATACATATTATACCTTTATCACAACTGCTTCCCATCTCCACTTCAACTGACAGACAGATAAGAATCCAGCTTCTCAGATAACATTAGATAACCTCAACATGGACAAGGAAAAAAAAACACATCCTAAAAAAGTATTCTGTGTTATCTTCCAGATCTTCAAAAACAAGGAGTAAATCCTGACTCTGGAGACTGACACTTTGATTCCTGCTGTTCTTGCTTTAAAGGACAGATGTGGCTAAAACTTCCATTTCTGGCCTCCCAGCCAGCCCCTGGGATCCCTGCTACTTCCACTTGAGAGAAAGCCTTTTTTTTTCTCTCGCTCCCTCCCTCCGAGTCTTGCTCTTTCCCCTCTCTCTCTACAGCTTGCAGAGAGAGTAAGCAAGAAAGAAACACAGTAGAGTCCCACTGCATGGGGAAGTTGAATCAGGGATACCTGATCGACCTAGAGCTCGGGCTCTACTGGGAAAGCTGGCATAGTTGGCACTCAGCCTTAAGATGCAGTCTCAATTGGAAATTTCTGGTTCAAAACCAGAGAGCAGAAGTAAAAGGATATTCATAAACATCACATGGTTTAGTTGCTGTCCTCTGGAAGCTGAGGGAAACCTCTTCCATCTCCAGGTCTGACCTAGTCAGGGATTTGAACTGGCCGGCCTATGTTACAAAGAGCGAATATCCCAAGGTGGACTCAGAAGATGGTTGTCACTCTTGAATAGGCAACTCAGAAAATACCATTTTAAAGCCCACAAATTATAAAAAATATTAAAAAGAGGCTCCACAAAATGAGCTCCGAAGCAAATTCATGATTATATTATATTGCTTAAAGCTAAAACTATCTAAAGGCCTAAGAAAGTGCTGAAGGAAGTATAGAGTAGAAACTAGTTTCAGATATCCACATACTAATCCAAAAAAGTTTTACCCATTTGGAAGATACGTAGTAGGAATTAGCATTAAAAAGGAAAATGGAAAAGATTGAAATTTCGTTAGAAAAATCTTTAAGAAAAAAAATAACCACTATAACACCACTTCAGAAAGTCCTTGGAGGATGACAGAAGACTCCCTAAGGAAAAGTTTTAAGGTCTCAGTCACAAAAAATGTCTCATGCGACCTTAAAAACTCAAACAACTTAAACCCTATTATAGAGAGGGCAGAAGGAAAGGAAGTTAGAGGAATTCTCCTCCAAAACATCGAACAAATAGATGCAGATACACACAAAGGCAAGGAACTAGCAGGGAAAGTATTAGCAAGAGTCAAAGCAGACCCAACAGTAATAAGAACAAAAACTATTAAACAATAAGATGGTAATAATGAGGAAACTATTGAATTTAATCCATACACATGAACAGAGCTAGCAGATTTAAGGAAAACATCAATTCAAGACAATAACACAGATGTAGACTGGGTAATGAAAATTTATGAACAGTGAGGACATACAATCCTCCTATCTACAGATGAATTAAAAGCAGTTATAAATGCAATTGAAAACCCCAAAACTAAACACAACCTTGGATTGCTAGTAGACAAAAATAAGGACAGAAAAGCATCATTATGGAACTGAATTAGAGAAGCATGGAAAACATCATACCCTACAATTAACCTAACATCAGGAGCAATAATAACAGCTAGATGGACAGAAATAGGAGATTTAAAGATACAGTTAAGAAAGCTAGTACATTGACTAAGTATATATGAGGACGATTTAGAAAACCCATGGAAAAATAAAAATACATGGAATTATCAGAGCACTCATACATGGAGCCCCTGAAAAGTATAAAAGACCTTCACAACTTGTTACAAGGGGCATCCACAGCAGAGCACAACAGAGAAAGAATACAATTACATGACCACTTAAATGGGATAAATCAATTTACATATTACACAATTATGCCAATCCTAGGGAGAAGACCCACAAATAGGTTCCAATAT